>NC_138663.1:110728259-111142806 GCF_964273445.1 Streptopelia decaocto
ATTATTTCTTCCATTTCCCACTGCCTGTGAAATTGCATAGGAGAAAGCACTGCCCCACTACAGGCATAAAAGTAACATACATACTCTCCCAGGTTAGAGCAAAATGATGGTTTTTCTATGTGGTAGTGCTTGCTGCTGTTGTCTATTTGGATGTTAGAAACAAAATTACAGAAAGCTCTTTGTAAACAACACGATACCATAGAAGGAGAAATGCCAATGGTAAAAAAAGACCGTACATAACAAGGACAGAAACCATACAAAGCAGCTATTGTGAAGCAAAGTGATAAAACAAGTCTAGGCATAATTGAAAGTGAGTATTTACTTAGCTGCTAAGTGGATTCTCAACAGGCATACCAACACACAGCCATTTTACAACACAGTGACTTATTCATTGCCATAGTAACCATGCTGTCGATCCAGATGTTGAAATAGACCAGCAACATTTCCCCCACTCCAGGTTAATGTTCCACCAACTACATTCTTTCTCTGAGAAATGCACACGTAGCTTTGCATGCCTGTGAATTTTCAAGGCACTTCCTCGCTTTATACCATGACAGCAAGTATGACATTAGGATCCAATTCAAAAAAGGTAACTGCATAACTGCATATATAGGACAGACTGAATATAAAGCAAATCACATTAGTTGTGTGATCCACCAATACTTTGGTTGAGGCACAGAAGGACTGGGACACAGAGGAAGGTCCACATCTTAACTGACATAATTTTTGCTCTCTTCAACTCTTGCATCACTGTACCCAGTCTAGGTGCCACTCTCCATTGCAATTATTTTTTTGCCCTGAACAACAAGCATAAAACCAAGTGCGTGATTTGCCTGGGAACAAGTGGAGCCCTTGATCCACTAAGCAGTAGCACAGATGGACAGGCAATCAATTTGTACCTGAATCCAATAATCGGACACTCCTTGCAGATGTTACACTTCGCCTGGTGTTTGGCGGTCTCGGCGGCGGCCACCCTGTGCAGGACGGGCAGCCACACCATGGACTGGGGCTCCAGCCGCATCCAGTCCAGGAACAGGGCTGCCTCGATCTCCGGCTTGTTGTTGGCCTGTAACACAGAGGGAAGAAAGACAGGGGCTGAGCACGGGTGATCTGTCTGCTACAAGATCATTAACAGTACAAGCTGTTTGTTTCCTATATACTCTGTATCTTTTCCCTGAATATACTCCAGCTTTTCCCCTAGTACAGTCATTCATTAAAAAAAAATACAAAAAACAAAACTCCAGGATCTGCCTTCCAGCCAGGAACTGAACACTATTATTAACGTTTCAAATCTCTCTTTCTCTTATTCTCTATGACAATAGACAGCACTACCGTGCTACTGTCACAAAGACAATCATCCACTTACAGGATCACCTTTGATGCCTGATCTTGTGTTTTCCATCTGTCTTATCTGAGCCTGCATAGCATTGCTTCTCACTTGTCTTACAAACAGTTTGTTATCCAAGCCCTAAAAACTGCAAGTCTTTTGATCAGAATTCCTTTTGCCTTAACATCCTTCATTATTACACTGACCTTTCTTCAAAATTAATGCATAGGGAAATAATTCAAATCCCTTCTCAAGCCTGTTGTTGAACACGTAACCTCTCTGTCTGCCTTAAATGCCCCCAAATCCCTCTTCCCACCATATCATCTCTAAATTTCCTGTCATTGCCTGCAAACACAATACAGTTTTGTCACATAGAATATGATCGATTTAGCCTCATATTCCATTACTTCCCACTTCGGCCTCTTTGCCAACAGCCGAGGAGCCTGAGCACTGCCAGGCAGCCCCATTCCTCTGCTGCCTTCCCATCACATCATAACTGGTGTGATTATTTCAGATGTCTCTTCCATGGTAATTTCACTGCAGCTCGCACCATTCAAATACCAAAAAATCCTTGCGGGTCCCTTCCAACTCAGGACATTCAATGATTCTGTGAAATGATATACTGTTCCTACCTAGCACCATGTACGGTATGGAAAAAGAAACAGCAAAGCGACGAGAAACACAAGGCAATGGGGGACAACAGCGATCTGCCTGCTTGGGCAGAGGTCCCACTGTATGGGCAGACCAGCCACTGCAAAGAACAGCGCAGAATAAAGGCGAAGAAGCATCAAAAGGGACTTCAAGAAAAATGGCGAAGTGCCTGAGTCAACATTCATGGGGAACGTCTCTCCGGTGTGCCATATGGTGCAAAGCCAGTAGAAAACTGGTTATCTGAGAACCTGGGAGCTGGTTTCAGTGTGGAAAGCGAGGTGATGGATGAGGGGAAACAGCGAAGGGATCTGGCGGGGAAGATGGGAGGGAGGACAGGTTGGCATAGGAAACAGCCCAAGCAACGAAGAGGGATACCATGCCGTTCCATTTCTCTAAACCACCACTTTGTGCTAATTCAATTCCTTGAGACACTTCCTTCACTGCTACCCAACAGAAACAGCATATTTATGGGCTGAATATATTTAAATCATCTGCTTTCCTTCTCCAGGCTTTCAAATACAGCCCTCAGCGGGCCAGTCTTTTATATTTCCAACTTCACAACGCAGACTGTCTTCCTCTGTGGTTCCAAACCTATTTGAAGCATTTAAATAAATAATAAGCATTAATGTATCATGTACACGGACCAAGATGAATAGGGGATTGAGTGCTGGCGTTTTTTATGCTTGCTCTCAGTTACTTTTCCAGTTTCTCATAATATCTGAGTTTAATATGACCTAGCTAAAAATTTATTCAACTAAAAATGCTAGCAACAAATTTGGAGAAAAAAATACCACAACTGATCTAAACAAGAGAGAGCTATAAGAAAAACCAATTAGTTTTTTTTTAAATTTTACTTTTATGCTAAAACTGTTTATAATCTTGACAAACAAGTTAACTGATCAATACTTGCAAACGGAGAAAAATGCAAAGCCTCCTAGACAGAAGCCCTGGCCACAAGAAAGATGTACAAAAAGCCCTCCAGAATATATCCTGAATAATGCATTGCATTAAAATTGACTTAAAATGCTGCTGCAACACTCTGGTTAATTAGAAACAAAAAGATTTTTTTGGTTGGTTCTTTCTTCTTGAGATGCTAATTTGGGAAACAATCTAGAGACTCCTGTGACTTAATTTAAGATCCGCATATATGGACTTCTAGTACAGTCACACACACCCTTTTGGATGTTTGGGGTAAAACCATCAAACCACAACATATCCACAGTTATTCAGATAAAGCCCCCCACAATTTAACATTCACTACAGTTCTAGTATGAAATGGAATAACCTTTTGTTTTCACACACTGAAATATTTCTGAAGACTCCTGCATTAAATCCTACTCTTCTGTTTTTTCATGTAGCTACGGAATTTAGGAACCCCTCAAAGAAAAAAAAGAGAGAAAATCGAAAGTCCAATCAAGTCCAAACAACACTGGCAACAGAATTTGTTTGGAACAGCGGGTACTACCTTCTACTGCAGGACATTCGTGAATTCAATAGAATTAATTCTAGAACTCTCCTAAAAGAAAGGCATATTTATAAAATCTATACATCTCTTTTTTCAGCTAGCAGCCAGGGCAGTAGAGGGGATGGGGGGAGACTTTGTGTGGCTCACTCAGTAAGCCAGCATCAGCCAGGAACTACGCCAGCAAACCATGACCCTGCCTCACAGACTATGCTTTCTATACAGAGGTCCTCTAAGCCTCAAAAAAATTTTAAGAGGATCTCTTTAATATGCCATTTCTAATAGAAAAACATGAAGTGTACGGAAATGCTGCAGCGCAAGCTGCAGTCAGAATAAGAATGAGCCGCTCAAAGCGCTGCTCTCCACTTGTGGCTGCTTTAAATTTGTGGAGAAAATATCACGTCGACGAAAGACTTTCTGTAACACCCAAAGATCTATTTTAATTCTGCAGTCACTGTCAATTGCCAGCAGTCCCAATGGCTGCCTACCCAGAGCTCGGCACGCTGGCTGTACAAAACCTGCGCTCAGGGAGATTAGGTGCATTAAAATGTATCAGAACTGGTTCTGAATTATATTACATGAAGATTTAAAGCCACGTGGAGAAAAGCTGGTCAGGGCCAGACAGTATAGGACAGGCAGTTCTCGACTGTTCCCTGAGCTGCTGATTTTTTTAATAATCTTTAAATCCGGTAAAGGCAGCAGCTCAAGATTTTACATGAGGGAAAAAGCCTGAATTCAGACAGTTCATATCTGAACCAACAAGATCAAGCTATAAAGTATATTAATGGTTCCTCTCTTGAACACATTTCTGCGCAAGTCCCAATTTTTATGATAATAACAGAGTGAATCATAAAGTAAAATTCATAAAGCCCCTTCCAGCTTACAAGTAACAATTTGTTATGAGGGACATTCAAATTCATTATGCTCCAGACATCTGTTTTTGAGTATTTACTTTGCAGAAACAATGGGGAAAAGGAAGTTGGGTGGTGCTAGCATCTTTACGCAATACTTAGTAGCTGAATTTTTCAGATTTTTACCCCTCTTTTTCTCAGCTAGTAGTTTTAAAAATATTCTATGCTATATTAGCTTTATCTGTCCACAATATGAAATATGTTCCAACATACAGTCATGATTTTACATGAACAATGTGATATAGTTTTGGACAGAGTTAAACAATCTAGCACAAACTTGTGATAACATTTTTCATTAGTTATATTGTCTTTATGTGCAGTATAGGAAAATAGTTAGAAATAACTTAACAAGGTTAGTTTAATGGTGCTTTAAATTCAGGATGGAAAGCTTTATGTTAGTCTAGGTAAATCTTATTTTGGACAGACCAAAATGAGGAATACAATTCTTACAATTTATTATAGCTCAAAAACGCAGAGCAAGCCAGGAACAGCAGAGCTTGTCTCCCCAGGGTCAGACCAAATCCCACTCAACCTCACCTTCCACTCTAGAGTGGCTTTCTCAATATGTTTGTGTTCTCCCCATTGCTGGCTGGCAGGAAAACAAAAGTCAAGAACTAATCATTTCCGAGACAAGTGCTGTTTCGTGGTCAAGAGAGGATTATTATAAAGGTAACTTGGGGCAATAGATAACTGCTTGCATGTGCCTCAACCCTTGGAGCAAATGCTTAAAATCGGTCCTTTGATCTCTTGCATTACATTTGATTGCATTATCTACCCCAGCCAATGTTTTTAGTGTTGTAGCAAAGAGCAATAAAATAAAAAAACATGAACCCAGAAGTGAATTAGTGTACAGCTTATACCACCCACCCACACTGGAAAAACACCATCTTCCTGCTCTCCATCCCCCACACCCTAAACCATTTTAAAATAGCTCTTCAAAGCAGTTCACTTGTAGGACTCTTCAAGAGTGCCTCCCGAAGTCAGGCACAGGTTCACAAAATCCCGCTGAAATAAAACCAGAATTGCTCTTTCATGACATTTACAGCATAGCAGCTTGAGAAAGGATTTGCTATTTCCCTTAGGCCAGCTCTCCCTGTCAGAGCCAAAAGCAGAATAAATATCCAATGAATAGAAACAAGGGCTACCTGGATCTAACAAAAGACATCAAGTTCCTCAAGAGGAACACTGCATTTGTATGTTATTTTCATATAGACCTCTATATAAATATATATTGTTATTTGTACACAGTAGTGATATTTCCTGTTAAAAAAACAAACGAAACCAACCAACCAAAACCAGCCAACCAACAACAAAAAACAAAACAAAACCAAACCAAACAAACAAAAAAACCCCACCAAAAACCCAAACCCCAAACAACAAACCACAAGACAGAAACCCTGAACCCCCCCTCACAAAACAAGTGCCCAACCACAATTCAAATCACAGCATTTATGTCCAAAGTCATTTTTGGGGTCCTGGCCCAGGATTTGCAATACCCAAACTCCACCTAAAAGGACTAACAAGCCCTTATTTTGGCTTTTATTTGTCTGAGCAAATACACTGGATTTGGACACAGTTAAATGGTTGTAAAAAACAGGCTGATCTTGCCTTATCGTTGAGCAAGTACAAACCTAGAAATGAAGACTATGCAACACAGAGTATTAAAATACTTTCCTCTGTCAAAATGAATTAAAAGAAGAACGTTTAAAATATGGGTATGAATTAATATTCTACTATTTCTTAGCTTCATCTGTACTAGTTTTTAACATCAAGTACTCTAAGTACACTCGTAGAAGAAAGTACACTTAAAGCAGTTTATAACAGAGAACCAAATATCCAAAATCTTACTGAGAAACAGCAAGAGACATTTTCATCTGATCTGCACTCTGTTTTCGCATCACATTTCTTAAACATCCCAATGTCACAGTAGCTCAACCAAGGCAGTGATGTGAATTCCTAGGTCCTATTTATACTATACAAGGAAAGCATATTAATAATTTTCCACTGTGATTAAAACACAGCGTGTCCTTCAGTCCATAACTATTCCCCATCCTGTTTACTTAACAAATGTGCCGATCACAGACCTAAAAGGAAAATACTTTCACACTGCAGTAGTACTTAATTCATTCAGTGCTTCACAGATCTATAGACTACTTCGATGCAGTCTGAATCTTCAAGTGGTCATTAGAACAAGCTCTTCGCTGTCACTTTAAAATGTTTTGTTTTGGTGGGTTTTTTTTGTTTTGTTTTGTTTTCTTATTCTTTAAAATCTTAAAGCAGAAATTAATCTCCCTGCAGCAGGTAGGAAAGATGAGTCCCATAACATCCTTTTTGTCCCACACACTATCAGCACCTTTCATATGTGAAGGTAGGAGTGGGCAGCGGGCTGCCTGCTGCCAACAGCTGGGCTGGGAACTGGCCCTCCCCAGCCCTCATTCCCAAGGACTTGCACTTCAAACCAAAAGAGCTGGAGAGATTTCCCCTGTTATCGCAGGGAACAGTAAACATCCCTCTATTTTTTTTTTTTCCTGCCGCTTTGCAGTCAGACAAGGCCGTTGCCAGGGCACCTAACCTAAGGGGGCTGGGAAAGCCATTTCTGAAGCACACATTTGTTACAGACTCTGACATGACTGCAATGTATTGCTGGCTTATCATCACCAGAAAGAAGGAAGAAAAAAAAAAAAACCACTAAAGAAAAAGCATTACTCACCGTGGGCGTACAAAGACTTAATTTAGTTTCTACACAGTAAACTATGAATTCCCACACTATTTTTAAAAATTGAATTATCTCACTTCAGAAAAAGGAGGCCGCCGGGAGCCCTGTGCCATCCCTCCTTGGCTGCCCAGCTCCTCCAGCCGCTCCCTGCTCCTCCCTGCACTCCCCACAGCCCAAAGACCCTCGTGCCCCCCACATCACCACCACCTTACACAAAAGCATCTCTCTGTACTCCTACTTTTCTCATGGAAAGGTCTTATTTCTTCCCTCATCTCCATTCTTGGCTGCTCCTTTCTTTCATGCCTCATCCCACCCACCCTTCTGTTTGCTTCACCACTATTGTTCCTACTCCTGCTTTTACCATCCTTCCCTAAGGGCGTCCCTTTTTTCCCCACTGCTTAGTTTCTCCTCTCTCCCCTCCATCAGGGCTCTCCCTACACTTGGATTTCTGCTCCTCTCTCTAGGACTTCGTCCCCCCCATTTTTGTATTTCCCTCCTCGGTTGAGCCTCCCTACTTCTCCCTTTCTGGTCCTCCTGGAAGATCATCTGTGCTGCTGCAACCCAGGTCACAAATCATCCTCCCACTCTGCAAGTTAGAAATGAGGCTTCACCTGGAGGAAAAAGACAGGATGAAACTCCCCTTACTGGAGGTAAGAAGAACACCTATTTTTCAGTGCAGGTAAGAGAAGGAAAACGCAGGTTTTCCGCCCTTGTGATTTATGAACATGTCAAAGGTTATGCCCAGCTGTGCTTGGGCTGTTGCTAGAAACTCCAGCAGTTTTTGTGTGTTACATCACTATGAATTTTATTTGTTTTATCCTAGCATAAACACCATGTTTTTTTTCTCAGATTCTGAGGTCACTTTCCTTATCAGCTTTTCAACAGTGTTCTAAGCACTGTTGCCATTCACTTGGGAAAATGATAGGGTCCAGTGAGTCCTAATTTCTGTGGACAAGTAAGCTTTTGACCATGGATTTGCTGTGGCATCATTTTGTGCTGGTCTCACTTGAAAGCCCAGTATGGAACTTGAGGCTTGAAAGCCATGGCAGGGTCTAACTCAGCTATGAAAGTTACTATGGATAGTTTATCAGCAAGGGCCTATAAGACATGAATTTGGAAATGGCATCAAATACAGATTAGAACTATAAAAGGTCAAAACATGAATGAAGAAACGGGAAAATGTGAATCCTGTAGAATTAAGCTGTTAAAAGAAGTGTAAAAATACAAAAAGCAAATGTCCCATCACAACTGAAGTTCGTGGTGATTTTAGAATTAGATTCTTTTCATAGTCACTGTGTAAGACTACTTCCAAGCATTAATATTCATTGAAAAAAAACTTGCTGTGTTTTCCTTGCTACAGAATTGAAACTACTACATAATGAAACTTGCGCAGCAGGCAAAAAAGCAAACAACTCCCCCTGCCCCCAGCCAAACAAAAAATCCCCCAGGGATAGGGTTATGGGATGGGAAAAAAGAGTTTCTTCCATTGTAATGTAGAAGATGCATTGAGAGTTAATCACAGAGCATACATTACCTCCCCTCCTCTACCTTTTCATTAAGCAGCTGTCTTCATCTTGTGCATTCTGCTGGTGGTTAGGATAAGGATGAATAATTCCCTTAACTCTCTTCTTCCCCAGCTTAAATAATTTACAAGTTTGAAAAAGAGCCTCCAGTGCGCTGGGCATTCCTCAACAGAAAGGATAGGAATTTTCAATACTCTTTAAAGAAAACTGGCATTATCCATTCAGGCAGTGGAAGGAGCTCCTCAAGTGCTCCTTGCTCCTAGACAGCACCGCAGGCAGTCGCTCCTTTCCTATCGCTCCCCTGGGTTCCTGGGCTGTTACCGGTAGGTATATGCCCAAAATTCAGATTAATCATTGCTGTTCACCTACACAGCAGCAATAGATGGTGATCTACTGCTGGCAATAGAAACCTGTAAAATCAGGAGCTGCCGTAACAAAGACTTAAACTGTTTGCAGGGTTCAGTTACAATATAAGCCTTGATGACAATTATTTGCTATCAACAATAGCGCAATCTGGGCTTCTTCCACCATGGCCAGGGAAGCAGGCTAATTCAAATACATTTCATCAAAGGAACAGTTTAATACAGCAATGAACAGCACTATTAAATAACCCTCAGTACCCTAATCCTTCCAGTTTTTCAATTCTCTTGAGAACGGCCTGGCTACCTCACCACGAAATCCAAATCAGCGGGTTAACAGCGAGGAAAGGTGAACTTACGAACTGGAAGCAGCTTCTGACGCTGGGCTCGATGTTGCTGCCCCCGAAGGAGGCCACCTCCCCCAGCTGCCGGGGGATCTGGATGGAGTCGTGCAGCAGCAGCCCCAGCCGGCGCTGGTCGCAGAACCCAGTGGAGCTGGCCACCTGCTTGAACAGGTCTGCAGGGGGGAAAAGGACACCCGTGCTAAAGCATCACAACAGGGAGACGACACATAGCACAGAGTCTGCATCCCTCCAAAGGCTTTCAAGGGTGTTCAGCAGCCTGGGCAGATGCGAACACAAACACATCTTCAGTTTGGCAGCTTCTCTCCCTATAAACACTGTTTTTTGTTGTTGGTTTTCGTTTCGTGTTTTTTTTGTTGGTTTTTTTTTTTTTTTGGGGGGGGGGGGGTGGTTGTCATTGCTGTTGTTATTATTGGTTTTGTTTTGTTTTTCTGTTGAACAAGCAGTTTACTGATAATTTTTAATAGCATTATTTGCTTGTACCTGGGAAGAAAAGCCATTATAGTACAGCACCTGTGGCACTACTGATAATAGCAGCTGCAATTCTATAACACAGCAAACTAAAGCGCGGGATCTTCCAGCCACAACAATATAAATGATTTAAAAACACTGTTTAACAGTAAAATAACCTCACACAACGCATAGCACATTTTGAAGTCTTAACAATCAATGTACAGCTCAGAGAATCCATTTCTCCTTCAACTGAGTTGAACTGAAAACCAAGAGCTTCCTAACTTCGATATGTCATAAATTTTTAATCCAAGAGTATTTCTAAAATGAAAGAAAAACATTACGGTATGACAGAACCTGCCATCTGCCAGGAATGTTAATATCATATTAAGCTTTCATTTCTGAAGTGAAATGTCACTTGAAGCCATGTTCTGTTACTGAATCATTCCAGAAGAGAATCCTTACAGGAAAGAATTACTGTCCCTTTGTAAACTCAAGGTAACTGTGTGGGAATTAGTTATGCTACACACACACTGAGGAAGTTTTAGAGTTCATAAGAAAAATCAGTTTAGCATTAACTGAAATATTTATTTGGTAATATTCCTGTTGACAACACATGACCTGAATAAATTCTCCTTACTTTTCAAAGAGTTTAAAAAAAAAAAAAAAGAGAGACAGCTAGAATAAAATAACACCGTTTTTTTGGAGTTGCCTTAATATTTCACTTGACACCAGGGATGCAATTATAAAGGTGCTTCAGCACTGCTCAAGATAACTTTCCTAGCACTGCTTTGACACCTGTTTTCTTCCAAAAGAATAAAGGAATGGATAGAAAAAGAATTATTTTTTAATTATAGGAGTTTCACTCTTGCCAAGTCTAGTTTTATAATAAATAACTTTGGGATAAATCCTTCTACCACCTCTGCAAGCCTGAAGACTTGTGCTCTAACACAACCAACTCTGTTCAACTGCATAAATGAGAGAATAAAGATTTAAGGAGTGCGACTCATGGCATCCTTGCTGCAATACTAATGGCAACTGCATCGTGACTTTGGCATGGATGGTGAAACACCTAGAGACCTAAACTGTGACATAGTAATTGCCCTAAAATCTGATCCAATTATATGTAGTCATGGACAGATGCAGTTGTTGGAACTTTCTGGTTTCTCTGTAGTGTTCAACTTTCAGTAGTAGAAGAAGAGAATAATAACACATGATGAAGAACTGCTATGTCACTGGGTCAAATACTAAAGGTTGGGGGTTTTGTTTGTTTGTGGATTCTGTTGTTGTTTGGCTTTTTTTAATCACATGAATGAGTGATACCAGTTAATTTAACCAGAAGGTTACTCTCCAGAGCTACTGTTACCAGTAGATCTTTTCTGGATCCTAGTCTCACTAATGAACTGATTCATTAGTCAGATAAAACTAAAACTTCAAGTGGAATTTGCAAGCATTTCAGGATTGGGTCTATTAAAATATGCAAAATTTGCATACCTTTAATATTTATTTAAAGACAGAAACTATATTTAAGCATAGTGTACAGAATAAGACCCTGACTACATTGTGGAAAACATTTAAAAAACATATTATATTTTAAAATGCTGTAATGCAAAACGTCCTGTATTAAACCAGTGGTCTTCAAAGCGATGGCTGCATCCACTACCGGGGGTGCACAAGACTAAACTTTGGGGTGTGGTATAAAAATATTTTTTCGTTCTGTTAATAAATCAGAGAAAAAAAAAAAAAAACAACTAAAAGGAGTGTTTATTTCATCTTTATCTCATACTTTTTAAATTTTTTATTTTTGCTTATGTCTTATAACATATGTATTATATTAGTACAGTGGAACACGTATATAATTTATAAATATACATCTATTGGGCGTGCACACTCAAAAACTTTCTACCGATTGGGGTGCATGATAAAAAAAGTCTGGGGACCACTGTGCTAAACTACCTTAAACCATACTGAACAAATAGCTCAAAAGCACAAGGTGGAGCAAATTAACGCACTTCCCATCTGGACTACCTAAAATAATGTCTCTGTATGTTACTGAAATGTTCATGCAATAAACAGGAGGAATGAAAACAGAAAACAAACATAAACTAAAACCAAAAGAAATATATTGACTTACATCTATACTTATCTTCCAGGTGTGCTTTACAAAGGGATACAACACCAGTTTTGAAAGATAAGACACGGATCCTTCCTGTTCGACCCCTAAAGAAAAAGAAACATAGGCTGATAAGATGATCCATTCAGGTCATAATTTGTTTACTATAAGGATGTTCACCGCAGTACTGTAGCGGTCATAAATGAAGTCCCACACAGGCCCATGCTGCACAGCACACGTTGGCCTATTAGATAAGCTAAAAATGAAATATAAATATGGTTTTGGCTCCACAGGTGTAGTCGAATTGGATTGTGCCATTGTACTGATTGAACCAGAAATGGTCTCTTTTTTTATGACAAACATGAGAGTAAGACGATTTTAGACTATGCTTATTTGAACAGGCTTCTCTATGAACTGCTGCTGAGCTACTCGCAGGGAAGATGAGGGCCCTGACAGAACAGAAGAGCGTCCCCCTTTTGCAAAAGACAATAAAATTTCACTTTTGTTCGAAATGTGATGTAGCAGCCATTTATAGAAAGTCTTTGCTTACTGTCTGTCAGCCTTGCCCCGACTTGCTTGAGAAGGCAAGACGGAGCCAGGCAGGAAAACGCAGCCCCCGCCAGCAGCACACGGTGACAGAGGCACTTGGAAGACGTCCAGGTGAGGGATGGAGCTTGCCCAGACACCATGCGAAGGCAGCCAGGCTGCACAGCGATGCCATCAACGAGACGTTGTGGTTTCTGAGCTCCTCCTCACCGCACCCAAACCTGTCCCAAGGGGCTGGTACACACCCCCTCAGCTCCTGTGCTGCCCCCCTCACGCTCCCTCCTGCCTGAGGATGTGACTGCCCTGCTACTTTCGCTTTTTAAAGTGACTGTGGTAAGAACATCCTCTGCACTGCACACACCGCAACAGCAAACCTTCACTTCTTCTCTTAGTCATCTGGTTTAGCTCAGTTTACCTCCCCCAAGACTTATTTGTGATAGCATTTCAAATACATAACATCTATTGCAGACAAAGACATATACGACATAGGAGGCTAATGCCTAAAACCGACTTTTTTGAAGCAGAGCCTCATCAACAGTTTTGAAGCGTCACCAGTAAGAACACCACTGCGAATAAGATAAATCGTGCACAGGCACGCCACAGTCATGCACGAGGCTGCACTGTTCAGCAAAGATGCCTGTTGTCTTTTTAATCCTATGAAAGTGTAGTAGGAGCCAGCGGTGCTCATTTACCCACCCATCTCCCTGCAAACCCTATAAGAGGTACAGATGGAAACTGGCAGACAAAGCCGAATTTAGAATTTGCAGCCTTTTACTAAAGAATCTTGCATTTTTCATCATGAATAAGCATTTGTTGTTTACCTATGCTTTCCACACACCACTCCTCTTACTCCTTCCTCTCCCTCAAATTTTTTCCAAATGAATTATCATCTGTGCCCTGAGAAACTCCTGCTGATGAATACCAGGCTCATGCAAATTATACAGGAGAAAAATGTAGAATGATGATTTCCCTGCAAGACATTTTAAATTGAAACTTGCATGAATCGTGAGTTGTTCAGTTCACCCTCCTCTCCTCCCAAGTCAAACCAATAATTTAGCATGCTACTGCAAATGAGCATGAGCGACTGATCAATTAAAACAAATCTGAAACGTGTGGGATTTGCAGAGCTGTGCCCATAATTAGATCAGTCATTGACTGTGAATTTGATTAATATCTTTACAAATGACAGTTTTCAATTATAAGAAAAGTAAAGATTCAGTACATTTAATTAAATGTCTCCAGCACTGCTGTGCACTTCGGTTGATCTCTGCCTATTAAGTTTACAATGAAAACTAAACACTTGTAACCCCAAGGTCACCACTCTTACCAGTGAATTTCAGCAAAATAGCTACAAGTTTTTCCTCACACATAAAACACCTCTCTGCTTCATTGTGTCCTGCAATATACAGTTCCCCAGCACACCTAGGGAATTGCCTGGAGACAGCCAATTATAATTTCTAATGTTGTACTTTCAGTACAGGGCAACAAAAAGAAAACTAGACTGGACATGGCAAATCTAAATCGGACAGTCCAGCTTAGGAGCAGCTTGTGGAACAACCTTTAGTTCCCTCTCTGCCTCTTAACTTGACTGATCTGGATTAACATCCCTAACACATCTTTTCTGGTTTTCACTGCATATCTTCATTTATATGTTATTTATAGTTGATGATCATTCAGAAGTGGATCAGAGTTCTGTGAAAGCCAAAGCAGATTAAAGAATAAAACTTGGTTCTTGAATGAATATAGCCCCATTCCCTGCTACTGGTACACTACACAAAAATTTAATGTAATCTGGGTAATCTACTTCACAGGATATTGCACCTGCTGCAGAGGATGTTATAAGGAACGGGCTTATTGGAGGTGATCCTGCAGGAAGAGACTGTACAAATCTATGCTGCTTTTTTTTGATAGGTGATCATTGAAGCTTCACTGTTGTCATCAAGGGTGCATGGAAGAACAATCTTATGGCACTTCACTTCAATATGGTTCAGAATGTCAATGGAAATACAACTGACCCATGACCTTCCATTCCTACGGGTAAACATTTATTCTGTCACAGCAATGAGCATGTCTGCCTGAAAGTGGCTGACAACAACCCTGAAAGCACAAATGAAGACTTCCACTGACTTTTTTCCACTAAATTCACCAAATACTAAAATAATGGCTTATTCTAAAATTAGCTTACAAGCGTGTTTTGGAAGTCACCTATGTGTTATAAGCAACATCATTAACCCACCAAATAGGAATATTCCTAAATTTTCTTAAGGTAAATTTACTCAGTTGTATTTATGCCTACACGTAGCCTTTTAAAAATTAAATTTTAGAAGTAGTATTTCTCAAATCTGACTGCTAAAGGGTTGTAAGCACATTAGAGATTAACCTCTTCCACCTTTGAACAGGAATTGTAGATTGAAAGCTATAGAAAATGGACAGCTCTGTAAAGGTTTAACATCTGGAAGTACACACGCATGCAAGAGTCTAAAGGATGGTGTTCATACTGTTGCTTCTTGACCATGACCTACTCAGGACATGCAGTCCAAGAACTGCTCTGAACACAGAAATCTGTTAAAAAAGTTCTGTTTTCCAGCTCTCCTGTTACTTAGTGTAATAAAGCCAGGATTGTAAGCCTATCCAACAGCTGTACTGATTCAGCTAAATGCAGCCATTAAACTGTTAGATTTACTGAACTTTCACTTCAACTACCGCATTTTTTCAGTTTCAAGCCACTAATTTTATAATGAGCCAGGTGGCTTGTTATCCCTTTCCCCTTCCACCTTCCCCTCGTGCTGTTGGGAAAGCTCCCGAGCACCCCATGATCAGAGCACCCATACGTACGTGTCGTAGACATTCAGCAGCCAGTTGAGGCACATGTCCACACAGAGAGGAACGTTGACCAGGTTATTGTGCTCTTGTTCCAGTCGATCGTAAATGGTGGTCAAGCAGTTAATGATCTGCAGAATATCCATTGGCTGGTCATTTTGTTTGAGGTTGTGCTGGTCCAAGGCATCGCATGCAGCAGGCAGACTCAGGAGATCCACTGTTAAAATAAAATAATAAAATAAATAATGATAATAATTTAAAAAAACCAAAACACAAAACAACCCACACAACACGCACCAAACCATAAAAAACACTGAAGAGAAACAGTGGTGGCATTACTCATACCCAAAGAGTAAACAGAACAATTTACTTGGCTTACATGCCTGGTTAGAGGACATTTGATGTCCTCTGACAGTCATGTGCAAGACTGATTTCAAGACTCCTACAGGTGCACTGTTTATTCAGCTGTGGTCTTAGAGAGCAGTGTTTGTAAAAGTGGAAACTGCTTCCTTTTTGGCCGTAAAGTACTTATTATGCTATTGGATCCTATGGAAATATTACATAAATTACTATGTGAGTAAAAATTACATATTTCATGTTTTATGTTCCTACAGATGGGCTAATGTTTGACTACTGCATTAATCAAATGTGCTCTAAATATAGTACATGTCATCAGCTTTCCTGAGACGTGCCATCCATTTCTTACAGAAGTCAAGCAATCTTAACCAAACCGAACTCCACAAGGAATATGCAAACAAATCACAACTGAACTGGGATTAACCTCTCTGTTATTTTTCCTCTGATGAGAACAGGAGAAAGAAGGTTCCAGAAGCATTAAATGACCTATTTCAATATTTATTAATGAAATGTATCCATTTTTAATTCTGCAGAGCATTAATATTTATAAATACCTCTACGACATCATGGAATAAGACACATTAAAACTTATCAGTCAATATACAACAGTTTTTTGTCATGAACTTTTAAAACTTGATATTCGTTCTAAGTCAAGTCAGTTGCATTTGAAATTCAGATGTCCAAGGCAAAATAGAACTTCCCTTTCTCAGTTCTTAGTCTTGGCACACTAACATCAACAGCAGCATCACACTTTGAGAGACACCAAATCAGAGAATTATGTCGGTTTACAAAGGAAAACAAGAATAAAACTAGAAAAACAAAAAACAAACCACCCTCCCACCTCCCCCCCAAAAAAACCCCAAAACAACACACAGAAAAATGAGACTATTGATGCAGATCTTCCTGCTGCCACAAGAAACCCCTTTGTAATTCCTTGCAGAATTTCCAGCGTGTGAGCAATAGGGATGGTAAAGCCCAGATGCCGTTAGCCCTGTTCATACTGTGAAGAGTCACAAGGTGCAGCAACATGACTCAAGGGAGCAGGATCTGGCCCAAAGCGAACCACTGAAAATCATCCAAGAAATTCAGGAGAAAATTGGGAAATGAACATACCCAACTGCAAGACCATTTTTTCTCTCACTGGAATAAAAATGTGTTTTACTGGATCCTGGTAAGCAACATCTCTCAGTAATGTCAAAAAATATGCAGAGGATAAATGCAGAACCCCATAAAGGAATTTTTTAAGAACCTCATCCAGCTTAAGGGCACATTTGCCAAATTCATACTGTTTTATCAAGGATGAAGCTAACCCTTTGATGTCTTAGTGGAGAGGAAAAATACTTCAGCTGCATACAGGGCTGCCTGATAATGCTGCATGGACAGTACCCTGGGATTTCATAATTGCCCAAAGAATTTCAGGAGTATAAATTTCAATGGAAATCAATAGATACTGCTGCTAATAAATCTCTCACGCACTTCTGAAAATTTCGTCCTGTGGGCCTGGCAAACCCAGTGCTAGAGTGCATAAGGGAAGCTTGTAATGGCATCACCATTTTTATATCAAGAAATCTAAACTTGAATCTGTGGTTTTGTGCAGGGTTTTACTGGAATTTTACTTTTTTCACATTAGCACATAGATATTTATTAAAAGAAAATATTTTGGAATACCATGTTTAACCTGCTAGCATACAAAATATAGCTATTCTTAGGTTGGTGTTACATCCCGCAAAAGCATATTTATCAGACCCATTCCTAAGAGTCTCAGAAAGATGCTCTTCTTTAAATAATTTATTAGTCAAATTGGAAATGGAGCACTGCCTTCACAACACCTTTGACTCCAAGCTTTAGGCTGAACTCTCAGTTCCTTTGAGACTATGAATCAACGGTAATTAAATGAACCCCTCAGGCATCTGAGTGGCAGCTTAATTATATATACAGCTATTGCTAAACATGGGTCATTCCACTTTGTGAAAGCTTTTCCCACTAATAAGCAACAACTTCTGAAAAGCCTTTCACCCTGCTCTTCATCAGCCTCCTGTCCTATCTTGAAGTTAATAACACACGTTCATCTTGTAACAAGCAAACAGTGCTTGCCACCAGGCTCTGCTTTAGGGAACTTTCTATGGGAAAAACAGCAGCTCTGGCTTTCGCCATGTTAAGCTCCTCCTGCATCTTCCCCAACAAGATTAAAGAAATTTAGGGGTTGCTCTCCCAGAACCAGGAATTGCATATTTCTTTCCTAAAAGCAAATATGGATGCCCCATGAATTGCAGACTTTCAAAAGACAAGTCCCAACACTCATATATATATTGAAGAGTCGTATATTCATTGCCTCTCAGTGATTTGCAAAGCTTTAACTGAAACAAACCGTATCACTTTATACTTTGTACTTTTCATGGGTTCTCTGCCACTCTTTTGTTCTTTTATATTTAAAGTTCCAAAACTGATCCCAAAATCACAGGTTCACAGAATGTTTGGGATTGGAAGTGACCTCAAAAGATCTTCTAGTCCAATCCCCCTGATGGAGCAGGAACACCCAGATGAGGTTACACAGGAAGGCGTCCAGGCAGGTCTTGAATGCCTCCAGAGCAGGAGACTCCACAACCCCCCTGGGCAGCCTGTTCCAGTGCTCTGTCACCCTCACTATGAAGAAGTTTCTTCTCAAATTTAAGCAGAACCTCTTGTGTTCCAGTTTGTACCCATTGCCCCTTGTCCTATCATTGGTTGTCACCAAGAAGAGCCTGGCTCCATCCTCATGACACTCACCCATTAATGAGGTCACCCCTCAGCATCCTCTTCTCCAAGCTAAAGAGCCCCAGCTCCCTCAGCCTTTCCTCATAAGGGAGATGCTCCACTCCCTTAATCATCTTCGTTGCCCTGCGCTGGACCCTCTCCAGCAGCTCCCTGTCCTTCTGGAACTGAGGGGCCCAGAACTGGACACAATATTCCAGATGCAGTCTCACCAGGGCAGAGTAGAGGGGAAGGAGAACCTCTCTCAACCTACTAACCACCCCCCTTCTGAAATCTGTGTGAGCAGTAGCTCTAGCTTATTTTGAAATCAAAGTCTTCTATATAAATAATTATTTGACTTCTAAGGCAAGAGAAAAAAGCTAGGATGCTTGTAACTAGACACCAACCTGTGGCCAGATTGCAGAAAAAGTATAAAAGACAACCTGGAGTAGCTAACCCACTGGAGGACAGAAGAGACAAAAGACAGGAGAAAGTATGCTGTGGAGGTCACATACTGAGCTTGGGGAAAACTCAACATATGGTTGGTGATAAAAAGTATTAATGGTGTTCCCAGAATGCAAGTTCATCTCCTCCATAACCTGTGGTGTTGTCTGATACATTAAAAAATATATTTAATCTAGCCTGTATAAAATTAAAGGAAAAAAGCACCCTAACAGAAGTCCTTGAATATTTTCTTTTGCTGCATCTCCAAGAACGCTTTGTGAATATATCTCATTTTATTGACATCACAGTGTTCAGATGTGGTTTGCACTCGAAGATCAGATCTTTTAAAAGTGGCAAAACAAGAAAGTCAGCATGCTTTGATGTGATTATCAAAGGAAACCATACATTTAATAAAACGGTGCAATAGTTACACCTGGCATGCCCACAATAGTTTCGAAGGTTGGCATGATAGAGCCACACACTAGATTCTTCAAAGGTAAAACAATACATGAGCATTTATTTCTTAAGGATTAGCATTTTCAATATTCTTCTTCAGGTTTAATGTCCTAGCATAATAATGTTCATTGGGCTGACTCACAAAATGAGAAGAACTAAGTCTGAGAATAGTTCATTTTTCAAAGTGTTTATATTCTTGCCACTAAGGAACAGACTGTATCTCCACTTCTACAGGCCTTCTATTCTGTACACATCTTTAGAGTGATCCTCAGTAGACAACTCTGCTCTGTTTTTTATCAAGTTTGCAGGAAAGTACATATACACACACATATTTAAACTCCTGCAATTTTAAAACAAAAAAAAAAAGAGTGGAAAGCAGCACCTACTGCAGGTGGGATTTAAGGATTTTTGGCTACGTGTAAGAGCCCTGAAACCCAGAACTGTGCTCTATTTCTACTGGTGCCAAATCACAGAAAAAGAATTTTGTAATGAGTTAGGTTTTTGTTTAAGAATTTTGTAATGAGTTAGTTTGTTGTTTTTTTTTTTTTCTTTTTTAATCTAATTAACTAAGTTCACAAGCAACATTGAAACCATAGAACACAGAAATACAACTATGGTGTCTCCAAGCAAAAATATTTGTAAGAACAAAGACTGCTAACAAAATTCCTTAAATACTTCTCCTTAGATACAAGTATGAAGAATGTGCTAAAGTAATCAGTGTAAGCACCACTGCATGTCTCTGAAAACATAAATTCGCAGAAAATCTACATGAGTGTAACCTTGAGAGATAACCTGACTTCAGTGCATAATTACAATTCCACACTGTTAAGTCCAAGATGAGTCTAGAATTACTCAGTGGTAGGAATCATGGTAATACACATAAAACAGGAAGCACAGTTGTGCACTTTCAGCCATAAAAACCTGTTACAAGTAACACTTGTGCACTGTTAGCTAGAGAAACCTGTAATTCCAAAAATGTTAGTTCCTTACCTCAGTTCTGCACTGACTATAAATACCTTTCACTACGTATCACCCCAGTTTCTTTAAACTACCTTTCCACAATGAGTGTGGCAGGAGCACTGTGTCATGAAAATGTTTGTATTTCTGATCACCAAAATTCATAGCCACTTTCATTATCTTAAAAGAATTTTCACTTACAGTTTATTTTTTTTTCCTTTTGTCTCTTTTCCTTTTTTTTTTTTTTTTTTTATATACTCGGAAATTCAGTCTATTCACTAGTGGAATTCACCCACGCTTATAAGTCTAAAAGTAAACATGCTCAAAAATATCAAGGTTCATCTTAGTTCTAGAAAGCATGTGAGCACAAATCCAAACTTGAGATAAATCAACAGTTCAGACATTTGCAACTGTGTCAGAAATTTAACCCTGTAATTAAACACCGAATAGTGCATGTTAAAATATTTTAACAACCTCACAAACTGCAGTGCCCAATAAAGTGCTTGCTTTGGCAACTGATTGGCCTACCCAGAAAACTACAAGCAAATTACTTAGCTATCAGGTTGCAACAAGCTGAAGAGGAAATGTAACTGCAGTGACAGGTAGAATATCTACAACAGTTGAGAGAATTAAAATGTTACAACATGCACATCACTAATGTATAACTGATGAGAGACTTCTGAACATAACCAAAAGCCAGGGAAAAATTAAGCTAAATGTTTATTGTGATGATCTCGTTTAAAGGCAACAGCCCCTCAGGGTTCAAGATTCGACTTAAAAAAAACATTAGCAGCTCCAGCTCTGGAGTGATTATTCCACCCGAACTCTCACTGTCCCCAATGCACGACAATCCTGTTCCTTTGGCGTGGAGATATAAAGCTCTGGCTAACACAGGACATGGCTCAGTGAAAATCAAGCACAGTGAAAATACCCAGCTAAAGAGTATAAAGACAATAAATATGTAGGGGATGTTAGCTTTGTTTCTGATCCGCTGCTCTGTTTGACAAGGGACAGACCTGCAGGCCACCCAGCGCTTTGGTTTCATTAGTAACGTGCAAACAGGTGGCAGCAGAATAGCCTTCAGGTGAGAGGTTTCCATGCACCAGGTAGAGCTGGAGGGGGGATATTTTTCTGCTTCTGAAAGTTGCTAATAAACTTGTGCATCGGTCATGAAGTCTTCCCGGCAGTGGGAGAGGCACAGGGACATACTTACAGCAGAGAGCTTTCTGCAGCCTGCGGAGTTTCATGGCAGTTCTGTACGCCGAGAATCTGACGTTGTTCAGGTCAGCTGTAGGGGGAAATATCAAAACAAACGATCAGCTTTACACCTTGGAAATAACCAGACTCACAAAGATGCTGTTAATTTGAACTAGAAGTTTATTGGTTAAAAAAAGAGTTGGGACGGAGGGGGGAGATATATTTGAAACTCCACTGAGCAAAAGCCGGCAAATCTTGCTAATCAATCATCTAAAATAAAACCTTCCTTTCGCTGAAAGACACTGAACTCAAGAGTACGTGAAAGGACACCACCAGTGAGTACAGCAGTGTTGCCTGACAACCCCACAGCCTTTCACACCACAGGCACCGAGAGAGAGATAAGAACCTGAAACTCCTTGTCCGCCTGACGCACCAGCCAGGCCGTGGGCAGGCAGCTCCCAGGGAAGAGCTCTGCCCAGGAAAAAACAAATGCCTCTCAGATACTGCTGAAAAACAAATTAAAAACCCCACAAACAAACTGAAAAACAATGAAACTTCTGTGCTTTCCACTCAAGCAGACCCCAGTCGTGCCCTGAGCTGTAAAGCCTTCCTGGGCAGAAGCCAGCTCACTCAGCCAGGTGAGTTCCCAGGTTCCCACCTCCAAAATTCTGGGAAGCAGCCGGGCTGTGGCAGCACAGAGAGGAACAACACCCACCTAAGAATACACAGTGTGGTGTGATTTTTGCTAGAGCCTTCTTATTCACTTAACAAAATAAGGACATTTGCACAAGTCCCCATGGATCACAAAAACCTCCCGGGACACTGCAGGGACGAGGTGGACCACACCAAACCAGTCACACCACACTAGAGCTTCTATGAGCCTCTCTGTTCTTGAGAGGCTCAGTACCAGCTACTTTAATGATATTCAGCACCAAATTCTGATTAAATCCACAGCAAGGCACAGCACAGTCTAAGTGAACACTAGACAAAACTGAAAAGCAAGGAGGGGTTGTCTTGGAGCAAATTTGCCCAGGAAACTGTGTTTGCATCTTCTGTGAAACCAGACTGAGGCAGATGGCACTTATTCTAATCTTGTCCCTAACTTTTGCTGAGGGTGGCCCCTGGCAAACACCATTTGCAACAAGAACGAAGATAAAATTCACTGAACGTGACATTGAAACTACTGTGGCTGAATTCCTGCCACCAGTACCAGCACACCAGCTAACTCACGATTTACAACTACATTTGGCTTGTCAATCCTACCATGCAGACACACCACTGTTTGCATTATTCAAAAACAAACTCAGGGATACAGAAGACATGAGGAAGAAATTTTTTACAATGAGGGTAGTAAAATACTGGCACAGGTTTCCTAGAGAGGTGGTAGATGCCCCATCCCTGAAGACATTCCAGGCCAGGCTGGACAGGGCTTTGAGCAACCCGATCTAGTTGAAGACGTCCCTGCTCATTGCAGGGGGATTGAACTAGATGACCTCTGGAGGTCCCTTCCAACCCGAACCATGCTATGATTCTAAGTGAGCGCACAACTCTGGCAAAAGGCTTTTGTTTATGTGAGTACATAACAAATACCAAAGCTGTGTGCAGCTGCAAGCTGGCACCTTCATCAAAGGGAACTGAGGCAAGTCATCAAGGTTACTGTTTTGGGGGCAAGTCCACAAACCGATGCTGTTTCCCCAGTGGCATTGCCAGCTCTTCCCACAGATGCTACAGGGTGGCAGCACCAGGAACAGAGGAGTGGCAGATGAACACTTGTGTGCTACCACACAGACACCCCCACTGCTGGAAAACCAGACTGCTTGCTGGCATGGCTGTGGCCCCATCACCCACCCAACTAATTTGTGGGCACAGACACTCCTGGGCATTTGAGTGGTCTGTTGGTATCTTGCAATTTAGGCTATCTTGAGTGGTCCAGGGACCATTCCCAATAGATCTGTTGGTATCTTGTAATTTAGGTGTTTTGTAGCACAGAAATAGACTGTTTGTGCCAGACAGTTTCAGTACCCAGCAACACCACTGAATGCATTTAATTTACTGATTAAACCTGTGAGGCCTAAGCAGTTAACGATGGGAAAGTATTTGGAAAATGTAAACTACTAAGTAAATACAAAAAGAACATTGAAAAAAATATACTGGCTCAGAATAAAGATACATTTAACCCGATAAGCTGCCTGTAAGCTTGGTAGAATATTATGTGAAGAATATGATGAAAAACAGGGCAAATACAGAACAGTTCCTTGCTGGCATATGCACTGAGGTGCTATAAAGCTGTTTGCAATGCCGTAGCTTGGGTATAGCTATCCCAACATCATTTACAATGCTGTACAGGTATAGGTAGCAGAGGGAATATAGTCTCAAATACATTAATTTTAATTAAGCTGTTCTGAATGAGCAATTTGAAGTTTGATAATCCAGTAGTTTTGTATACTGTAATAAAACCTGTGGAACATTTCTAAAACACATCTTACAGCAGAAGGGAAAGTTTCAGCTTTGTATATAATTTCTTTTTCTTTGCACAGTTCCATACACCTTTTTATTGGGCAGCTCTTCTGTGTATTGTTCCTGCCAGTTCCCTCTCTCACAATCACCCTGACAGGTCCAGAAGCCTTAATGTAGTGTGGAATAGAGTGAGCAATTTAAATAAAGCGACTTAATATGTCTTGAAGTGAAATTACTAAAGCAGTCTCTCTCAAACACATTGTGACTTCAGTTACATTTTGTACCCTTTTTGTAAATTTGTGCTTGTATTCTGGAAAATAATATATACCAGACTACGGCTAGCATTTGATAAAATGAAGATGTCTTCCCTAATTTTTCCCTGAGTATTCTGAAGAAAACCTTCTCTATTTATTATTTGCATTTTAAGAAATTATTAGTAAATTTATTTGCATATTTCAGTCCTTGATCAGGGCACAAAGTACAATTCATGAAGACACTTCATCCTGAAAGTGCTGCAGTTTACATCTATTTTCCTATATATGGAATACACACAGATTTTATTATCAATCTTAATGATATTGCTGCCAAGAAGCACCTGCTGCAAATGATCAACAAGCAATGTCAGGAGCTACTTTTGGAGCCCTCATCTCAGATTTTGGTAAAGTAGCAGCA
This sequence comes from Streptopelia decaocto, assembly GCF_964273445.1. NCBI lineage: Eukaryota > Metazoa > Chordata > Aves > Columbiformes > Columbidae > Streptopelia > Streptopelia decaocto. Next base: position 110,752,770 of record NC_138663.1, read on the forward strand.
ATGTCATCTTTTGGCTCTGCATGCTGAAGACAAGCACAGCCATCGCACACCCCCGCTCCCACCTGCCTTGCTGTTATCAGCATTAGCCCATGGTCACTTACTGTCTCCATGTAAACTGCTCACCTCCCATCTTTGTTATGCTACCACCTCCACACTCCTGAAGGACATCTCTCTTACTAGATGCTGACAGTCATGTAAGGTCACTGAATCTTAATGATTTAGCTTTTCCCCTTCACACAAAGGTTTGTCAGGCATTGCTACAGGCTGCCCAGGGAAGTGGTTGAGTCACCAACCTTGGAGGTGTTTAAAAGATGTGCAGATGTGGTACTTCAGTATATGGTGTAGCGGTGGACTTCACAGTGCTAGGTTAAGAGTTGGACTTCATGATCTTAAAGGTCTTTTCCAACCAAAACAATTCCATAATCACAGAATCACCGATGTTCGGGGTTGGAAGGGATCTTGAAAGATCATCTAGTCCAATCCCCCTGCTGGAGCAGGAACACCTAGATGAGGCTACACAGGAAGGTGTCCAGGCAGGTCTTGAATGTCTCCAGAGAAGGAGACTCCACAACCCCCCTGGGCAGCCTGTTCCAGTGCTCTGTCACCCTCACCATGAAGAAGTTTCTTCTCATATTTAAGTGGAACCTCCTGTGTTCCAGTTTGAACCCATTACCCCTTGTCCTATCATTGGTTATCACCAAGAAGAGCCTGGCTCCATCCTCTTGACACTCACCCTTTACATATTTATTAACATTAATAAGGTTACCCCTCAGTCTCCTCCAAACTAAAGAGCCCCAGCTCCCTCAGCCTTTCCTCATAAGGGAGATGCTCCACTCCCTTCATCATCTTTGCTGCCCTGCGCCAGACTCTCTCCAGCAGTTCCCTGTCCTTCTTGAACTGAGGGGCCCAGAACTGGACACAATATTCCAGATGCAGTCTCACCAGGGCAGAGTAGAGGGGAAGGAGGACCTCTCTCAACCTACTAACCACCCCCCTTCTAATACATCTCAGGAATGATTCAACTATTACCCTATAAAACTGTAGATGGTGTCCTTCCTCCCCCAGAGCTACTGCTGGAACAAACATGTTGCTCTGTGGAGCAACAAGGGAAGCCCAGGCCTCTCCTAATCGTGTTCAAAATACTTCCCTTGCTGCTACATGACCCCATTTAAATGAAATGCAGAACACAAGACAAGCAGGGAATGAGACTTGGTCACTGGGCTCAGGAGTGTTTGGAGGCAACATCACCGCCACGAGCAAGGGAGGAGACTCTGAGTGAGGCAGCATAAGGCACGACTGCCAGGAATGTGTGGAGGAGGGAGGCTGCAGTAGCAGCAACCTTCCCCCGGCCTCTGGAAACACCAATAGTTCCTCCTTCCCTCTGTGTTGTTTTCTTTTTTCCTGGGTCCTGATGGAAAAAAGAAAAAAATCCGATGCTTTCTCCACTCACAACCAGCCCACTAAAAGAGTCAGGGCCCACTAAGCCTCGACTCCAAAGCTTTTATCATCTCTGAGCAGGCTGGAGAGCTTGGTATATCATGCAAGCTTTCCTCCAGCCTTTCCTCCCACTCCTGAAAATTACGTACCACCTCATCATCTGAATGAGGTGGTCAGAGGGCTGCAAAGCCCTTTGAGTGTATAAGACTTTTGCAGTTTGTTTAACGTTTAACACTCTCAGTCCTTGTTCAGAAGGAAACTTTCAAGCTTTGATCAAAAAGTATAAATGCTCAAGAGCATAATCTGCCCATGGTCTGAAACACTGATGTAGTGGAAGAGGTCACCTGGCTCTTGGAAATGAACAGACTGAGGAAAAGAGGACACGGGAATATTTGGTGACACTTATAGTTACATCCCAGAGCAAAGAGAAATCATGGTTCTCCCACCACTCAGCCATGAATGACCACTCCATTCAAGGGAGTGTAAATGCTTCTATGGGAGAAAATTTAAAATCACATTACAGAAGACCCATACGACATGGAAGATGCTTCTCCTGCAGCCCTCCCACTGTCATGGTGAAGGGAGTTAAAAGTGCTAAAGCACCAGTGCCTCTCAGAAATTCAGAAATCTTTCGCTGCTTTCTTCTTTTCATTATAGACATGACAAGTGCCTGCCTTTGCTTCAAGGCAACTAATGTGTTAGGGAAAACATTGTTTAAAGTGATCTCCTCCATGTCCATCATGTGTCTACAACATATGAATATGCTCACGTTCATATTCTTATGTTCATTCATATTAATATTAATAACATTGAACAAGAACTAGTGCTCTTATTACACATTCATCATTAATGAAGATGACTCCAGACTGCTTATGGGAACAGGTCATATCAGAAATATTATGGAAAGATTATCAGATAATTAAATCCTAACCTTTTCTGCGTAATTCTGCATACTGAGAGAAATTGCAAGACGTAAAGGCTATGCTCTTCCTCAAAAGAGCTAAGACAGCCTCATCAACACATTTTCTACACTATTGTAGAAACAGCTGTAATTATACATAGCAGATCATTTTGATAGTGGACAATGAGGTAAAAAAAACAAACAAACAACAAACCACTCATTTGAGAAGTGCTCAGTAACTTGTATCAAAAATTCAAATTACCTGCTGGAATGTCCCACTGAGTACTGACACAATATGAACAAATATGATTATGTAGATTTTTTTTTTTTTAAATCTTCCCTTGCTAAATTCCAGATTTTACATTGGGATATGAATATTATTTTTTGTGGAAAAACAGTTCCTCCTATTCTTGAGCCTTACTGCACAAAATAAGTTGGTAAGAAACTAAAGGCAATAAAAAAAAAAAGAACAGTAAGTTTTTAAAAAGAACATATTGAACAAGAGGTTTAACATCCAGCATGGAGGGACATTTGTTTTTATTCTTAAGTAGTCACATCTGTGATCCAGAAAACAGGTTTTAAGTAAGATGTTATAACTGAACCTCTTTCCGTGGTGGTTCTTAAAACAAACTAACCACTCTACAGTTGCCCCAGCTGCTAAGAGGACTGAATGACTGGGATGTTTCATCTGATAATGTACTGTCCTCTACAACAGACTAATCTCACTGACTGTTCTAAAGCTCTGGGATGGGCCATGCTACCTCCCATCAAAGGTTGTTCATATAATTTATCTTACACACATACAATGTAATCTGAAGGCATCTCAGGAAGTCCTTTCTACCTGCAAGCCATCTTGTTTGTAATTATTACAATTTATTTTTAATTAAGGAGGACAAACCATAGTAATTTCACTTGATTTAATGGACATTAATTGTCTCAGTGCCCGGACACCATCAAACTGAAAAGCACAGCCTGCAACCTTTGGGTGATAAGTATCTCAAGAGTAAAATTTTGCAAGTTAACAACTAGTATCTTTCAAATAAATTAGACCTCATCTGGTCAAATCTTTAACTTCATTTGATAAGATCTCCTGAGCTTGTTTTTGGGTTTTGTATTGATTAGTGTTTTTTGTTTGTTGTTTTTGGTTTTTTTTTTGTTTTGTTTGTGTGTGTGTGTGTGTGTGTGTGTGTATTTTTTTCTACTCACATATATTTGCAAGGAAAAAAAATGTGAACCTACAGTGATACACCTTAAAACATTAAAGTCTTACTCAACCATACCTTATGACATGCTCATATAGCTGTTCATAAATACACTGCCTGCAGCAGATAGATTATTTTGGGAATTACATGTCACTGTTGTCTCTGACACTGCCTAGCTAACCAAGGTTAAAAACTGTTTACTGTACAGCCCTGAACAGACCATAATTCTACTACCAGCCACCAAGCTTTCATATTTCATCAGGCATTAACGGCACTCTGACTTTTCAAGAAGCTTCATCTCACACCAATTCAATACAGCTGTGATTTCCTGACCAGCTGATAAGAATGCTGTGTTTCTTCCTGCTGCCCAAAACCCATATATAAATCTTCTAATGATGCCCCACGGTGACATATATCGCCTCTTTAGGAATTGTAATTTAAAAATGCAAATGAGACAAATGCACAAAGAAATTAATCAAGTAACACTGCTTAATATCAGTTGACTATCAGCCATTGACTCTTTTATTGTAACAGTAATTAATGCTATCATCTACATTACTTTGAGAATAACTAACAGTAAACAGTGTTATTATACACACAGACATACAGCTTAACCACTCTCCATGAAACAATACGGTACGCGATACTAGACCTGTCCTGATGAGTAAAAATCCTGACAGTGCCTCTGCAAATTAGTAGATGGGAGGTACCTACTGATTGCATCCAGACCAAATGGATGAAACACAGCATGTGCCAGCATCCCGACAACTGAACCAATTGACATGACCTTTGGGAATTTAGTTTTAGCACGTAATGGCTTTTCTCCAAGCGTGAAAACCCACAAGTGTAAGAAAGGACGTGATGTACACCTGGCTTATTCCCCATTATAGGGTTGGGATGTGAATGGAGTTTGCAGTCAGAAAGGTCAGAAACCCTTCATGTATGCTAGGTGAGAAATAGTCATAATGGAAAATCCTTTGGTAAACAAATAAACAAGCATTAAAAAATACTAATGAATGGTGTCTGTTTGCAAACCATGAGTGTAATATTCTTGAGCAAAATGTTCCCATACTGGTCACCTACTCCATAACACAACATTACTCTATAATAGTCTCTGTCACTGCTAATACGCCTATAATTTCATTTTCAAGGGATGCAAGGTTAACTTCTACCACCTAACTTCTACTTCTCTACCACAATTACAAGTATCATCTGTTAGGTGTATGCCTACACAGGATGCAAGAATATGCTCTTACAAGGATGACCTACTCTATGTCTGACTAACCATCCAAGGTTGGCAGAACTCAACCAATCCTATTTTATGAAATGAACAGCTTTATTATTCAGACTGAAGTGAGCTCGAAAAGGACATCAGTGAACAGGAGATCTTTCAAGAAAGACCATATGTATCATCTCGACAGATTTCAGTAGAAATCAGATGACTGATGTGTGCAATAGGTACATATCTTATCAGTACAAACATGGAAATAAATTAGTCATATTTGAATAAAATCTCATATTCAATGCATGGTGCAGTAGTTTGTACTAAATACTACTAAGGCAGAGAGGGGCAGTTTAGCCTCTTCAGGCAACATTTAAAAAGGACAAATCAAAACACACAAACCAGAAAGGATAAGATTTATCCACCTTGGTGATTCAGGGCTGGAAGCTCACATTGCTGCACCAGAGCAGCCAGACACAAGATCAACATGGCAGCTGCTGCCAAAAGCCCACCTGAGTCTCAGAGGTACCTTTCAGCATTCGCCCACCTTGCGCACTGCAGTCCACAAAGGTGAGGGCGTTTTTAGCCCTCTTGTCTTGCCTTGGTGAATTTGGAGAGATGAAGAGATGCAGGCAGCAATATTTGTGACTGCACCTTGTTGCTGCAATCACTGTTTCCAGGGACACTAATGCACCTTGAGAAGACTCATAATGATGCTACATGGAAGGCTGGAAGAGGGGGACATTAACACTGTGGCGTGGCAGACCAAGTTCTCCTGGGCCATCACGGCAAAGGTTAGAGTCATTTTCAGCTTAAAGGCAAAATACTGTCATTCTGAGCTAAGCTGCCTGCCATTAAATGTTCACTCTCAGAAGATAACCTGAAAAAACTTAAGCAATCCCAGACCGCTTTGATTCCTGCTCTTTCTGTCTTCTCCCCTCACCCAAAGGTCCTTGAACTCTTCAGGATAATGAAATAACACAAATTCTCATTTCAGTGATGCCCTGGAGCCATCATGAAGGATGAGAAAATTTGTAAGTGGGCTGTAAAAGAACAGTGTAAAAAAGCAGATCTGCTGCAGGGGAACTGCTTTTGGAAAGCAAAGCAGCTGGAGCGGTTCTTGGTACTTTGAAGGCTTTCAGAAGGAAGTCAGAAGAAAATGGGAGTGGTTCATAACGGTGTAAATACAAACCAGGGATGTCTGTCAGCCTCTGAACCTTTGAGACTTGCATATCACCGATTTTTACAACCTCTGCTATTGCAGCATGTATTTTTTTATGTTCTTACTTTATGTAATTTCTTCTTAATTTATCCATACCAAGATCTACTAGATACATTAAATGATACAGCTTAGGTCACTGTTGCAACTACCTTTTGCTACTCTGACTTGACCATTAAACAACAATTATCTAATACTGATGACTTATCATGTAACTTTAAGTAGGCATAACTTTAAATGACGAGTGAAAATTGCCCAACTTGAGTCAGGAGCAGATGCTTCATTAAAACTGATAAAATGCTATATTGTTTAACTAATAAAGAAGAGCAGTCAAGAACAAGCATTTTAATATCTTAAAAATGAAAACTGGTTGTTCTTTTAAAAGAAGTTAAGCTTTTTTGATACACATATTAAATTTCAAATTAAGTATTTTACAGTTATTACCATTATTTTTATAAACAGCCATGTTTCGGTAAATGAGCTCTAAGATAATTTGAGAATACTTCCTTCATTGGCAAGTTATTTTATAAGTTCTTTCTGCTTTCTCTGATGCAGGCCCTATCGAAGATGGGACACAGGAATTCCTGGATCAACAAGCTGATCAGGTACAAAAGCATACATTGCATGTTCCTATCCTCTTTTATTAGTAACAAATAATGCTCCCAAGTAATTTAGCTTAATTCTTATAAACACCCAAACCTCTAAAGACAGAAAGCTGAGCCCGTTTGAAACTCTGAACTCAACTATTCTAGCAAAATGTAATGCAGCAATTTGTAGGTGTGTAAATTGGACATGGGAAGAATAAAACTAATATTACTCCTTTTTTAGAAGTGTCTCTTGTGTCTCAAAGACACAGGCAGACGATGAACATTACCTTGTGCCAGGCTGCACCTCCCCCATTCACTTCAAAAAAAATAAGCTTTCAGAAATTTGTAAGAATTTAAATCAGACATAAGGATCTCCTAGCAAATTATGATATACTGACATATATAGAGAGCTACATCACATAGCACAACTATTCCCTACGGGCTAAATGTAGGAGTCGGAAAATGGAAATGAAAACTCTTGACAGCACTGATGTGCTTGTCTCACTTTTTTACATCTATCTGGATTGCAGAATTCATGCTTTCTACCAGTCTTTTAAAATACATACATACTAAGCTCTTTACTAACTTCTTCACATGAATGAGAAGCAAAATTTGAATCCTAATGTGGGGTAAAATAATGACTATGCAATACAAAATCAACTTTAATAGTATCTTCTCAGATAAAATATTACTGAACAGTCTGAAAAGACTTCAAACATCCCATTATTACCGTTTTGACCTGAGGCAAAGCCAAGCACTGAAAATACATCAAGGGTTCTGTTCAAGACTGAACGGGTTATGCTTGTATTATGCAATTTGTATGGGAGTTAGGAAATGATGAATACACCCAGTTCAAAAATAAAATAAATTGGTAGGTTATTCAGTGGCACTTTTATCAAAGCTTTACCCCATGTGGCAGTGCACTAAGAATCACCTTGTCTAATCTGTTTTGTACACATATATGAACTTTTAAGTTTACTAATAAAAATACACATTATGCATCCTTTGCTAAAATTAGCACCATTTCCATATTGATGAGCATTTGGTCTCAACCCCAAAAGAAATAAAACTAGCCAGAAAGAAGACTGCCCTTTTGGACATTCCTTGCTCCTGAAAAGGAAAACAGCAGGATTTTATAAGAAAAAGAAACAAAATCTGCCTAAACACGTTTCTTCTTCATGCAGTAAGAAATAAGAATATCTTAAACTCTTGACCTTTGGGTGATACTCATAGTGATAAAACTCAGTTATACTAAATGCAAACTGACTTCAGCAGTCACACATTATTTGAATCGGTGACCTGAACCCATCAGGTCAATTTTCTCCCTTATACATAGTTACCTTTTCACTTCTTTATATTCAAGAGTACTTTAGCTGAACCAGGGAAATAACAGAAGAAACACAGCTGCAAAAAAGGACTTTAGGTGTGACCAAACACAGTATCAGAAATATCATGAAATCTCTGGATCAAAGGCAGCTGTGGAGTCAGAGTGCAGTTCAATTAACAGGCAGCTGTTTGAAGATCTACCTGTATTAAATGAATGTCTGCATGTGCAATAACTATTTGTCCTGAATCCTTTAAAGCACTCACTTTAAAAGCAGAAATATGGAGAAGATGAGCAAGGCAATACTTTATAATTAAATATTAAGTCAATACTTGTCTGCTTTTGCATTTGGTTAGCCTGAACTTATACATCTTGTATTCCTTCTTAACGTACAGAGCAGTATTCTGATTAATTTTTAAACAAATTGCTGCCACAGTGCTAATACTATAAGGAAAAAAAAAAAAAATCTTCACACTGTCTCATTCCATTTTATCAAATCACTTTTCTAAAATATTTTTGGTATACCTTAAGCTGCAGAACACTGTGGAGATACCTGAGTTAGCCTGAAATAGATTATGCTGGCATAATTAGACTGTTTCCAGCAGCTAAACTAGAGTTTAGCAGGAGATAATTCAAGCTATTTTTCACCATGGTAAATAAACCTGCACTGAATGCTAGATTTGACTGCCCTAGTGCTCAAGCTGGCTTGTTTAAAGCTGGTTTATGTATGTATGCTGTACAGACATAACCTCCTTTATGAATGCAGCATATTCACTGATATTTCTTTTAGAGAAATAGCTTAGTTTCTTTTATACCCTCTATTATTTATTAACAGAACCATTAAAAGCAAAGAGTTAGTTGTTAAATGGTCTGCCAAGCAGCCTATACTAGAGCATGGATTAACCTATTTTATCTTATAGATGTGCTTCTGTTAATAAAATCTAAAGCTGCTAAAAATTCAAAAAAAAAGCACACCACCAGATATGCACATCTGAAGTCATAATAAGCATGCAATTTGGGTATTCAAAATGACATCATGACAGCTGCCATGCCTTCTAAGTATTGAAAGTGCTTTAAAAATAAAGCAGTGGTAACGCAGTTTGGAAAATTGCTTCAATTGGCTTCCTACCATGCAAAAGTCAACACTAACAGCAGCTTGGTTTGAGATTTTTTCATCTGCCTTTTGTAAAGTAGATCAGACAGTGAAAAGATTCAGCATTTTTTTTTCTCAATTTCTGTCCCAGTCTTTCAGTGAGGGTTTGCAACAATGCACCCAAATTACTGAATTGTGCTGAAAAACTATTTTTTTCCACTGTATGTCTGAAATGTGTTATTAACCCTTACAGATTTCCCTTGCAGAAAATTTTAACCTTAGTAAAAGCACTGCCTCTCACTTTCACTTAATTTTATTTTACTATTTCTGGAAATCTTTGTCTTCACAATTCATTCAATTGAAAAACAAACCCCCAACATCCACTAAAAGTGTCTTACCTAAAGACTGGTAAAGCTCGGTCATCTTGGGATGATCCCAGCAGGTCGTCTGCGTCTCATGGCTACAATATAAAACACGAAAGTTAGTATAGTAAAATTGGTCTCTCTCTGTCCCACAGTGAGTGACTCAGGCTGCTCTCTGCCTGCAGCTGGGGATGCTCGGGCAGGGGCTGCCAGTGGCGGTACCCATGTCTCTTCTCTCAATATGAGGTGTTAAATGGGAGGGCTTTATTTAGGCACAGGCTCAAGAAACAACATTAAGAGCAGCGCTAATATCAAAAAGACAGCAAGTATTCAGATATGCCACAGGGAATTGACAAGCACACCGATCAATTCTTAAAAACTCACTGCTTTGTATGCATCACTCTCCAGCTCCTCCAAACTAGAGGACAGCCATTTAAAAGGGCTAAACTGTTAAAGCATTTACAGAAATTCTGACCAGATACTGAAATTTGTGGTATTTTTGAACTACTGTACCCTGTGCGCTCTTTCCACACCTTCCTATGCGGTCGGTAAGAGCTGCCCAATGCAGCAGCTACAATTCTTCCTTTCGGTACAAACTTTGGCACTAAAATCCCCACACAACAGCCCACAGACAAACCAGCAGCTTCCACCACATGTCAGGCCAATGCGTTGCACCCCCCATACCGATGGTCTGTTTTAGCAAAAACTGTTGCTGTTCCTCTTGTTCCCTGGGACTCCCAGGCCTTTTCCCTCGCCCTCGGGGTCCCTGCGTGGTGCGAGGCGGCAGAGCTGTTGGGATGGCAGGGAAAAGCTAAAGTGGGGTTGGGAAACGCCGCAGTACGACTAGAATACAAATTGGACAGTCTCTGCATCGAGGCTAGCAGCTTTCAGCTTTGCAACACAAGATGTTGCCAAAAGACGTGCAGCGTGAGAAAGCCAACAAAATAAAGTGTTAGCGGGTGTAGAAGCAACTCATGTCTCCTAAGATTACCCATGTTATCATTTTTTTAAATGACAGCATAGCTAACATGATCATTTTTCTATTAATGTAGAAGATTTGAAAGAAAATTCTCCTTATCTGCCCTGTGCCCAATGAAGTCCTGTTAATACAGAATTCAGCTACATTAAAAGACAACGATAAGGATTCATTAAAAAAAAAAACAAAAATCTGGAAAGCGGATGTAGCACACAGTTGCTAGCAATCACATTTGCAATTTCTGTACTTAAAAAGCAGACATCCTCATTCCAACACACACACGCATCATTTGGGAGAAAACACGCAGGAGAGCAGGACCTGAGCCACCATGCTGTGGAGCTCCTGGAACACACACCTTCCACCTTCTAGAGACCAAAATCACAACCCAGACGGTGGGTTGAATGCAATGTACCTGTACACACACTTGTGCACTGGAAGACTGATAAGATGTTTTTTTTCAGAGAACAAACAGCCCTTGAGTTCTCTTTTTGAGGCAGTGATGTTCCCAACCACACCTTTACTGGCCAAGAAGGGGTAAAGTTTTCAATGAATCACTTCAACACCACCCCTACTCAAGGAAAAAAGAAAATCATGACACATTTTCTTAGTGTGATTTAATTTTAGTCTTAAAAGACAAGCTATTTATTAGATCCACATGAATACTGGCCCAGTAACCTCTATATATTCAGTAGCTTACTATATATAATATTTCCAGATTTTGCTCTGTAACTGCAGGAAAGAATGAAAGGGATCACAAGCACTAAGCATAAGGAAAAAATGCTTCCCTAGTGCTGCCCTAGTTGAGCACAGGCTTTTAAACAAGCCTTGTCTCATCGAGCTCAGCATCTCCTCCCCTTCCTAATTCCTGCGGTGGCTGAAGGCAGTGCAAGAGGGAGGAGGACACCAGAAAAGCAATAGCAGCCTTGTTCTTAGCTCTGGCAAAAAAAAAAAAAAGTCCTGCAAAGGGAGGTGGCCGCAATCATATTCAGAAATTTGAGCCTGGTCTTTTTTTTATTTTTTACTTTTTTTTTTTTAATGCAGAAATGGGTAGCTTCAAGTGAAAACCTGTGGATCTGAGCCACCTGCACCTAAGCTCCTGAATTTCCTAGCACACTTGTTACAGGCAGGTTCTGCAGAAAGAAAGTAGCATCGGCAGCTTTTATCATACCCAGGTATAAAGTGTATTTTTGAAGAAAAACAGAAATGGTTTCACTTACACACTGAGTCTCTAAAAACTGGGCTACCAGAAGCTCTGCTTACACAATGGCAGCCCAAAGGAAAAGAGGAAAGGACCGTATTCATCAAAGAACCCTGTAACCAGAGATGTCACAATTTAGGTATCTGGACTGCAGACCCAAATAAACACTCAAACCCATAGACCTGTGACTGCAGATTTTCACACCCAATGTTGGTTCCATATCAACAGCTCCTCAGACACGAGCATGACCACCCTGGCTTGCTTCCCCACAAGCAGGTAGCCTTAGAAGTGGGGGACACTTGAACAGCAACTATACCATGGTTTGTGCGCCAAATCATGTTGTTAAAATGAGAAAAAGAACTTATGTACGCCATTACAAGAAACCTCTGAAAATAAAATAAGTTGCCTAACTTTCCCTGTGAAATTAGTTTGGCAGTCCCAGACTATTCTATGAATAACCTAGACCACTTCAGAGTCCATACCTGTCAACCTGGTAGCCTTCAAAGGCAGAGATTCCCCATTAAACTATTTGAAAACCATGGGATATCTGGCAAAGGTGTATCTATATAGGACTGTGGAATCCCATGTCTGTGCTCGACAGAAGAACAAAAGGATCATCTCAGATGTGAAAAGCTATTACGGTTAATCACTACTCAATATTACATGGATGAGTAATTTATTTATTTATTATTGTAAGGCCCAACCATATATCAGTGAATTTAGTGTGTACGGTTTAAGCTTTTGTCATTAACTAATCTTCCTGAAAATATATAACTGATTTTCCCAAGATCTTGCTAATAAAACTTCCATTGTCAGAGAAACATTGGACTCCAACTGTCTTCAGATATTTTTGAATACCAATAACCTCAAACCACTACTCAGTGTGTTTTTATTTCACAGCATAAGATTAATTTCCTTGGAGATGTACATTTTGTAAGGAATGACTTTATTTACCTGCAAGTGACAAAGACTGAATTTGCAGGGCAGGTACACTTCCCCTCTATCCTCTGCTTTGCTTTATTTATAGTTAGTTACAACTTAGAAGAAATATCCCTTTCTTTTGGTTATAGAAGTCAAGTCAGCAGAGACCCCAACTCCTGCCCCACTGCCTTCCCAGCAGTGACTACCAGTGGGGCAGAGTGGCTGGTGGGGCCACTCTTGGCCATGCAGCTGAGACCCCTCAACCTCGTACAAGAGCCAGCAAGAGACTGGCAAGTCCTCAGTACACCTCTGCACTCTTGTGAGAAAAAGCAAGGGTTTTAAAGGGAACTGAACCTCAGTCGCTGTGATTTCTGTACAGGCTGAGTGCCCATACTGAGCCAGGGTAGATTTTGCTGGTACTTGACATGCAGAACACAAGGAGGCTGCAGCTATTTCGCTCCACCTAAAAGGCGTTTGCCTCTTAACTGCACGCTTTCAGCTCAGAAAGTTATCAACAATTCTGCACACAGGGGCAGCTCCAGGAAAGGTTAGATTCCATCGAGGCTATTCTTCATAAGCCTCTTTGCCATTTTCAAAGGCCATTTAATTGTGAGCTTTGGGGTTGGACCAGTGGGGGAGGATTTGTGTGCATGCCCTTATTGTGAGCACCGTCTGAAGTGAAATGCCAGCTCAGCAGTTTCACGCAGCCTCAACCACACTTGGGAACGCTGTAGCATCCTTAATAGATCTGCAGCAAAGCATTTGCCAGAGTTTCAAACTCCAGTGAACAAGGCCCTTTACAGCTCGCAAGTCAGAAAGACATGAGAAGTGTAGTGCAAGTCCTCTTGACTGGCAGCAGCTGAAGCAGGGTGAGAATACATGCAGAAATAAGCACTCAAGATGCTTTTCCAACAAACCACCAACATAAAAAGGCATGAATGCACATAGCCAGTAGTTTTCCAGTATTGCACATGCTGAGGGGACGCATTTTTCAATTTGGCTCTATGTTTAGGTCAACTACATTGATCACTAGCTTTTAAATCATGGACATCTTGCAACAAATAAATATATAAGTGGGCTTACATGGCATTTTTTTTTTCTTTTTTGCCTGACTTAAGCTGTAAAGGTGGAAAGGAAATTAAAATTTGACCTGAAAAGGAGAAGAGCAGCAACAGATAATGGTGACACCTAGGCGCTAGTGTGACTGGCACACTAAATACACTGATAATTTGGTGGGATGAAATCATAGTCTTCACTTAACACATCCTTTGGGAACCGCAGGACCACTTCATTAAAGGATGATTACATTATATTAGCAAGGATAATTTTTATGTGGGGAATTCTGTCACACCGTGCCTGTGTGAACTCCTCTGTTCCTGCCAACAGCAGAGAGATTTGTCTCTCGTCGCTGTCAGCAAAGCCAATAACACACAAGATTGAAAACCTGAAATCAAGAGACGATATCCTAACTGACACGCTAGCTGAATTACAGTTCTCTTGTTATAACTTGATCAGTTTGGACAAAATACAGTTATTTTATCTTCCTTTTATATTGCTCACGAGCAACAGCAGCAGCAGGAGGAGTGAAGAGCAATGCTCCCTCCCCCCAAATTCCTGCACAATCCCCCCCCAACATTCCTGCATAAACCACGCTGATTCACCAATGTGTTAATTGTTCTTGATTGGACTCCTTCTCCCCACCTTCTCTTTTTTTTTTTAATATATAGCTAGGTAGCTAGGGTTCAGTCTTGTGTATTCACTGCTTGGTTCGAGAGTCTAGAATTTTAGGTTGCAACTGCAGAGTCCTTTTGAAACTCTTACGTCTCTCTTCATTGGTGATACCAGAGCCAGTTCTGCTACGCTTCTCCACTCACCCTTCATTAGAAAATGCAACATGAACTAGATGTGCGTAGAATTAGAAATTCTATCAGGTAGCAATAAATTAATAGTTACGTACACTTACAAAAAAAGCCAAAATTAAAGTAATATTTGACAAAGCCCTGAACTGATCCATTTTCAAGCAACACAATTTATAACACCTCTCACCTTTTAGCTTTAAGATGAATAAATTGTTATTCCAAGCACCTTATAACTGTTGTCAAAAAGCCAAACCAAACATGATAGTGTTGTTTCGATTTTACTAAACTAACACAAATGGAATTGAAATTGTTTGTACAAATAGACACTACCACTGATTTAAAAGAAAAACGTTTTCAACAATAGATGACAGTGATTGCAAGGAAGACTTAATAATTGTCTTTTATACAGTGTTTCATTAATTCCTTAGATAAAACATGTTACTGCTATGGGAAGTATTACCAACGTAAAAAGGTGGCACTCCTTCATGCTTTACAAAGCACTACTGTTTTCATCTGTAAATCCAGAGAGTACTGATCTGTGCAGAGATTATTTCTATTTAAGCCAAGGATCAGTGTCTTCTCAGCAGGAATTTGACTTTAGCATGTTTTATTGGCTTTTGTGAGATTTATCAGACCGCTGAAGGCAGGCACCGATAATATATTAAAGTTTCTTGCCGATACTGGAAATGAATAGTAGGAGAAGGGCAAATATCAACTGCCAAGAACTGAATAGTAACTCTTTTTTTCTCCCCTTGATGTTAAACATTTATTTTGTACGCTTCGTCACGGGCAGATTCCTGCTCGGTGGCTCAGGCTCGGTGAGCCTGCCTCCCCAGCTGTTCCTCCTCCACCGATCCACTTGCTTTTCAAAGCCCGTCCTCTCCACTCCTGCCAAAGCAATTTCACTGCAGGGTCTTGTCAAATCCAGCCTCAAACAATTCCTGGGTGCTAAAAGGTCAGAGATCCTACACATAACCGCATTTCTTGTTTCCCCAGCTCTCTAGGCACATGCCTGCAAAAATCACTTCTCAGCCCAACTTCAGCTTACGATGAGGCCTGGGGACACTGCTGGTGTCCCAGGGTGCAAGATTGTTTTGCAATAGGTATTAAAAGACAACATACCAATCATCAACAAGAAATACAGCATTTACGAGGCGATAATCCAGAGGGAATCCCCTACCAGCTTTTTCTGCTGATTAACCTGAAAGGTTGTTCCCAAGCACGAAATTACTGAGAAAAGTAACACACCTCTATGCACGTTTGTTTTCAGGGATTTTGTTAAAGTTCATTCCTGAACCGAGTTACACGACACGCCATGTGCCGCATGGGCACTGTTTCACGGCACTGCGCTACCCCGTAAAGCCTGAGCAACAACGCGGTGAGACCATCCTCATCCACATCCTTTCGGCGCCCCACGGAGCCCTTCACACCTCCGGCACCTCCAGGTCTCCCGGTTCGGCTGCAGGGGCTCCCCCCTCCCCAGCCCACACCTGTACAGGTACCGCCGGCGTGCGGCTGCCCGCACATCGCCATGTCCTACGTGTTCCGAGCGGACACATCCAGCGCGGAACTACGGCGTCCCGAGGGGGGAAAGGCGCCCAATTAAACACCCTTTCAAGTTCCTAGAAGCAACCAGGCAGCAGGTTGATATTTTGAGAGTAATAAATGAAAGGTACCGCCGCTCCCCGCTACGGTCTACCAGAGGATGGTTAGACACGCTACTCTACCATTGCGCGGGGTGATCACGGTCACGCCGCTGAAATACCGTGGAGTCCCTGAAACCTCAGCCCGAGCCCATTCCGCCCTCCGGCACCTGCCGCTCCCTCCGCATCCCCCTCACCCCTTGAGCTGCTCCCTCATGGCGGCGACTGCTCGGCAACACCGCGGAGACAGAAACAGCGCGGCGGCTCCGTGCAGCTCAGCTCAGCTCCGTTCGGCTCGGCTCAGCCCAGCCCCGCCGCCACTGCGGCCGCCCCGCCGTGAGGGATGGAGAAAGGCGGGCAGGGGCGGAGCTCCCCCGCCCAGCCCCGCCCCCGCCCCCGCCCGGCTGCGGCGGCGGCTCCGCGGGGACCGCCCAGGGCAGCCGGCCGCTCCCTCAGCTCCCCTGCTGGGCCTGTGCGGGCATCGCGGCCTGTGCCCTGCGCTCACCTGCCGTATCGCTGCTGCGCTGGCGGCGGCTTGAGGAAACCCTCGGGGCTCCCCTGATTTTTTGTTTGTTTGTTTTCCTGGGGTGAGGGTGTTCTTTTCCTTCCCCCGAGCCCACCGTGGGGGGCGGAGATGGGCGCGCTCGGAGGCTGGCAGAGCGGTTCACTTCCAGCCGACTTGGGAAGAAAACTTAATGAAAACATGCGCCGAAGCTGGGACAGATTTCAAACGGGTTTTAACGTGGGATTTTTCACTTCACAGTTGTTGATTTTCAGCGCTTAAAACGCCGATTGGTTGATTTGTGAGTGAAATCGGGGAATTTCATTTTGAAGGGTTTGCCTTGGCCTCACAGGGAAGGACCAACTTCACTCCCAGAATTTTCAGAGCAGAAGAAATAGTTCTGCTCATGCTGAGTTACTGTCGCAATGTTTCTTTGTATTAATTCCTGCTTAGTATTCAGTACACAAATAAAAGCTAACAATCTCTTTTTAGTGTCACAAGCATTTTAAATCAGTGCAACCCGTCAGCTGTCACGTAAGTTTTACATCTGCGTCCTTTATTCATTAAAATAAGGCTGCGTAAAGAACCAAGTCCACACAACTTAGTTTTCCAGACGTTACAAACTCTGGTTTTTTTGGCAAAGCCACCCAAAAAGGGTGCCTTTCAAACATAAAAAGTCTCTATTTTTACACAGGGAAGATGCAGGCCTATAAGCACGGAAGATTCATCTTGCCCATCATTTCTATACCACAAGTATATCCCATAGACTGCTTCCCCATTCCAGAGATGTTGGTAAGCACTGAACTTGGTGGAGCTTATCCTAACTAGCAGGATATTCAAGGCTTCCCTTATGACTCTAGGTAGCTGGGTTATCTGATTGTAGGGAAAGCTCAACAAGCAGTTGAAGGAAAGGCCTCATGTTTTTTTGTAGAACCATCAAAAGTGTAAGATGCTCAAGGTTCAGCCTCTCAGGCCCCCAAATGCAAAATGGGATTAAATACTAAATTCTCTTGGTTTCTAGACAATTTAATTTGTTTTTGAAGCTCTAGTTCACAGTTCTCAGTTACCTATGATCTACAACCCTACCCCAACATGCAAAGAAAAGAGGACTCATTTTTGCATAAACATAAATCACTACGTTAAGGCTTATTAGACTGTGAGAATTTTCCATTTACTTCAGTGGACCTGGTATTACATCAATTGCCAGATCAGGTAGCTTAGTTTTGAGGTGAATTACCTGGCTGAAGGCTGTCAATTGTCTTACATCAACAAC
Organism: Streptopelia decaocto; assembly: GCF_964273445.1. Lineage (NCBI taxonomy): Eukaryota > Metazoa > Chordata > Aves > Columbiformes > Columbidae > Streptopelia > Streptopelia decaocto. The sequence continues at coordinate 110,770,489 of NC_138663.1, forward strand.
CTAATCTTTTCCCATCTTTAGCAAAGTTTTCAGAAGCTAGACATCTCTAAGTCTTTTAAAATAGGATGTTTAGCACATTAATTGGGAGGAACCTATTAAGATTCCTATGTAAGGCTATTACAAGGAGAGAGCAGCTGCCCATGTCACACAGAGGGACTCAGCGTAACCAGAATCCTGACATTTCATGGCAAAAGTAGTTTGTTTTCCTTCAAGAAGTATCTGGGACTACAATGTACATTCCTCCGATTTTTATTTCTGGAGTTTCCTGGTCCTCCTTAATAGAAGCTGCTATTATCACATTTGTCTTCTTTCCCATACAATAGTGCCAAGTAATAAGATTTTTAAAAACAGTCTGAATTTCTCATACTTTGCATAAACTTCTTTCTCCTAGAGTTACAAATAAAGCATTGTATTCAATTAGACTCACAGCAGGTGAAAACCCCAATTAGTGAATCCATTTTCTTGGCTTTTTTTCTCTACCTTACACCCACACACCACTCTTTTTTTTTTTTTTTTTTTTTAACAATAAAGGGAACTCTGAGTCATTCCTCAATTGAAAAGCAAATTAACCCTTTGATCTCCCAAATCAAACTATTACCCACTCAAGAACATCCAAGGGAAAACAAGAATGTTGAAGGATTAAGAGATTAAGGCCTATGACTTTATAATTTGATTTTATAAAAAAAAAATCTATTTAATGTAGTTCTGATTGTTGTCTCCAAATTCACAACGGCTTTTAGCTGTTTTGATTGACCTCAAAATTATACTTTTGCTGTATAATGTGTGTGAGTAATACCACTCTTATTCCAAATTATTTTTAAACTACCCATAATCTATTATAAAAACATATTTTGTTTGCAGCATAAATGGTTACTGTCTTTGGCATTTGTAACTGAAGCCAATCTTTATACCATACTTAATTTTAAGCCATTTATTTGACAAAAGACAGACTTCTTCCTGGAGAAAATAAAACAGGATTACAGAGTAAGCAGAATTTTAATTCCCTGTGGTACTTTTCTTACCCAAGGGCTATTCGGGGCAGGGCCTTGCCTAAAACCACTTAGTAGGGCAGACGTTAAGGGTCCAAGTTTACTTGTTTAGTACTTAACGAGTTAGAAAACTAAAGAGAGATTTCTTTAGTTTTACTGTCATTGAAAGTGAAGTTACAACATTTCCCTGTTAAGTAAGTCTTGCTTTCCACAATTCTGTGAAGCATGTAGTTCTCCTTGTAAGCGCGGCTTTACTATTTCTCCATTATCTGGGTAGTGGATTAGCGAGTGCTTGCTTTGTGTGTAAGAAGATGTTGTGGTGCCCTGTGTTGGGTTGGCTAATCCGTTATGCTGTTTGAGTCTATTTTCTTTTTCTTGGTATAAATAAATACTAAGAATCACTTGGGATGGCACGATGACACTTTCCTGGATCATCTGTCTTAAATATGCTCCAAGGGCTGACATTTCCAGGATTTTTTTGTTATTTATTCATAGCTCTCTCAGAAGAGCCAAGAAGACAATACTGGTTTGCATGCTGCTGGTTTGTCTTGTCTCTTTTTTTTTTTTTTTGGCTGTTTGCACATTGCCACTGGAAGCACATTAAAATACTGGAAATGCAACGAAGAAAATAGTTTTGAAATTCCACATTCATTTTCCCCAACATTGCACTGTAAATTAAAGGCCCACTAAAACATTCATAGCTCTGGATACTTATAATCAGTTCTTTACACCACAGGAGAGATGGGGAAGGAGCATAACACTTTCTGTCCAGAGGGAAACCCAGTCTGTCTGCTGTTTAAAAGGAGATCAGCAGGTGCTTCTATCTACATAGGGTTCATTCTCCATGCTATAAGGCACTTAACTGGCACATGGTGCTCCAAGAATTTACCTGACATGTTTCACCGAGATGCTCTTGGAATAGAGAGAGTAGGAAAAGGAGTTTGTTTCAGTTTTGTTTTTTTTGTTTCGTTTTGTTTTTTAAAAAATAAAACTAATTCTGCAGTAAATATTACAGAGCTTGCAGCAATGTAATGCACAGCACGGAAAGTATTGGTGCACAGCACGTGTGGCAGGAGTATGTCTACTCCTGCCGAATGCACAACTTCTGTGTTCCTTTAGGCTGTACTTGCTTTTGCTATAGTAAAGACACCCGATTAAAACTGAAATCTTGGTCACCCTACGAGACAAGTATAACAGAGCCTCAGGAGCAGTCTGTGTGTGCCTTATGTCGCACCGCATTGTGTGCTGTTGATAAAAGATGAATGAGAGGGTGCCTGTCATTTTGGATCTATTAGATATATGCATGAGTTTCATCCTGTTGAAATCTTGGAAAGGCTAATTTGGAGAGGCTACATTTATTTTTTTTTAGCTGACATTGACACCCTGCAGTAGGAGAATACATGTTCAATCTACTGGCAGGTGTATGACCCTGAAAAGAGGAGCAGAGTCAAACTGAGATTAAGTAAGATTACACGCATCGCTGGATGCAGTGGATAGCACATTCAGGTTCCACCATGGTTGTGAGCTCTTCAGGTAAGGACCTGTAAATACAAAAAGCTCTTTTCTGTCTTCCATACCAAACCACGAGAAATACAGAAAATTAAGAAAGGAATAACTGCTAGTTTTGCAGAATGGAGACAAAATGGAGTGCGAATACTCCCAAGAATGGGAAGATCAAGAAGCATAATGCCAGCAAAATGCTAGATAACGAAAAGTATTAGAAAGTAAGGCTTTTGGAAATCTAACTCCAAAAACCCAAAACCAAAAACAACCACAACAAAACACACTGTAAAAAAAGGCTTAAAGTCCACCAGCAGAAAGCTTACGCTGAGCAAGATGGTTTGCTGATCTTTACAATCTTCAAATAAGATTTGAAATATAACAATAATACCACAGTAAATTCTTAGTTTGAGGAATCTGTATTGGTGAAATGAAAGGTTATCACTTCAGGGTGTAAGGTTGAGAAAAAAATGCAGACTAATAACTTTAACAAAACTACTAAGACAAACTCTACTACATTTCTTTGCATTCCCAGATAGAAATAGATTACTGTTTTGCCTCCTGGGGAATTAAAATAAGCAGGATTTTGTAAACTCTCTTTCTCACTGACTCTCTTTTCACCTCAAAAATCTTTCTTTCCATGCATAAAATTACATGTTGCAAACACAAAAACTGGCTTCCCAAATAATTAACTTTTCCACTGTTTTCTATCAATGTATGGATCTCAATAGGAAGAAACCCTGCATCTTGTAGTCCTGCTTCACTCAGGGCCCAGAAAATCTGATGCTGGCTATTGGTCACCATGCACTCCTGGTCTCTAATGAGGAGCCCTCTCTTCCAAAGTCTTCCACAAATGACAAAGGAGAAGCATGCCTTCCTTTTTTACTAATTTACTTTTTGGTTGCATTCCATAAAATACGTATTTTTGATGCTATCAAATATGTTGTTGTTGTTGTTGTTGTTGTTTTTGTTTGTTTGTTTGTTTCTTTAATGACTAACATCATACAAACAGAAAAGTTCTTTTATTGAGGACTTTTTTTTTTTTTTTTCAAAATGCCCCTACGTAAGTATTATCTCGAAGAGAAAATATTCATTTGGGAAGACAAACCACTTAGATCATGCTGGGAGATTATGTATTGGGATGTAAGGCTGCACTTGGGTAGTAAAAGAAGAAGACAATAAAATCTCTTGCATTTTATGACAGCCATATGCAGGCAGGTTCCAAATCAGACCCGTAGCTTGGCAAACTTTGCACCTTTGAATTAATGCATTCATCTTTTTGGTGTCTGTATTTTAGCAATGGATGCTTCACGCTGTTCTTACAGAACTTGTAGTTTTCTTTGCTTTAAAATACACTTTGAACCTATCATAAATACCACATTGTTTCGTTAATGATTATAATATACTATACGAAACATTATAATATATAATTGTAACAAGAGGCCCTGCCTATTTTTCTGTACACACTATTCTTTTCCATCATCTTCCCAAACATGTCAAGGTTGTTGACCTCAGCAAATACGGTAAGTTTGAGGTCTTCTCCTAACCTTTTCCCTAGATTGGGCCATGCAGAGCCCTGATACAGAGAGAAAGGGATTGTTCTCCCCTTCTGGTAAATCAAACTTGTGTTGATTTAGTTTCAAAACTGGAGAGTGTTTAGCTTCTCCCAATACCCTGGTGTAACAGGAGCAACGCTCTCCCTAAATGTCTTATGTGTGGATTCAGGAATCAGAGGAATGTGCAGCCCTGCACTTGGAGAAGGAACCAACCTAGAAAGGTTAATGGGAGGAGGCAGTAGCTACACCTAACTGGCCTCACCAGTAAATCCATCCAGACTTAGCTCCTTCATCTGATCCAGGGGACATTTCTCGTGGTTTAGTTGCATATTTTGCTTCAGGCCCAGGGTTGTACAACTGTTCCCAAACTGAAGTCAGACTTGGTAACAGCAAGAAAAAAAAATGGAAAGGAAAAGTTTTTCATCTGGCATTTCTTAAATCATAACTTTTTATTTCATTATAAAACAATAGTCTATGAAAAAATGTACTTTAACTTGACTACAAGACAAGGCAATTGTTCATACAACTCTGGCAGTGCATTTTAATGGCAAGTGGCAATGGTCTCCTCTTGTCCTTGCCTAAGAGTGAAAATCAGTGTTTATATAAACAGTCATTCAACCCAAATATAGACATACAGATACCTGCATTAGCTAGTGCTTCCAGAGACAGATAAATCAGTATCAGCTACCATGGAGCCATGTCCTAGGGCACCAATATTATTTTATCCCAATTGAAGCTTCATGTATGTTAGCACTTAAATTTTAAGAGGGTTACAAAGGAATTTTGAGGTAGGATTAAAATTATTTCTTAGCTAAGTGTAAGAAAATGATTTCATTCAAGTCTCCTGTGGCAAATTCAAGCATTTACACTTTCGCACATGCTTCGCTTAATTCCAGACAGCTTCTGCCTCTTCCATTTACTTAGCTATAATACGGTTCTTCCTAACAAAATAGTCCTCCCAGGTTTTGCATTTAGGTATCTGTGTAGCTCCTTCTGTCTCTGGCACAGGAGCTGGCAGTTAATTTGGGAAAGCAGCCTGTGGATGCTAGCTGATAGAAAAAAGTGTTGCCAAGCTATATTGCACAGTTTAAACTTTATGTTTAGCTAAGTCTAATAATGGGATGCATTTAGTAGAACTGAATGTGTAGGTATAGTGTAAGTATTTCATATGGTTGAATTGAGCCAAAGCTCTCATGGTACACCTCAACAAGGCTTCAGATAGCTTGCAATTCTATAGACATACCTTCATTTAGTTCTCTGATCTCTGTTATTAAACAGAAAATGGAATCTCTTAGTGAAAGAATAAAACTGCAAAATGGAGATTCCTTTTCTAGCGACATAGCCAAATTCATCACGAAAAACTAGCAATGAAAATCTAGTGTGCCTTGTCTGCACAAGTCAAAAGAGCCTTGACATTTATGGCCAAAGGTACACAGATGACTTTTAGGACCTACCATAGTCCATTATTAAATTAAGGACAATGGTGATTGTAGGGAGCTCACAATTAGCCAAAATATTTTTTTTCTTCCTATACTGAGCATTTTTCCACATTGAACTAATCAAACAATTTTCAAATTTGCAACTATTTCCTTCATCTTTAAGAAATTGCTTTCAAAAGTGCCCTAAAATATTAAGGATTTAAGCATTGGTCATAGTCCACATAAACACTCCTAGACCCAGGCTGCTACATCTCACTGCCTTGAATATATTATCAGAAATGTCAGCCTACAATTCTACCATATTAACATCTTCAGCTTTTCTAAAATAGTCCAGACTTAAAGAGAAAATTCTTATTGCTAGGGCTAACCAGAGTTACCCATTTTTATAATCTCCCTCAATACAGGACACAAAGTGCCAGATTATTTTAGAAGTTCGAAATACCGAATTCCGTAATATCCGGCATATGAAACATCACATTGGTTTTGTCACCTCTCAAGAAAAAAATTAAAGCATTAAATTAAACAAAGATTTCTTTGTATCTCTATAGTACACTACAAATGCAGACCATGGACAGGATCCAAACTATCTGTTTGTTTATTTAATAGTGACCACAAGCTGGAATTTTAGGCTGTCATAAACTTAATAGACTTAGATAATGTAACCTGTTGTGTAGAAAATGTTTTTTTGAGTGTCCTTAAAGTTAGAAAGAAGGATCATCTAAACTCACACCTCCTGTCTTAGAAAACATTACAACTGTTTGAGCATTCATCCTTGATCCCAAAACAACAAAATCAGTCTGACATATTAAGAAAACATGCTGTTGTTTTAAATTATCATTCTTCTCTCAAGGTAAATAATTTTCCTTCAATTACTATCAACAGCTCTGCCTCATGTTTGCCATCTTTAGAACCAAATGCTATTTTGCAAACAATTAGCCGTGCTTCAGTTAATGTCTTTACGATAAAGACCATCAGCCAAAGGAAAATAAAAAAAAGACCTTTAACCTTACCTTTTAAATAAAAATTTGCTTAAGACATGTGGTGTCTAAATACTTTTGTACCTCAGTAATGAAAGTTACTTTTGCTTATAGATATTATATTTTTAATATATGTTTTCCATAGTTTTGTTGCTGCAGTCGTTCTTATTTCTCATTCTCAAAAATCCACAGTCATTTCTCAAATGATTATCCTTCCACCCAGGTCCTTCAATTTGTTCTGTTTTTAGGGTAACTAACAGAGCAAATAATTTCTTAAGGATGAAACTAATTTTGCAAAGATTTGTAGAAGCTGACAGACTAACAATTTTTCCAGATAGAACCCAAGTAGGGAGCGAAGGATTAGACCTCATCTAATCCACTGTTTTTATCAAATCAGTGTATTTAATACTGAACTAAAACCTTTGGAGAGTTTTATTTTTAGCTGCTTGCCATACTGAGTATTCATTTGGCTTTATTCTAAGAACTACAATTTAGGATTCAAAGAGAAGAAACATATTTTTTGTTCATGTGGTATCATCCTTAATAGACTTAATTCCCCAAACAAACAAATACCTTTTTTTTTTTTAATTTATGACATATTTTTATTATTTGTCTGATACTTTTCATAGTAAACTTTACACTTCACTGAGGCTAGCATTTATTTTAAAATTTTAAAAGGGATTATATGCAATTTGGTGATGGTAGTGCACTCTATTGGATTGGAGACAAACCGACTGGTTTTGATAGTTATTTCCATGTCAATATTGTACATGAAGCTTGCTAGGAATTTGGAGAAAACAAGGCCAGCGGGACTATGTCTATGCTCCATTTAATTAAATTATTTAGTCTATGAAATGGCCAAGACACATCAACTCTCCAATTGTGACAATATTTTGGTTATTCGGACTTCCTAGTGGCACGTTATCTTATACCTACAGTGCTATGTGTGTCTACCCTGAGAATAATGGTCATCTCTCAGGCCAAATTTCAGACATTGACTCTTGTTCTTATTGCTGAGAGCTCGGCTGCTCTACAGCAGACAGGCCGTGGTATTCCTCTACATCCCACTTTGTGCTCTTGTGGACCTAAGGCATGATTTTATTTACACACATATATATATATGTATATAAGTTGTTTGGTTTGGTTTTTTTTTAAATTTCTAATTGTCTGACCTCATGTAGGAGATGTTGCAACCGAATTGCAGCAACAACTGCAGTGTCTTTTTGAAACTAGTTAGGCCTGTTGCTGCAGAATAAATCCATCACATCAAATGGCAAAAACTTCTCCCTGCATTGGGAGAACCAGGAGAGTTCTAGATCAGCTCAAACCCCTGTGACTTAAATGCCATGCAGCTGAATACAGTGCTTTGCTGTGCTAGATCCTCAGGCTTTCTTGAATAAGCCTATCAAAGAAATCAGCTGGTCATCAAAGTAATTATTTTTAAGGAGTGAATTTTCTATCCAGAAAGGAACTGGTTTGACAAAACCAACTCACTACCAATGATGAGCAGCCGTATAATAATTTCTTTTAAAACATGCCGTATGCTCTATATGAAATTTTCAAAGTTTGTAGCGGTCAAATTTTCTAAGTTGAAAAAACTGTTTTTTTCCATTCAAAAACTTGGTAAGCTGGCCCAATTTTTGACAGAATTAACTAACTGAAGAAGCACTTCCAATGCATGCCAGCAGAGCAGCTGGCCTCTCACAGCATTTCTTTCTAAAAGTTTCATTATGTACAAAGGAATGGTTTAGGTAGCAATTTCTATAGAAAACTGGTAAAAAGTGGAACTTAGAAGAACACTCATCTGCGCTCTTGGACTCCTTTATGTTCACATACACTACAGCATCTCACCAAGTTTGTAAACTGCAAAACTACAAGCGTTCAATGACAATCCTCTAACACTTTTAGTGCATCACATACTACATACCGCGCTGACTTTTACTTCCAAACAAAATTTTGGCTGCATTCCTCAGTACGTATAGGTTGTTCTCAAGTTGTCAGACTGTCCCATTCTCTCACTGAAAACAATTGGGTGGATTTTTAATTTCATAGGTTTGCTTGTTCCTGGATTGCCACAGTTTATCTAAATTAGTTCCAGCCACCAAATCCAACACTGAAAAAGACATTTCTCATTTTCTTGATTTAGGTCATTATGCTGAAATTCTATTTTTTCTCTACTTTGTCTTTCTGTGTAATTTGCAATTAAGAGGATAATTTAAAATACCCTTTACAGAACAATTTCAGTGTCTATTCTATCATTTTCCTCTAAGTCAACATTTCATAAGGTGCTAAGTTTGACACTACATAATTTGCTAAGAAATTTAGCACTGGATTTCAGTGAATTCAAGATAAAGAACATTAGCTGAAACACCACCTACACATAAGCAATACAGCACTATTCTATGCTACTATTCTTATGTGTTCCTTTATTGTGTAAATATTATGTGTTTAAATGATGCCTTTTTAATAGATACGGTTTGATCTGATCCTCCCTGCCTTGACACAATCAAACTGACCACAACTAAGTACAGGGAATTCAAATAGTGTTATGAGTACTAAATTACTAGAAACAGTACAACATTAACCTTAGATTGGTGTGTATATATAAGAGCAGAATTGAGATTGCTATTTTTAAGGAACCCTTCATTTTTATTCCATTGGTAAAATAAATTTCTGGTCTTTACTGGAACATAAGGGCATAATGCAGCTGTAAAGTTACATGTAGAAACTAGGGGACTTTAACCCTAACTGAATTTTTCACCAGTCAATATCCTAATACAAAGGCATCATCTAGTCAGTCTCTTACATTATGTGATATAAAAAAAAAAAAATAATAATAATAAAAAAAAAATATATATATATAAAAAATTAAGAATTTCTATGTCTTTTGCTGGCATAGGAATAGGACAAATGTGGATAGGGAAGTGGTGGGCATACAGTATAATAACTTCCAGGTGGCATATCATCTGTCTACTAGTAGGTATGTTGAAATAAATTAATGATCAAAACCAATCTAATTTAAAAAAAAATCAACAAAGTCAGGATGAGTTTTTGGAAATAAGACTGCAACACAAGTGATATGAAAGCATCAAGATGATTAAGCTGCAGAATCTTATTTATTATACATTAGGTAGATCAAAGCTTCTCAGTGATAACAAGGCACTGACTGGGGGTTGCCACCTGTTTGGTCTCACAGCAGGAATCTGTCAGATGAAGCTGTGTTAAAGGTTGTTGGCACGTATTACACTTACGAATAGCTTACATTAAAACAAACAAACAAATAACCACAACAAAACTAAATTATTATTCTTTTGCTGAAGATGTTTACTTATTATTCACCAGCGCGTATGTTACTTTCTTAGTAAATACAAAAATGAAATTCTGTATAATTCAGAAAGATGCGGGTGAATTCTCTTAGTTGAGGCACATCACATATTTCTTTGAGATAGCGCCCAAAAGACCTGAAAAGTATTAAATTAGGATATATTTCAGCTGTGTTTTTGGAGAGTGCTGAGCCTTGCAGCAGCCTGAGCTCAGAGAGGAAAGATTATGGCAAGCAAATTATCCAGGAAAACTAAAAACCTAGAGAACAAGGCAGGAGGCAGTCTTCTAGATTTTTTGGTTGTTTGTCTCTTTTGTCTAACTTCTGCACAAAGAAGAGGGAAGCTGTGACGTAGGGAAGGTGTGTGGGTGTAAATGTCTAACAGTTACAGGGAGGATCTAGTAAAGAAAGAATTGAGGAAAGCTAATAATCTGCAAGTTGCAACAAGGTGAGGTGAGGCAGCAACAATCTTTGTTAGTGTCCTTGAAACTTGCTGCAGAACTGGCAAAACAGATGAGCAGAACTTCAGTCTGGAGGTGCCAAAGCAGTGCTGGGCTCTCAAGAGTTTGAGTATTTGTAGGACATAAACTTATGCATAACGGAAAGCAGAGAGAAGCGTGAGTAAGGGTCAGAAAGATCTGTTTTAATTTGGGTTTATAAAACTGAGGAAAAAAAGTACTTTAAAAAACAAGTAGAGTTGTTTAGGAGGTCTCTAAGTGTTTGAAATTGCTGTGGTTTAACCCGAGCTAGCAATACAACCACAATAGCCACTCGCTCACCCTCTCCTGCCCCTCCACTCCCAACAGGGAAGAGAATCAAAAGGGAAGGGAGAAACTTGGATTGAGATAAACACAGTTTAATAACAAAATACTAATACACTACTAGTAAATATATGTGTATATATATAAAATAGAAATAAAAGATACTCAAGACAATTCCTCACAAGCTCTGTCCACAACTGAGCAGCCAGTCCCAGGAAATGGAACTTGGTCCCACAACCGATCAAAAGAGAGAAAAAAAGAAAAAGGCAGAAAAGCCCAGAGGCCTCTGCAAAATGGCAAAAGGCCGGGCTAAACGGCCTGACCGAAACTCCCCCAGCTCCCGCAAAAAAGAGTGAAGAAAAGAAAAGGACCAGCTGGAAGGCCCTAGATCCTTAAATAAGGACCATGATGCCAATGGGATGGAATACTCTTATTGATCAGGCTGGATGTCAGTCAAGCTCTGTCCCATCCATGCCCCTCTTCCTCGATGCCTCAGAATGTCCTTTGCTCTCAGACCAGGGCAATTAAAAACATGAACTCTGTGCTGGGGTGCTATCTCTTGTTCTCAAACTAAGTCCAAATAAAGAGTGTGCTAGCTATGGAAAATAAAGGTTTTTAATTGCATGAAGAAAATTAACTCATTTTCAGTCAAACCAGCACAGAAATACAGGCCATTGACCAAAAGCAACAGACTGACACACGAGAGAGAAGTCCCATCAGCTGACTTGATCCAAACTGAAGAGGACTATTGCAAGATGACACGATGTGGGCATACCCACATAGGCAACTTTGAGAAAAGATTCACTCTGATAAGACTCTTTTCCACTCCTTATTTCTAGAATAGTGATCAAATGCCCCAGAGCAAAGTAGCGCTGAGGGTTTTGCGCTCAGTTTTCTCAGGAGAAGAATGTACAAATACAGAATCGGATTTTGCCAGCAGCAAATGTTTATTCCACAATACTTAGGGCACTGATGTGAAAAAAAAATTATACATGAGAGGAAATGCTGAGAACCAGATTCTGACCCCTTTTACACTGTTAAAGATAGGAAGTAACTTTGCTGAAATCTATGAGCATCTCTCTCAACCCATGCAAGCTGCTTTTGGTGCAGAATTAAAATTTGATTTCCAAACTTCAGACAATAAGTCTGACAGGAACCTAAACTGCCCCCACTAGAACTCAGAGTCCTCTGTAGGTTCTTCTGCTCATTTCAAGATTGTTAGAGTGAAAATAAATGTTTATTCCTTCCTCAAACTGGAAAGAGGAGAAGAAATAATAGCATATGAAAGCAAGTGCTAACACTAATGACCGTATTAGTAAATTTTTTATTGTTTTTGTGTCATAGCACAATTAAAATAGTGGAAAAGCAGATGAATGAGGTATGTGCAGGAGAAAGCCCTGGTCAAATGTGAAGGTACAGAATACCACCTGCAGTTGAGCAGTCTGCTACCTGTTTTAAATTGTTTGGTAATGTCACAGCAATGCTAAAAGAATAAGCACTTCCCTTAACAGGCAGTAATTAAAAGAACAAATAAGGTGAGCACACCTATGGGCAGAAAGATAATCTCTTGGCTGTTTTCTTTTATGCCTCTAGTTATGGTTTATGTAAAAACAGCTCCATTCATAAGTCTGAGGTTCAACACGGTATTTGGAAATGGTGGTGAGCTCATCAGTGGGACACCTCTGGGAACCAGTTTTTTAACCTCTAATTTTCAGGTGATACTTAAAGTAAACTGAAGTATAGAGGGAAAGCATTCTTTTCAACAACTAGTGGCCAAAATGGTCTCACTGGCAGAATCACTGGCAGAAATCTGGAAGAAATTTCCTTCCAAACACTGAAGTAAAATTTCAAGATGCCTTTATTCCAAATTACTTGCATTAAAAGTTTATAGCTAGAGAAATAAAAATGTGGTTTAGGTTTAGTAGTTCTAACTCTTGTTTTTTATTTTTTATTCCTGTAATCACTGACATTTCCAGCTACACAATATGTAGTCTGTTGCACTCAGGAAAACAGCTGAAAACCACCCATTTCCATTCTCCAGGGTTTCTAGAGGTTAAAGTGGGTATGACTTTCAAAAACATTAAGATGCAAACCAGAAAGCTGAGGATATTTTGCTTGCTTACTTCTGCTTCCAGAGTTCACTCTTTGGATGGGAAATCTGCAAGTAGTTATAGCATATCTGAAATCCGTACTCACAGACATGCATCTCCTTCTGGTTTTTTAGACCAAATGCAGAAACATCTTTAATGAAGAACCGCTTCAGTAGCTTTTTCAAGGACACGCATAAGTAGAAAGTATACATACATATATTCTGGGAAACACAGTGTTTACCCATTTTGGATAAAGAAGAAACTGCCAGTTTCCTTTCATTTGCCACAACACTGCTCAAGTGTCTGTCCCTGAATGAATGGTGTCTGGAACGGAAAAACGTAATCTGTCACTGATCCTTCCCAGAAATGGCCTCTCTGCCTGTCATTGTTACAATAAACAGGGCAATAAAACCCTTGCAATTTAGGTAGATCTTTCTAATGGTGCTATTGTTCAACGCTTGTAAAAAGCTAATAATCTAAAATGATCTCCAAAGTTGATTTAAAAAAAGGTTGGTTACTTATTTGATGATTATAAGATTTGGCATTGCAAGAAACCTGTATTGAACTTACTCAGATTTACAAAGAAGCTTGCTCAGACAGAATGCTAGGCACAAAACCTTTTAATTAAATGAAGACTGAATTCTGGATTCAGTGAAAATTATTCAGTTTTTATGATGCTCCACTTCACTACTGAATTTGTCTGAAAAGATCAAATGGCAAAATTCTGCAAAACACTACAGTTCAGTAAGTATCTTCACTGCAGTAGGGGATAGAAGTCTAAAGGAGAGAAAATGAACTGCTTTAGCATGCTGAATCTCCCAGAAATCATCTAACGAGCATCTACAAAGAAAAAAGTAGAGTGAATCAGCACAGGGGAAAAATTAAGGTGACCTAGCTAAAAGGTGCTTCTGTGAAAGAAAGAAAACAAGTGGTTTAATAAATCATCGTATACACAGATGTTCAGAAACTCAGAGTCACAGCAGTCCCCTTCTGTGTTAAAGCTCTCCAAGCACCAAATGTCATCGGTCAACCCACCATGGATAGTTTTTAGTTAACCTGAGAGTGATTTTCCTCAGGTATATATGTGTTCATCAATTTTAAAGGTTTTCCAATTCTGCAGATCTTACTAGCTGAAAAATTAATCAGTACTACAAGGGCAGGTGCTAGCAAGGCAATCACTGTATGAAAATCGGCCCCATTTATTCAAATGCAGAAGTATCTTTCATGGAAGGGATTATACCCCGAGCTTTTGCAATAAATGCACTACAGTGTGTTTACTCGTTAAAGACTCCTTTCTGCAAAATGAAGTATTTTGAGAAGATGAAGAGGAAAGAAGGAACCTTCCTGTGCCAAATTAAAACCCAGAGACATAATGCTAGAGAACATTTAGTTACTTCTGATCTCTGTGGGTTACTGACACACCAGGATACATAAAATTAAAATGGTAGGCCTTCTATTGACCTCACTCTGCTCATCATCTACTTTCCTTAACATCTTTCCCTTTGTTTTTATTTACTGTTTTTTAACGCCTCTCTGTCACAAAGTATTTGTTTCTAGACAACAATTATCGGGTTGATTGCATGCTTTTACTTGACCAGGACATATGCAAACAGGATGCCTTGGTGTGTTTAGGAGATGTGGTGCTAAACTGCTTCTTCTGCTGCAAAGTATTGCTGCAGCAGGCTCCCAGATGATTATGTCATTTTGAAACTTTCAGAAAAAAAGAAGCCAGCATCACCTCTTCCAATAAAGGACATTGGAGAACCCTCATAATCTACCTTGGTTTTGCTTAGGGGGAGCACCCTTTTCTTCTCTTAGCAATTTTAAATTGTGTGAGACAAGATGATATTTGAATATTGTTTCACTAGAGATGATGTTTGCACTTACATTTCAATTCCTGAAGGGGGGGAGGAAAGAATATATAAATAGCATCATTTAAACACGAAAACCAGCACTGAGCAGATGCACACTCCAGTTAACGGGGGATTGACCACGTTTCACCGTGCATGCATCTTTTACAGATTCTCAGCAGAATCCACTGCTTGGTACAGATTCTTGAGCAGAAGTGACAGACTTCATATAAAACTGTACTGTTGAGCAGCAGGCTGACAATGAATAAACGTCACTGAGGAGGTTAGATATACACAGCTGTAGAGATCATGAAATTCAGCCTCTGTCCTGAAAAATAAATACCTCAATAAACTAGGAAATTCTACAGCAGTGGCATCCAAATGAATGTAATCATTTTACCTGAAATGTATGGGTTTGAGCTTTTCCTATTTATGAATGACAAATAAAGAAAAAGCTTTTTTTTTGGAAACAAAAGCACAACAAAACATTTGCTGTTGCCCTGAATACTAATGATGGAAGACTGTTGCTATGGTGATGCTAATTTTAATGCTCTTGCCTGTGGACTTCATATGAACTGCCCGTTTTAACTTTTGCAAATGTCATTTACAAAATGAAAACCCATTAATGACTGGCGAGGGCACAGTGTTCCACTTTAATTAGAATAATAAGGAATGCTGATGCACAAAGTACAGGTTTGTGAATTGCTACAAAGCCCACACTGTCAAAATTAATTACCACTGATGAGGATTTTGTTCTTTTTTTTTTTCTTTTCCAAATGGAGGTTTAGAATAATACAACCATAGCTGGACTTGGAGTTGGAAGCAGGCTCTTCTTTTAATACCAAGGTGGAATAAAGAAGTTTTCAAGGCTGATGGTATAGGAGAAGGTACAGCAGACCTTAGAAGTGTGATTGAACCATGTTTAATGAGCACTAATTCCAGTAACGGGGAAATGCAAGTGCCAATGCTGCCAGGAAAGATAACATATTTTTCAGAGAAATACCTGCTCAGAAAACCAGTTAGGATTTGGAAAACAGCGTTTGTGGTTTTGAAGAATTTAAAAAGACAAGTTGAGGACAAGAAATTGAGTGGGTGCTAGGATATAATTCTGTTTTGCCTTGGTGCAGTATTGCTGTGACTTGTTAATTGCCAAGTTCTGGGCCAAGTAGATGAAGTTTCAAAAAAACAACATAGATGGTAGTGGTAATCTCTTTTGTAAGGCACCAGGACCTTGCAAATGGTGAGCATATATTTGTCACAAGAGGGGGAAAAAGTTGCAACTCGGGGAAATGTCTGAGCATATAAAGTAGGTGCTCTGCTGCTAAAGGCATTTCAGGAGTAGTGACTGCAATGAGGAAAGTATACTGCAATGAAAAGCATCACAGGCAGCTGCCGAGAGTATATTATTCAGACTAATTGTTATTATTAAATATGTCCATTGTTGTACCAATTAGAGAACCTAATTTAGAGTTGAGAGCCATTGTACTGCATGCTGTATTAACAGAAAGGAAACTTGCTTTCTCTTGTGAAGAGCTGAGCTGGTGAATAACTCGATTCGTTTTTAAGCTACATCGCTACTTCAGTGCAAGATCACTGGAAATGCAACTGGCGTGAGAAGGAATAGCTGCTAAAACATTTTTCTAAATTCATGTTCATGACAGACTATTGTTTAATGAGTAGTCAAACTTTCTTCCAGCAGCATTAGTATGAATGCCATTCTCGGTTTATCGGTATGCTTTAGTGCTGGTTTAAAATGGCCTGGCCAATTTTGCCCTTGACTTGTTGGCTGTTGTGCAAGCTCCTGTACTTGCATTCAGCTCTGCGCTCAAGGTGGCTGGAATTTCATTGCATAGTACAAAAGAGAAATACAGCAAAAAATATAGATTTGACTGAAAATGCTTTTGTCTACCAAGTCTGATTTTAAGTACCAGGGGTTTTGTTATCAAGGGTTTTACTCAGAACTTGTTTCCCTCTTGCCGCTTGATTTATGGAGGAGTCACTAGATGATCACTGAACAGTGTTGTCATCAAAGACGTTTTTGTGTGAGTAGCCGTTACTCTTATCAAAGGGACGGCCATAGCAGGGCTTTATGTTGAAAATGCAAGTGTCAACAAGTGATTATAATTTTTGCAGAGAATACTAGTATGCTTATGTGCTGCTGCTAAATGCAGCTGTACCTAGTGTGACAAACAGCCATGAGGCAGCCTGTTAACTCTTGAGAGTCAGTGGGCTCAGGACTGATTCGTATTTCTGCAGTACCTTGCCCAATGGTATATTATACATGTTTGTCTCTTCTCCGAAGTAGCAAGTGATAGCACAAGAGGAAATGGCCTCAAGTTGCACCAGGGGAGGTTTAGATTGGATATTAGGAAAAAATTCTTCACGGAAAGGGTTGTCAGGCATTGGAACAGGCTGCCCATGGAAGTGGTGGAGTCACCATCCCTGGAGGGGTTTAAAAGGTGTTCAGACGAGGTTCTTAGGGACATGGTTTAGTGCTAGGGTTAGGTTAGGTTATCGTTGGACTCGATGTTCCTGAGGGTGTCTTCCAACTGAAATGATTCTATGATTCTATCATTCTATGATTATCTCAGAACAAGAAGGGGCAAAGACACTCTCTTTCACTTGGTAGGAAAAACTTAGGTAACTAGTTGGAATTTGGAGGCAGCCAGAAGCAAACAGTATTTAACAAATATAAAGCTGATGTGTATTAACAAACTGACACAGTAAACTAAGTTATGTAGCTTCCCAATATTGTGAGGCTACAAAGGTTTAGAATTTATGGAATTAACGGAATTTATCTGAAATAGAGAAAATAATTTGAGATGTCTCCCAGAAAATTGCTACTAAACCTAATTACCAAGACAATTAGCTTCTTGTGGTTCAATCTCCAGGCTCCCCATACAAGACAGTGGTATTTCTGGCAATGTCAGCCACTGCTAGAACTAATGGACAAAGAATTCAAGGGAGGTTAAGTTAATGGCACCTGCTGGCATGGGGATTTCTGCAGGAACTAGAGCACCTCAGTCTTCTTCAAGGCAGGTCAGACACCTGGATAAGAAATTAGTATTTTTGTTTTTCTTTAAAATTCTCTGTTAATCCATATGAACAGGTAGAATGTGAAAAGTATCTGCCTTTTGTGCAGAGGTAGAGCAAAACTGATCCAGTGGTAGGTAACCAAGCAAAAAATATGGTCCAAAATGTACTCTGAAATGAGGTGATGGAGAGAGCAGCAGTACCACAAACAATTTCTAAGTTCACTCACACACTTTGTCATTCATGCAACAAAGTACTCATTTTATGAGTATTGGTAATACAGTGAACATCTTTTAATGAGCAAGTAATGGCTAAAGCTGAATTAATTGCTGATAATCAGACTGTGTGAGTACTAAGTAAAAATCTCTTAGAAGAACATGACAATTTTAAGCAGAAATCAGGAAAAAATATACCTCTTTGGCGCAGAAAAAGGAGCTAAAATATTTTAAGTATAAGCAACACCAAATGTGTAAGTAGGCATAAAGTGCACATAGAAAACTGAAAAGATAACTAACAGAGGCAGCAAAATATTACACAAAACCGTGGAAATGTTAACAGAGAAACACTGAGGTTAGAAAGAAAACAGCTATTTTGGTCTTCTTGAGCTTGGGACTTAATAACTGTCTAATGAGGAGTGCTATAAAGAAAACAGGAAAGAAATCTGTAATTAACAAGTCACATTCAGAAGCCGTCAGCACAAGTATACGATACAAAGCTCTAAAAGGAGAGGTGCTGGGGTTGCTATTAGGATATGCCCAGGGACTGAAGAATAAAAGCAGTGCTAAAAGAAAACAGGGCAAAGAGGGTGATGGGCTGGAGGCAGCGTGTTGCCAGTGGGAGGACTGGCTCTGCAAAGGGAGCATTAGAAGGCAAGGGAAAAATGCAGAAAAAGTGAATGGTAAATTATCACAAGGAAAACCCTGACAACAAGCCAAGAGAAGACAAGAAAAGACAGTGGGAGATGGTTTGTTGAAAGTGGTGGAATGACCTAGAAGAATGTGAATGCTGAAAAGATTCTTGGAGTTGGATGACAGGAAATTGTTAGCGACCTTATTAAGAGCTGTTTTAGTGAGAAAAGGACACAGAAGCTAGAAAAGACTGAGCAGGAAAAAAACATGGACTGGAAACAGACACAAATTCCAGGAAAAAGGAGGGCAATGTTCTGGATATTGAACAGTGTCAGTGGAAAGATTTGTTTTGTTTTATCAAGGACAGTCTTGAAGAAAAAGACTCCCATGTAAGGGAAGAAATAGCAGATGAGCTTCAAAGAAAATACATCACTGGAAATCAAGTCTTAAACAAGTCTTTTTTATATGCTCCTGATGTGTATGGGAATGAAGAAGTTAAGCAAATAGACTTGTTATCTAACATCCAGTTATTTGATGTTCTAAGTGTCATTTTTCCAATTTCTTGTTTTGAAATATATTGTCTGTAACTGATCAAGAAACTTGCTATGACCTCAAAGGAAACTTATTTCAAACAATTTTCTATCTTCAACAAAAAATGCCTTTAAACTTGGTTTCTCCCACTGTGACACGACCTTTGCTTTGAGTTGTTACTGCTGCATATTAGTCCTGCATCAGCTTGACGAATATGCTTTCATTTGTCATGGACAGACCATGTGGCCTGTCACTGGTTGAATATTCCTTCTCTTTTTTTGGCTAATTTCAAAATTATCTTAAGGGGAAAAAAAAAAACCAAACAAAAGCAAAACAAACAAACAAAACGCACACACACACACAAAACCAAACCAAACCAAAACAAAGCACCCATCAAACATTGAAATTCAAGATCATTCAGCTGGGTACTTTGTACAAGTTTAGTTTAGGAATACTTCAAGATGATATCATCAAGAAACAGTAACAATCAGAGCTGCCTAATGTGCTTTTCACTCATCTCTGACAGTGCTGAATATGGCTGTCACTTAGAGCCAGCTTTTCTTTTGTGCTTCACATCAAAGGTAATTATGAAAATCATGGGGTTTATTTTCACAAAACATACAGTCATTTTTAAATTATGAATGCAAACTCTCTATACCTACTGCAGCTCTCTAAGTTTGGCTTGGTGAATATCTCTGAATGATAGTTCAGCTACAGAGTTCAGTTTTATATTTTAAACTGCTTCATTTCAGAATGATATTTTAATGAACTTGAACGAGCATTGTCTTCCGAAAGTCACATTAAATATCAAGATTGTAGCGTAAAAGCAAACTGTTACTATTCAATGACTTGATAGTCAAGATTCAGCAAAACACAGCAATAAATGTAACTGAACATCACTGTTATAGCTAAAAGCTGATATATATACAGAAAAATATTTCACACTAGAACTTCACTTATACTAATGAAATTTGGTCAGTAAAACTTGCAACTGCAGTATGACTGGAGCTGGTGATGAAATGGAAGTAGAAGATGCTTTCAAACACAAAACTAAACTAAATGCAAATTAATGACATACAAAACTGTAATCAAGGTGTAAGAAAACCTATCATAAATGTAGGCTTGTTTACTTCGGAACTTAGTTGTTTAACCATATTTATAAAAATCACTACATGATTTACAGATTTCAAGGATTCTCAGCAAACATGGTTAAAAACCTCTCACTGATTGAAATTTTGCTTTAAATACTTTTCAAATTCTTCCTTAACTGTTTGGGCAGAGGCAGTTCCAGGAGTAATAAAATGCATATACATGCATATATTATTTTAACCTTAAGATTCCTATCAAATTTGCATTTTAAAATCTTCAAGTGAAGTTTTAGTTGAGGGAAGATTCACCTATGAGTTTATTTCATATTGGTCTTATCTCTATATCTTCTATCTGAAACTAAATTTTACACAGATTTTCTTAGGAACATTTAGAGTCTTCTCTATGGCTGTAATCTGTTTACTACTTCTGCTGCTGTTGTTGCTAGTATCTAGTAGTATTTGCATCTGCTTTAGCTTTTTGTGTGTTTTCTAAAAGAGGTGTAGATGAGGTCCGCCAACAAAATTGCCATTGATGAAGTACTAAAGCTAAATGCAATTAAGCTGAGCTAAATTGAAGATGAAACAGTAGATAAAAATCACTGATTTGGGAAGACATATACAGCTTCTGATTTTCTAATGAAGGTGCAGCTTTTCCATGTGTCAGTATGTAGTGGAATCCATTAGCTTTTTGTCACGTTCTTTATAATATTAAACTCTGTATCAGTTTGCTTATAGAACATTCAGAATGGCAGATGGTGGATTGGAAAATACTGCTTAGAAACAAAGCTTAATTTAGTACTTCAGTATTTTTATTAAAGGAAAATTTAATACCTTACTCTTTATTTGTCTTCCTCCTGTTTGTTTATTCTAAATTTTCAGTTCACAATAGCTAGAATACTGGAACAAAACCAATAATTTGTATGACCATATTCCCATCTCAAGATGTTTATGGGATACTTCCTACTGCAAAGGTGTTCTCCTAATTATGAACAAAGTATTACACCCATGTCTCAACTAGAAATGCTTTAATCTGTGATTAAAATCTTAACATGGTGTTTCATGTCAGTGATACAGTTGAGATGTTTGTACAAAGCCATGTGTTCCCAAGTCACAGACAGCGGTTTTCTATCTAGCCCTTCAAATTTTAGCTCCATGACTGTAACCTCTCTCTTTAGCAATTTTTCTCAGTATCCTTCCTGCAGGATGTCATAACCTTTAAGTGTTACATTTTACAACATTTTCACCATTCATACAGCTTTTAAGTGAAAAAAATGAGTTACCTTTTTAAAAAAATGAAGCACAGAAGAATGCAGCTTTGCCCCTCTACTCCTATACTAGCTGTGCAGTAGTGACCAGAAAAATCATCTTGAAAAAGAAAACCAGGAGACAGGTACATATTGAAATTCAAAAGGCGATCTTGGCTATTTACTGGCTAGACATCTATTTAAAGTCCTTTTTTCTACTTAACTGTTAAAATAATAGAAACTTTTCTGGCAGATATCTAGATAAATACAAACTACCTGATCGAGACTGAATTATCATGGGTTTAGATATTTAGATTTTTTTACAACCTTTATCTATTGCATAAAAATTCAAATGTGACTATTCATCTCCCACATTAATTTACCACACAATTCCATTAACGTAATAGTGCGTAAGTTCACATCATAAAGTGTGAAGTGTAGAAGTGAAGAATAAAAATCATACCAACAACTTCACACATATTTACCGCAACCCGATTCGTAGCAATTTATTGCTGTATTAAGTGACTCTGTGCCCCTGTCAAGCCCCCAGCCTAACACTTACGTACAGCATTTACGCAAGCAATTTGGCCCTGCTGGGAAAGAGGACCAAGACACACAGAGTGAGTAGGCGTTCGGTAGCAAAGTTTGACCCCTACTCACTACTCTACTCAGTAGGCTGTGGGCACCATTTGGTGTCTGTGCCAGGCTGGTTATGTAAAGACTGATACTGGATAATGACTCTCTGTTGTTTTGCACCATGGTCTCATTTTCTGAGCGCAATTGCCATGGAAAAAACATGAGTGCTTGTCTCATCAAAACTACTTCTAAGAAAAGCAATTCATTCAGAGATGTTGTGATGCATTTTTATTTTTTTGTGGTTTGTTTTTCTTAAATTATCTAGCGATAGATTTCCTAATATAAAAATTTATCTGACAAATACTTGAAATTCAAAGCAAATATGTAGCATGCAAGAGGCTGCCAAGCCTGTACATCATATTTGAAATTGCAATTTATCTCATCAAGTTCAAATTTTAAATCAGAAAATGAAAGTGAGCAAAATGAATATAGATTATTTGATCATTCCTAACCTTTTGGTTAGAATCTTTACTTAAGTCTAAATGCAATCTTACTGACCTTTATACAGTTCTCAGTTAATTCATTCTATGTTTCCCTTAGAATCTATGACCCCAAGCATAATATATACACAAATTACTTCTCAGGATTGAAGGTCTAAAGATAAGGATATCACAAAACTGATATGCAACACAAAACTGATTGCAGCTATACCAGACAAGAAAAAAAAATAAATCATTGAAAGGGATTCCATGAGAAGAAACATGGGTCAAATAATCCATAGTCATGATTCAGTAAGTAAAGACTAAACAAATCACTCATGACAAGAAATGTGCCAGAACAATTGGAGAATATTCTGAAAAATAGGAACTTACTGCAGTCTGTAGGAGAACTGGCATCTTAGAGTGCCAGGGAAAGAAAAAATCCAAGAGACATTCAGCAGCTTCAGTGAGTTCACTTGGGAAAAGAAAATCAGTCAGGGAAAAAAATCCAACCTTGCCCCGAGAGGCCACTTAGAGAAACAAAAGCAGCCCAGCTGATATGTCTGATTATTGCATTCTCAGTCTTCTCTTGATTGTTGGATTGCCCTGCCTGCCAGTACTAGAGCATTGCACTGTCTATCAAAGTCTGTGCATCCATAGCAAATATAGCTGGTGATGTAAATCTTAGGTATCCATATCCACTACTTTTAAAATTGGTGTTGAAATGTATCTTAAAAAGCATAAATGTTAATTACAGTCCTGCCTTATATTAGACTGATAAGATAAAAAGAAGATAAAAAAGGCACAGTGGGTGAAGAGAGATCAATTTAATGCTGAATGTCTTATATGGATGAAATTTTTCCCTTGTGGAATGGGGAATTAGTTGGTCTGCTTATTTGTGGATCTAGCTGGTTCAGAAAAGACACTGAACCAAAGACAATGCATACAATAGATGTGGCAAGTGCTGTTTTGGAGAAGCTGTCAGTCTTCGGAGGAAACAGAGGAATTATGAGACTTCTTGGTATAATAAGGATATGTAAAATATCTGAGATATTGTTCCCCGTTTCCTTGAAGATTTCATTGGCCAGTTGTCAGAAGCTGTCTTCTCTTTGTCTGTCATCTAAATTAAGTATGTAATTGATCTTTAAAAAAAGAAAAGTCTGACAGGCAAATCTTTCTATTTTTTCCCTTAATATGTCTAATCTTTTCAAGTTCAAAGCATTCCAGTGGAAATGAAACATAATTCCTATTTTTGAAACCTGCTCATTAAGCACACAATGTTTAAAACATGAGCTTGAAGTATATGGCAATAAATTTTAGCTATCAGGAGTAGCTGTAAAATCTACTTTTTTATTGAAGATCTGGCATATACTCTATAAAATAAGACCATATCGTATACATGTCATTCAACTTTGTAAAAATTATATTGGCTATGTTAATTTTTTTTCTTGATGATGTGTAACACAGTCAAGCTACTTTTAACTACTGAAGTAAAATGAAATGTGTAGAAATGAAGTAAAAAGTGAAATTCAAGTAAATTCAAGTAAAAATCACATCCAGCTTACAATAAATATAACAATTTTGCCTACAATAGAAGTAAAATATTTAATGTTATGTAATTATATTCTATTACTCCATAAAGATATGAACTCCTTATATAGTATCAAAAGTTTATTATTCAGATTACTGCCTACAAAAATAGTTCATGTATTACTCTCCTCGCTCCAGAGCTGGAAAACAATGCTGGATTTAATGGATTTTAAATGTTGATACATTTATTTTAATTAGGAAAACAGGAAAGCCAGTTTCCATCTGAAATTCTCTTACCCAGCTCATTACTAAACTGACCAAACAACATTACGTGCATATCACATTTTAAGATTTAGTCTGCACAGAAATTATCCCTTCACTATTGAACCTCTCTGCAATGCTTCAGACTATACACTCTTCGTGAAAATTTTTACTGAATGAATTTGACAACAAAGCATAAGAAATTTCCTTTCCACTTAAATATGAGGATTGTCATATCAAGAGGACCAAGTTCTGTAAGTTTTGTGCAAGTGCACGAGGAAGCTGCTCTCCGCCCTCCACAGCAGGCACCGCGTCACGCACCGTCACGGTGGGAAAGCACATGGATTCCATCAGTTCCTGCCCCAAACGAGAGGCCACAGCCCTGCCCTCAGCCCCTGCACCAGCTAGGATTTGATAAAACTGCTGCTGAGTACTTATAATTCATTTCAAAACAAATTAAATCCCCTTCAGTTACTTTGCATGCAAGGGCAGTAACTCCCTGCTGACAGATGGTAACGAAAAGCAGACCCACGGTATCTTCCCGGAGTGCTCTTGCTCAGCCAGCGGGAACACATCTGTTCATTACCTCCGCTTTCATTTTAAAGGTAGTTAAAGGCTCAAGATTTCTCATTTATTTACACTCTGAGTTTAAATTTTTGTGACAAGTTTTGGAACCACGGCTTCACAGCCCTACAAATTACAAAGAAAAACTCTGCTCTTGGACAAACGTCTAAGAAATGTCAGGTATTTAATTTAGGTTTTTATGCTAGACAGCATGTTAATTTACATCGTGTAAAGGCAAATGGAAATGTATTATAGTTTTTCATTCCTTCACAATATTTTCTGTTTTGGTGTGGAAAGTTTAGACCTGAAGGACAGGAAAAGATCATGATAGCTGTGCTTCTAAGAAGCCAAAATAATACCTTTTTGGTGCTTGGTAGATAGGTTAACTGTCAGCCATACACATGGTTTTCATAGCTTGCTCACAGCATCACTCACTACGTATACATAATACATATACATAATTGTCACAAAACCAGGACAATAATCATACATTATTTATTTATGGTTCTCCATGTCTCTCTCTGTTCCATCTGACAGAAATTTCCTCCTTGCTTTTGTGTCTTGTACTTATCTACATTCTGCAGAAGAAACAATTAACCCCAGTGATTTTACCAGAATAGCAACTTTTTGCTTTATTTTATCTCAGTAGAATTTAATTCAGATGGATTCATTTATCCTGTCTCTAAGTTGAACAAGAGTAAAAGAATCATTACTTTAATCTCTTTGCTTTTACAATGAAAACTCAGGGCTCTTAGCTTTTTTCTGTGTTGAAATTCTGCATGGTTAAACAACAATTAAAAGGGAGATTAAAAATTAAGACAACAAAGAAGTATGTTTATAGAAACTGGCCTGCTACATCTCCAGTGTGAAGTGTGGAAAGCCTGCAGAATCTAAAACTAACAAAAATGTATGTCACAAGCTGATACATTTAACACAAGTCAAATACTCTCATAGGAAACTACAATGTGAAAGAGAGTAAAAATGTGGAGATGCATAGTCCTCAGTTAGCTCACTGCATAGCTAATTTATACAGATAGGCTCATATGGATGTTCTCAAGGAGTCAAATCTATGCTCCTGAGAATCCAGCTTTGTCCTCAGCAGGACAAAGTTCAGTGAACTGCTATAATCTGTATAAGAAAATAAGCTTGGCTGGGAAATAACTTGGAAGGCTTCCTTTGTGGGAAGTACTGAGATGAAAGACTACTGCATTTTTGCAGAAGCACTTTAAATCCTTCAAAAGAATGGGCACAGCAAGAGGGTAAGAAGACAGACACTCTTAACTGGCAAGTCGTTTATACAGAGGAAGAATAATGTCACAGATTAGTACAAACATAGAAGTCACAGCTACAGAATTCCAACACATCACCATGGCAGGACTACTGAATTGGTTTTTAGAGAGAAAGTATGTTGCAGACTTCAGTCCAACTCCTCCTCTTTATTCTGAGAGAACTGAGATCTCCCAGCACTGTGTTACAGACACGTTTGCCAAGCACAGAATATGCCACACACAACGGAGATGCAAACATGACTGGCAGTGTAGCTGCCTAATGTCACCTCATGCCCTGGAAGAATGCAGACTGAAGAGGAATCGGGATGTGCAGCATGATTGAATGCTTCTTCTGGTGTTGCAAAATCCAAAGTAGACATTCGATTTTGCTATCTATCGGTGCTTTGGAGCAGCTCTTCTATGTGTTTGATTAGAAGATAAGAATGTGCATGTGTATGCGTGCACACGCGAGATCCCTTTCATCATGGGGTGAGCTCTGCTAAGATGTGATCTAACCTGAATTACAATGTTAAAATCTGCAGCCTCCCCACCTTCATTATCTTTTTCAGAGCTTGAGACTTCTTTTTTTTTGACACTTATTCAATATTCTTTGTGCTGTGCATTTTTTCCACTTGCTTTTCAGATTTCTGAGGTACAATAATTGCCTGTTTTGTCTCCCAAAAACTTAAATTTAGAAATTTTAATGAATACCTAAGCCATTATTAAAGAGTGCAGACATGTCTGTGCCTGCTCCTGCCTTCCCATTCTCTGGGTTTCACTCCAGCCATCTGCAAGGTCTTCAAAGAACAAGACTGATTTAACTGAAAACTATTTTTTATATTCCTCTCCTTTTTTAAATCTAATAAAACCTTTGAATCTTGTACTAGACAAAGATCAAAAAGAAAAGGGTTGGATAAAATGAGTTTTCGAGCAATTTTACATGTTTTAATTCAGAGGCAAAACTGTCAACTCAGTCTCACCCTGTGCTGTTCAGTACCCAAGCAGCAATGTCCACTTGCTGCTTGAGAAGCCAAGATACTTCTGCTGTCCTGGAACACAAAAATTTGATTTCTCCATTCGCTGGGAAAGAGAGAGAGGTGGGGCCCAACTGTTGGCCTAGGCCTAGCTTGTCATCTTCATAAAGGGGGATGCACATGAAAGCGTGGAATGAAATCCACCAGAATGCAGCAGCTGGTGCAAGGCCATTCAACTACAATTTTCGTGAGGCTGACACTAGGCCAAGAAACTGCAAAATGGTAGAGACTGGGAAACAGGTTGTAAGCTGCTGATAATTATATTTTCCATAGCAATGATGCCTACACCAATAAAACTTGGAAAAAAAAATACAAACTGGCATGAATAATCTCAAGAAGGAATTACTGAAGTGATAGCTTTAGAGGTAAGTAGTTACTGCAGATTAATCGACTGGATGAAAAAGAAATTTAAACCTGGAAAATCATAAGGCTTGAAGATATCTAGCAGTAAGTAAACATCGCTGCTGAAGATTTAGCACTAAGTACCACCTGATTTATGGATTTATCAAATGCTATGCCATTGCAAATGTGAAAATGATGAGATAAAACTCTTAAGCATCAAGGGAAAAACAGATAAAATGAAAAACAATAAAATGTGTAGTAAATGTTAATGAAGGGGGCTAGCACCAATATTCTAGATTGATGACAGAAAGAAAATTATGTAAACATGAAAAAACCACTAGCTGTAGCTGCTTAGTCTTCATGGAAGCTTTTAGATAATTAACGACTGATAGAAAAGCAATAGGTCAAAGATTAAAGAAAGAATATGCCAAGTTTAAAAGTCAAAATGAGAGAGAAAACAATTTAGTTCTGTGTAAATATGAAATATGGGGGATGAGAATGAATGAAAAGGAAAATGACCGAGGACAGCTGGAGAAGGGAACAGATGTAACAGCTCACTAAGACTCATTAAAACTTGACCGGTTTGTTTTACATCTCAAGGACAGCAAGTTTTTTAATAAAATATGTGGTTGACTTTAAACTTTAATTAAACTAGTAATGCTATAACTCTTTATGACTATGAAGATACTTTCTAAAGTGAACAAAATTAAACAAATGTATTCATTTGAATTTGTAAATGGCCTAGAACAGAGGACTAAAAACCTAGTAAGGAATAAGCAAGAGCACCACTGACCATTTCAGCACAAAAAGTCAACAGTTACCCATGGCTGCTGGACACAAGTAGCACAGAGGGAGGTGGGAAGCACAGTATGAAATACATCTCCTGCCTGTGTTAAGAATTGCCAAGGCATCTCTCCCCATAATGGCAAGCCATGCCATGGGAAAGAGAAAAAAAGGATCCTTTCCTTTTATTGCCATAAACTGGCTCTTACGTGCCAGAACGCGGAATTGCTTTCCAGCATTTGTCTCCTGTAGATTGCACCTCCTCCTTGACAGAGCTTTCCAGCTTCCTTGTGACTGTTCCATTATTCATAGCCAAATACAAACATCAGAAAAATTATGAATTTAACACAACAGTAAGCCATCTTAGGTATAACCGTGCCTCTGAATTGCACTACAGACTTAGTTTTCTTCACATGTAACTCAAGTGCTGTAGCAGTGAATGTTGCCGTTGCAAAAGCCATCGGCAACCAGATGGCTTCAGTGACACTAGTTGAGTTTGCAAAGTGTTTTGGGAATCTAAGGAGAAACCATGTGAATATGTGTATTTCAGTTACTTGCACTACGTTCTTTATTGCAGGTATTGCATTACCTGTTTTCTTCAGAAGTTATGTATTGTGGTGTGCTGTGTCTCTGTTTAGGGCACATGAAGCCTGTGTTTCCAACTTGTTGATTTTTAAAATTTTCTCCTAATTTGTTAAGCATACACATCTCTTAAAGCAAACTAGCTTGATTTGGGATCTAAGCTCTAAAAGAATAGTCCATAGGGACTAATTTGTCCCTCTTCATTCCTCAGATAAAGAATTTACCAAATACTATCCCTAAAGGAATTCATAGTATAAAGTATGTGCATTGCTATGTTAACAAATCCAGTGTATCACGTTCACAGCTGCAATTTGGATTGTGTTGTTGTAGTTTTGGTTGGGTTTGTGGTTTTGTTTGTTTGTTTGTTTTTGTTTGTTTGTTGGTTGGTTTTGCAAAACCTGCCATACATACTCTTCAGTGGGAAATGGTACAAATTAACCTGTGATCCAGATACCCCGATGCTTTACTTAGTTTGCATATGATTTACAGCAGCATAAAACCAAAGAACATACAAATCAGTGCATCCTACTGTGCTTTTAAATAGGTAGCACACTTCTGCGAAATTTATTGTATGCTTCACTCCTTTTCGTTCTCCCCATTTAGACACCACAGGAACAGTACACAATAATCTAAGAAAATTACTAATTATCCTCTTAAATGACAAATGAAAATAGCTGGAATGAATTACTATTTATACTCACTTGATATAATACGGCACTTTGTTTGGTGAGATTGCCCTCTCCCAGGGGCCTTGGACAGAAGCTGTTAACAACAAACAAACAAATAAATAAATAACTGCACACACACATTCATACATACAAACATACCTAGAAGAGAAGCATGGAGGTCAAGTTCAAAGCAAACAGGAAAGACAACGTTAATCTCTAGAATTACAATTTTACACTTGGCCACGCTGATACAGGTCTGTTTGCTCAGTTGTCCATGAAGGCAGGAAGGATTAACCTGCTGTTCTGAAATTTCTGTCCTAATCTGAGAGAAATGGAACTCATTCAGCTGCAAAGATAAATACAAAAAAACCCTCCTTGACTACTAAGCTTACAGAACAGATAGGAAGCAGAACAAACAACCCATCTTTCTGATGTGTTCTTTTATAGCGTTTCACCTGCTAATGTGTTTGACTGAGTTTTCTTCAATGTCTTTCTTGGTGTGGTCAGTGCTTTCCTTTCTTCTAGGAACAGAATTTACATTTTATATTGGGTGAAATAACACTGAGAGACCATCTAAGTATTTTGTTTATTCTCTTGTTGACTTGTTCTAAATAGAGAACAATGCATTTTTATTTATCAACATTACTAATTGTGTCTTACTTACTTCCAATAACAGCAAATAATGGAGAAAATGAGAGTTTGATCATGAGACATAGTGAGGAAATGACATTATTCACTCTTGGCTATCACAGTGGTAAATGTCAATATCAAATTACAATTTAATAAAAATATTTTGTAACAAAGTTTTATATAAAACTCATTGCTGACAAAACAATTGTAAATAATTTTTAGTAGAAATTTTATTAGAGGCAGAGATAACTTATAGTTTAGGCCATAATCAGAAATATATTTTTTTAACTAAGAGTTTGTTATTTGTCAAAACCAGTAGAACCAAGGGTTTTCTTCTTTAATATAGTGATTTAAAAAATACATGAAAAGTAAACTAGTGGGGAAAAAAAGCCTGTCTGCTTCACCCAGTGTAACCCTTCTTTTTAGTGACCCCTGCTGTTCACAAAGGAAAATAATTGTTACCGAGACAATTCGTGATGAGCTGCTTGATCCTTTTGCTCAAGAGTATTTTTTTTTCCCCTCATTCAAAATACTTTAAAAATGCCAGTCCCAAGTTGCAGGTACTTTAACAAAGTCAACAAATCAAAATCCATACAAGTAAAATAACCAATGTGTACATTTCATACATCTTGTATCAGAACTGTTAACCAGATTCACAGAAGTCAGTGTACAGAATGAAACACACTTGCTCCTGTACCAGTGAACTGGAGGAAAGAGATGAAATGTGCTTATAAAAAATGGCTGTAGAGGGAAATCTTGCTATTTTGTTGGTTGCACATGCATGGATTGTGAGGAGGGCTGGAAGGAGGCTATGGACCCCAGAGGGGGAATAAATCAGATAGCAGCAGTGGAGGAAGATGGAGATATTCTAGATGGTCTGAAGAGGAAAAGGAAAAGCAACTGAGAACGGGGTACAGGCTGGGGAGTGTGGCAATGGGTTTTGCATGTATTTTAGACACTGCTGAGAAGCTAGGGAAAGGAAGGAATGTGTCTGGAAGAAATATGACTGTGATAACCCTGTTCTATATTGCCAGTGGCCAAGGCGTTATAAAAAGCCTACCACAGCATCTCTGTAGGTCCTGCTGTTTTCAGCCCTCACCTAACTAGCTGTAGCTAAGCTGAGTGAATTGCTTTCCTATTACTTACACAGTTTTGCATTCCTTAAAAAAGAAAGTCGAAATTAAATTTCAAGGGTATGAACCATGAATAAAGGTAACTCTTGAAGTGTACGAGAAACACAGAATTTGAACTACAGTGTTAGATCTCATGGAAAAATAGCATGCTGCACCGCCACTCAAGTTCGCATCATGACCCACGTGTACCAAAGCACAGAACTGTGTGCATTTTTAAATACAAATACTGAAATATACATATAATTTATATACGATCAAATGCTCCTTCTTGGGACAGAGACTGCTGTTTGGTTTAGTGTTCGTAGACCGTATAGCTGAAGGGCCATGAAGACGGAGGTTGCCATTCATTAAGCTCCTCATTTCGGTAGCACGGGCTGCAGCTGTACACAGCTGCTCAGTTTCTGTGTGCTGCTATAGCTTCAAAGGAGGTAAAGATACAACCTGTTTTGATGTTAACTACCATAAAACAAGAGAACATATCCTGCTTTTAACTTTGTTTTTAGGTTCATATAAAACACTTAACCCTGATGCTTAATTATTCTTTCTACTGGTGAGAACATACACTGCTATTAATGTAATTTTGCTGACTGATCCAATATTCTCCATTTTCCAGAAGTGGGTAGGAAACCAAAGCCAAGGAGTTAGACATCGATTACAATTTCATTTTACACTATCAATTGCTTGGTGATATCTTTGTATGTTTTTATTCAGTTATACTGACCTGTGTGTTAATATGTGGTCCATCAAATAGTTTTAAAAGGCCTACTCAGTGACAATGATAAGGTTTCTTACCCATGGGAAGGGGTATTATTTGAGGACTAATTTGAATACGATTATACTAAGTTACAATTTTTGAAAATAGAATACCCTTCAGTATTAACTAAAAATTGACCTTCTTACATATTTCGCTCCCAAACAATCATTCATATTCCCAATGGGAATACCATCAAGCTACAGTTCTTCCACTTTAAGATTTATTTTTTATTAAATTTGGTTTTAACTGAATAAAGGACAGGATAGATTGCTGCATATTTTTTGCAAGGTGTATTTCTTCTGTTGCTTCTGAATTAGTCTGGGTAAGAGCTTTGCAATCATAACTTATTATCACAGAATCTTACATACGATAGTGTTCTTGATACATTAGAAGGGGAACAAATACTTTGTTTTCACAAGAACTAAGTGCTTTAGGAATAACAAACAATTCTGTGATGTTCTGCATAATTGGATTTAATGTTCTTTCAAGGGATTGCTGTGAAGCTGCCTATAATACACTTTTACTTTCCTGGATGATTCTAGCCTTGCATAAATTTGAGTTGACAAAATACAAGATACTTTCTACAGCTATGCTAGGAGAATAATAATTTCATTTTTGGCACAAGTCCAGAAGCTGAGAACAACTGTTTCTTATCTCTGGTTACCAGTACAGGTTTACTATCCATTACAAACCTAGTGCAGGTAATGGACATAAATATTTAATTCCTGGTTAAGACCACTTTAGTTGCCGATCTGAAAACTCTTGCTGGTAGTATCCCTGTGTGCTACAGTACTCAAGAAGCAGACATTTTGTAATTTTTTAATTGAAAAGTGTTTTATTGTTCTAGCTTGCACAGTGTAAGAACCCATTATCATACACCCAGCTACTTGCAAGGCTGTTGACTGAAATCAAATACTACAACAAAATATGGGACATTTTAACAGTGAATAGAAATTTCCCTGTAATTTATTTGCATTAATATACATTTTAATGTTTACCTAATTTGGGAGTTTTATTTTTTTCCTTTGGTGCGCTCACATCTGAGTCTCACTTGGCCTATTCAACTTAAGTGAACACAGCTTTTGACGGCAAGCTGATATACTTTTTTTTTCAGAATGTATAATGAAACAGTAGCATGCTGGTTCTCTGAACTTCAGCAGTGTTTTAATCTATGCAGGGAACTGAATAAAATATTAAATAGGATGATGGTATAATTTTATCTGTGTTGATATCACAAAAAAATAATCTGATAAATATTTCACTTTAGCACTACAAACATAATGAAAAATACATGTATGTTTGCTAATAGTAAACTATTTATCCTCCAGTTACTCAAAGAGTAAATGTAGTATGTTTGAAAGTTACTCTCAGTGGTCCTTATTTATACAGTCAGCACACACTTCTAGTCACTGTATAATAGTATGAGTATACCTTTTAAGTTCTAAATACAAAGAAAATCTCTTGATTTTGACTCTTATTTGTCACTAGAGGTTAAAGTATTGGGAAACAGTCTTAGGACAGAAACTGCAAAGTAGCACTGCCTAGTATGCATACACCATACACTGTTACGTATATCTTCTCAATTATTTTTTTCTTATATTTATTATACAGGGTGTTTCAAAAAGATGGACCTAATTTGAAATCACTGTGTCTTTGAAACTGGGTCCATCTCTTTGAAACACCCTGTATATGCAATTTAGCATCATGATAGTTCAAGCTGGGCACAGTTATATGTTCACAATCAAGACCTGCACGACCTGCTTGGTGCCCATAGTAGCTGTAACTCAGCAAGGTGCTTAATTCTGTTCACATTTTAATAATGCTAATAATTTACTGCTTCAGCCTAGGAACTCTACCTGAATGTCTTACATTGTTCTACCTGGCATTGTCATCCTTAGTATCTTCATGCAAACACGGAGCTAGGAATTTGTTTATTTATTCACATAAAGTCTGTTTTCATACCAATTATTTTCACTGTAGCGAGATGTGGAGATGGTGACTTCAGCTATAGGCAGGCAGGGGGAATGAAATGTTGAGACAACCTTTGCCTCTGGAAAGACTCCGATTCCCCAAGAATCAGAAGTTCGCCTCTGTGTAAGATACCTTAACCTTTCAAAGAAGATGCATTGAGTGCTATTGCGATTATTTTCAAATAAGAACATTATAAATGAAAAATTATTGCTCTCCGCAGACTACAATGAGCTTATGCTTCTTTTTCCTGAGAAAATATGCTAAAGCAATGTTTCCCCTCCATAATCGGTTTATGATATACGCTGGCAGGATGCCACCTCCAATAGGTACGCCCGCGTGATGGTGGCACAATAGAAGTGTCTGCATAATCTATGAGTTCTTTGAGAACCTTCACAACAAATATCAGTATACATCTGTAACATATGATCTTTTTCCCCCCAGACTTATAGAGAATTGATTTCTAAATTATGTGCATTTATTATTGCACTAGGCGAGACCGAAGAACAATCAGATCATGTTGTGTAGCATTGAAGTCTAATGTTGCACTGTGTAGTTGAGATACTGATGTCAGAATACATCAGCTGCACAATTTAGAAGTTACAAGGCAGAAACCTCAGTCCAAACCTGTCTTTCATAAGGACTACACAGCATGGTGTGAGCTCCTTCTCCACTCGGATTCTGCTGTTCTCAAATCCAAGCGAACCCTCACTGCTCCCCTGCAATGCCAGCAGCACTGGCTGCTGCTGTAGCACACATGCAGACTTGTACTGAGTATACCATTTCAGAACACTTATAGTAAATTTGAAGAAGGGATTATTAGTCACGAAAAGGTTCAGCACGCGATCAGTGCCAATTACAATGACAGTAATATTACAAGAGTTATAAAAATCGGCCTTTCCACTCCACATTTCCTGCTGGAATCTTTATGGCAAATTTTTCTCACCTGCAGCCTAGGGTTGACACTGTATGATAAAACCTAAATAATGCACACATTTAATCACGAACAGTGTTTCCAGAAGTTCCAAATGCCACTTGTAACGCAAAATATATAATTCATCTAATGCTCATTCTCTTAAATGTCACACTACTGTAAAATGGCAAAACCCAAGGATCTACTTGTTTAATAAAGAAATACTGCATGAAATACAGCACAGTGATATAGTCTGTATTGATTCACAAATACTAAGTTACAGATACTTCATGTTGCTAACTTCTCTTGCTCTCTTAAACTCTTAAAAATAAAATCGCTAAAACTGGCTCACAAATGAGGTTGTAAAATGACCTAATCAAATTTGTGGAGATATTTATGCAAATGGAATAAGATAAATAGAAGAATATTTGGTAAATATTCCATGTCTCTCATAGCAAAAAAGAACAGAAAAATTCCAATGTATGTATATTGAGTATGTCTATTTTACCACAGTCCTGGAGTCTGAGAACAACAACATGTCCCAAACTGAACACAATGTACATCTCATGACAACATGGGCACATGGTTAAATGCACCAGAGTTAAATTTGGCAGTGTTAACAATGAAGTAGTTTTTGTTTAGGCTTCACAGACCCAATGTTACTCCAGAAAGATTATAAAATACTAGGGGAAAGGCTATCTTCACAGCCTACTAATTCAGACAGTGGACAAAAGTATAATAGGCAATAACCCATTTTCTTGGTCTTATTAAGATTAAAAAAAAAAAAAAATTACTTGCAAATTATTTAGCATTGCAGAATATGGGATTACCTACCAACCCAGAAATTAATTTGGCTGCCATAAGATAATAAGACGGCAATTCTCCTGACCACTCCCTCCCAAAAAACCTCTCTACTTTAAAATAAATACTATGTAGCATTTAAAAATTGCTGACAAACCAAGGAAACAAGAGAGAAAGATTTAGAAATAATTATTTTACACAAGATATTAATTACAAGGAAGAAATGCTTCCTTTCAGGTGAAGAGAGGGGAAGAACATTGTAATTTTAAAACCGAATTCATAATTTTGTTTAGAAATTTGTATCCCAATGTATTATAGTAGAAATGGTCACTTAGTACAAAAGTGCAGAAAAACGGAAAACATAGGTATAAGGGTAGAATTCCACAAATCCTATTTCATTGTGAATCAAATATATTATTAAGTTTCATGGAGAGATTATCTCTGGTTGTCCTGAGAAGAAAATATAATGGAAAAATCAAAGCCCACAAAAAAAGTGGCTATGGTCACAATATTCTAAACAAGAAATGGACTGAAGTCCTTAACTTTAAACCTGATCTATGCATCACACAAGTCTTGAGGTTGAATTAGTGCCCAGTGCAGCTACAAATTCACCATGATAACGACAATGGTAAGACTTGCGAAGTGAACTTTTTAATTGGTACTTCACTAATTTTCTTTTCTTCTTCTTCAGAAGCACATGAAGTCATTTTGCACAACAAGAAGTTTTCTAGCAATCAGGCTCCTCTAGATAATATGACCACATTTAAATGCAATAATAAAATCCTTTTTGTTCCAGGGAGTTCTCGGAGTTAGGCTGATTCTTTTGTGACTACTTATCTTCTGTCTTTATATTACTGTTTGGTAAGAGTTTCTATTCAAAACATTCAATGTGATATCTAAAAATATTAAATCATATATCCAAGATGTTGATGAATGGACACTGTCTTCAATGTCTACATGTCAAAATCACTATCTGGAAGATAATACAATATAATATAATATATGCAGTAAGAAATAAGAGAGAAAGATATAGCTG
This sequence comes from Streptopelia decaocto, assembly GCF_964273445.1. Taxonomy (NCBI): domain Eukaryota; kingdom Metazoa; phylum Chordata; class Aves; order Columbiformes; family Columbidae; genus Streptopelia; species Streptopelia decaocto. Next base: position 110,807,039 of record NC_138663.1, read on the forward strand.
TTAGCACTGGAAAATTGTCTATCAGATGGATGGGTAAAGTGTCTTAAGAGTCCCAGAGCCCTGTCATTTTTAGTCAGATGTCTTAATTAGCAGGACTTGCCCTTTTTAAAGACATCTGCCTGTGCAAGAAAGAGCTTCACTAATCTTTGCTTTGCCTAATAATCTAAGCACTCACACAGAAGGTGGGAAATGCAAGCACTTGACTTCTCTCCCACACCACACTCAGACCCACACCTCCTATTTTTCAGGAGAGTGGCCTAAATAACTGAAGCAAGACACAAAAGCACAGAAAGACGAAGAAGAAGAAGAAACCCACATCTGAACTGTAACAGCTCTGAGCTTATCCTGAGAAAGAGAGACCGAGGTTACATAGCCTGCTCCTGTGATCTTGTTTCTTAAACAATTGTTTGACATAAAATGCAGCAGGTACACTCTGATTGTGAGCTTGCAATACAAAATGTTGGCTGCAGCATTTGTAACATTCCTGTTTCTGAATGAAAGCTGCTATGGCTGCCTTGTTTCATGTTGAAGTCAGTGCTGTTCCTGGTTGGAAGTCCAAAACTTAAAGGCATAGTGAGGTATCTCCAGTTAAAATACAGTTCCTAGCACATATTTAGGTATGCAGATTAGAAAGACTGGTACTGATGTATCCAGGTAGCAGAAGCTTGTGGCCTGGGAAATACAAATCACAAAATGTTAGTTAGATGTAAATCAGCCTTTTAGAATTGCAAACTGAAATGTTCTTTCTGTCCCTCATATTTCCAGGTTGTTTACCTTAACAAAAGTCCATGTTCTCTAAGCTTGGGAATCACAAGCAGCACCTGGGATCTCCCAGTCACACACTCCCAGTAATTGCCAGTTATATCTGAGTACTATTTCACACAGTCACTTCATTGATATGTTATACATACCAACAGGTGGCTCATACTGGAGCCGGACAGTAAATTGCAAGGTTTGTTTATACTTTTAAAAGACATAATACCTTATATTTATCAGCGATCACAAGTAATGCATGTGAATGAGCTATCACATTAAAAATAAGATTGATGGGAGGCTGAGTAGCACAGCAAATGATATTAAAACCAATCTGACATCAATCCTACCTCACATTTATTGCATCACAAAAAAAAAAAGTAATAACTATGGTGACAAATATAGGTGGGTTCTCCAAAAAGAGACAACGACTCCCATTTTTTGTAAGAGACAGCATCACAGAGCAAAATAAAGGAGAAGTAAAAAAAGTAAAATTATGCCAGAGTCACTGAAAACTCTGGAGTCTGCATTATGCTTGAAATTGCAGGTACTCTTTTCTACACTTCAGTTACTGTATATAGTTTTCAAATTAAGTATCATCATCCATGAAAGGGTCACAGATTTTTTTAAATTACTTTGCTAAATATTTACTAATTTCTCTTTCATAGAAAAGATTTTTTTCCTCTTTCCCCCCTTTTTTTTTTTCCTATTTTTGTTTTACATCGTGACTTATCATCCTAGTTAAACAGCAAAACCTTCAAAACCATCAGCCTCACTCTGTGGATATCCAACGATGTAATGTCTTGCACACGTAATACATTTATCAGCCATATCTTAACAACTATTGCTGTGAATGCTGGGAGCGTCTGTCCTTGGCAAGGAATAAACTGAGGAGGAGCTGGAACTCTGTGGAGACTGGCACAGTGAAATGAGTTTGGGGAAGCATGAAGGACTGATCAGAACATCAAGGGCTGAGGTGAGAGAACCCAGAAAAAAATGTAGGAGGCCTGGAGAGAGGCAAGTTCATGTGCCAGCACAAAAGTAAGGCCCAGTCTTGGCTAGAGACCTTTGCACTTGAGGGCAGACCAAAGCCTTGCTATAGAGACGCAAGTGTATACGAGCTCTTTTATAATTTTTTTTAAACTCACAGCCAGGAGACATCTGAAGAATCCTGTGCCACAGTATAGATAAACACTGTCACCTGGTCATTTAGAATAAGAAAGAGTGGAAAGAGAAGGTCAAGCTGCAAGAAAGGAGGATGGAAAAAAGATTGTCCCTAAATCAAAAATGTTACAAAGCAGGAGTCTTTTTTTTTTTTTTTTTTTTTTTTTATATTTTTCACTCCTTGTATCTCTAACTCACACCTTCCTTCCCATCGCTTTCAGAAATAGCTATAAGAATAGCTCTTAGAACAGGCTGCAAGTATTTAGAAAGAGGGACTACCACTTAATTCCTTGCCTGCACAGGGCATGACAACTATGAGTTCCCTGCATCACTACCCGATTACTTTTTTAACTAGGGTTTCAACAGCCCTGTGCAGCCTCAGTCCTGATCAAACAGAGACAGACAATTGATGCTCTAATTTCTATATATAAAATAATAACAAATACAAAAAAAACATTTCTGCAGATTAACAGCTCATATTTTTTTTATTGAAGATAAGAGAGAAATGTGATTCAGTCACTGATTTAACGCGAACTTGACTACAGTACCACACTTTTTGCAGATCAACTATAGAAGGACAATTTTTCAGGTAAGTATATAAACACTGTTGAGAGCTGAAGATCATCACTCATATGTTAAGGTGAGTTAGCATGTATGTTAGAGGGAAAGTTGGTGCTGAGTTTGAGAGGATGAACTGATTATTACTAGCATATAAATTAGGTATGAAGTAGCCAATAAATTGCATATTTTCCTTACTTATTGCAGTTTGCATTGATCTTACATGTATTTCAGCTCCTTAGATAAAACCACTTCGTGAGTTGAGCTTATAAAATAAAACCAGAGAGCAAAATTACCATGATTCATCTTTTCCCTGCTGTTGCCACAGCTAGACTGGATCAGTCACTTACAAGACATTAAATTCACCCTCATTTAACCTGCCCAGTTCTGTTTGGAAACCCTTATGTTTGATTTGTTCACTCCCAAAACTACAGATACAGAGAAAAGACTGGTGTTGCTGGCATTCTCTCTCATGCACAGCTACGTCTCCAACAGATGTGCTTCCATCAGTGCAGGGATGCAGCAGAGGCAGTACATGAAAAGCATGTCAAAGCATGATATTTTCCTCAGGTGTAGTAATAGTACATGATACAAAGGAACTTGATACTTTTGGAATTTGATGCTTATGAAAGATGGGACTGACAGATGTACTGACAGTTTTCAGTGACTGAGCACTTATACTTGGGAAGGATTCTGTAGATATTTTCGGTGCTTCAAAAACCTAATTTTTGCATGCACATGTAAGAATATGTATATGCACACACATCTAAGGAAGAGAGAGAATATACAAATACACGTGTCTCTTTTTTTCTCAGTGATTTGGTTATTTCCGAAGTGAGCACATTTTCACCTGGCTCCTTCTCCTAAAGCAAACCTCAAGTGGTGAGATGCATCCAGCATGATTTCCACTCTTTGCTGGCTCTGATTAGTACACGGAAAAATAATGTATTGTCTCAGTATCACACTAACGGTGGGTGGGCTAAAAGAGGTGACTGTCATACCACTGAGCAACTTTTAGATTGATCTAGTTTATCAGTAATGAGGCAGAAAGGGTCTAGGACACAACTGTCACACAAGTTCCCTGGTTGCATTCAGCACCAGCATAGAGAACGTGCTCTTCAGTGTGACAGTGTAGTTTCACATTGCGATAGAGGTTGGGTTAATTTACCCTTCAAATTTATTCCTTCACCAAGAATATACCATATGTAATAAGAAAAACAGGCCTCTGCTTACATATTGTGTTCATGCCATATACATGTACCAGTCATAAGAACTCGCATGTTCAACCTGGACAAGTCTGATTTGCAGTTATATATATTGAGCTGACAAATTATTGACAGTGATTAAGAGTTAAATAAAAGAGACTTTGAAAAAAAAGTATTAGAAATTAGAAATTACAAAAATAGGGCTTATTTCTTCTATGATGCATGGTTGAATCTTTGTGAGCCTGCATTATGCTTATATGGCACAATATCGACTCTGGTTTTGACTTTGCAGTTCATTCAACTGAGAATTTTCAGTTTCCCATTGAGATTTTCAGTGGAAAAATGGTTAACCAATTAAAATTACAATGCAGTATCAGCTGAAGAAAAGTTTGTCCTCTACCCCACTGTGAACATAGCTGTGCAATAATAGCAACATCTATTTCTGATGTCTGGATAGTTTGTCCCTGCATGTAGGAGACCATTATCCTGTGACTGTGTTCTGTTCTGCTGATACAATCTCTTAAATAAAGTTTTACTGTTTACTTTCCTTAATTGAAGTACAATAGAAAAGACACAGCCTCTGAGAAGATTCATTTTAGTCACTGGCTTAGAGCTTTGAAGGTGTTTCAAGTTGTCTTTCAGTGTACTTCAAAACATCCTTGATAAAAGAGTGTGTGTGGAGGTGGAGTGGGAATATTACTGGCAATTATGTTTTATGCAAAGTTGTAAAAAGTTTACTGAACTGCCATCCTTTTGCCAACTTTCCCACTGTGGTTTTGATCCTCTCAGTGCCCTGCTAAGTGATCAAATCCTGCAAAATGTTTTTCTTGCAGGTCTTATTTTGCCCCTTTTTGGAGCTGAATACTTCTTTGAACTGATAAACCCAATTTAATTTTCTTTGAATCCTTTCTAGGTTACAATCATCAGAAACTCTCACATATTTTTAATGTAATTTTAATTCACTAGTCCTAAAAGAGAACCTTTAAACAATGAAGATCAGCCTTGCTTTGATGTGATACTGGCAGATATTTTCCTTTTACCTTGGACTACATGAACTTATTTAACACTTTTCTTCTCATAGTAATGAAAAAAACCCAGAAAAATATTATAATACAATTTAAAATAAAAACTCATAGCAACAATAACTGACATGGATACAAAAATGTCAACTGTCTATACAAACTGAGCAAGAAAAATGGGAAATTACTCACTGGTAAGAAAATGTTGGGAAGTAGGGCCAAAATCCCTGTGAGCTTCATGCAGTTGCCGGATGCGCTCATCAATGGCCACCTGTCAAGAGAGGAAAAAAATGACTCTCTTCTAAACAAGGAACAAGTAGCAATTACAGTCAGATACTTTTTTTCCATTAGAGAACATTCTGTTTAAAATTAAGCAGGCTCCTGCAACAATCATTACTCCTCAAGATTTAACTGAGATTTAATGGGTTTTATCCAAAAGAAAGGAGGTCGAAAAAGGTTTGGGTTTGATTTTTGGTATTTTTTTCCCCCTCAGCTACACCTGATGCTAGAACAAGTTTAAAATGAAAAGGCTGGTAAATATAGGTACAGCAAACCAGCCTGACTTTATGTACCTGAAGAGAATAGCACTGTTGCTTGCCAATACTGAAGTCAGAAACATTCCTCTGTTAATACTTTTACAGAATTACCTCAAAAGTACCTTTTGAGAGTTTACTATTATAAATCAACATGTGAAAAGTAATCTCTCTTAAATGTGGCCATGATAACCATATTTTAGCCAAGTGCTGAAATGAGGATAACCAAAGAGTGTCTGGTACAAACATTTCTTTGTTATTTTAATCAGTCAAATCCAAGCCCCTCAAGCTTTTTCTTGGAAAAGTCCTTTGAAGAACACGTTGTTCCCAGTGTTTTGTTGGGTTAATGCACAGCATGAAAACACAGATGCTATTAATAATTCTCAGACTGGTTTTATCTTTACCCTTGAAAATCCCAGTAGAATTAAGTATTAAGCAAGCAGTCAAGAGAGGGTGGTTGCTATAAGATTCCATAGTGTATGAATGACATCTATCAGCAGCTTTATAGCCTATTTACTAAAAGGATACCATCACTAAGTTAGGGCTAAGAATAGGATTAGGTAAAGCAAGGAAAAATATTTGAAAGTAATGCTAGAATATTCTAAAAAATATATTAAGTAAAATGAATGTTAGGAAGCAGATTCAGTTAACTTAGATATTGCCTGTAAGAAAAAGCATTGCATCAACACTAGCAAAGCAGAAAGTAAAACTGATTGATCTGTTTTTCTTGTCCTAGTTGTGAGATGCATAACAAAGAAACTAATAGGTTGCATGGGTAAAAAGCCATCCACAGTTTAAAACTTTCAGAGATTTCTTTTGGTTGGTGGTAGGAAGGAGAAATAACTGGGTATGATTCAGTTAGGGGGGAAAAATAATGATAGAATTGACTAGCTCTTTGATATGGCTGTGTTTGTTTGCCAAATAATTCCTAGACCCCAAAATATTGTTTCACTAAGCACAAGAGAAATTTAATATCAGAACATTATTTCTTTGCTTCCAGTTTCAAAACTGACACTATGACCAAAAAGTCCACATTATTTTCTTTCCTCAAGCTGTTTTTCAGATGGTTTTCCCACAGCTACATGAATTTCTATGCCTCCTTTTCTCTTCTGGCTTCCTATACACAGACATAATTCATATGATTTTTGTTAGTCCTGGTTGACCAGCACCTCCCCACATAGCTCAGCTACTAGCATATCACCGTGTAGCCTCTTGTCTTATTTCTACTGCTTTCTTGAATCCGTAGTTGCTCGGAGAGCAACATTTATGCCAGTGTGTTCAAGGCAGGCACATGCTGGCTCAGTCCTGTGACCTGTGGTTTTTCTGTTTAATCTTGCTGATTGCTTAGATGGACAAAACTAAGCCTAGGAAGAGGCTGAACTCTGGATAAAATCTGGAAGTGTGGGTAGAAGAAGGCTGGGTAAAGGACAATTTAAGCGTGGACTGAATTGCACAGACAGATGTTCTATTAAGCAATGCTGCATACTAGGGACCGACTTCAGGCTTGAGTTCACACCTAGTTCACAGCACAGATATAAGCTAGAGAAGTCTGCAAGTGCATAGAAAATGATGATAGGACTGCTTCTGGTCATCAGTATCATTTGCTTAAGTATAGAAGCATAAACTAATGTGATATTTTTAATGAAGACATGGCCTTTCAATGGAGACTAGGAAGGTAAACATTGATTAAAAAACCATGCAAATAAAAAAAAAACAAACAGAAAATGTTAATGGAATTATGTATACTCTTTGGAATCCTCTTAAAATAAACCTCTTAACATATTTATTTTGTCATTAGGACATTATTGGTTAGTAAAGAAAGATAAGCCTCCTCCTTTATATTAGCACGTATTTTTCAGTAAGACAACTAGGATTGAAAAAGTACTGTCTTGCATGCAGAATCTCTAAAGAGAATGAGAGTTCTACAAATACACAGCAGGAAGCAGTGTTTCATATAAGAGAATGAGAACAGCCAGCTCCTGGTCAGAATGGAGTCTGGAAACCCTTTGGTATGTGTGACCACCGCCAGCTCACAGCCCAAACAACTGCTTTAAGTGTGCTAAAACTGAGAATTTCAATCACTTCAAAATATCCAGGTGAGCTTTTAGCTGCCCAAAATAATTAAACTGAGATTTTTTTTAGCCATATATGCACATCCAGCAAAATAAAATATCTTACACACTTCAGGGTAAGCTTTCAAACTGAACAGCCTTGTATGTGAGCCAGGAAATAACCTATGTCTAGAGGCAGATTTTATCAATATAGAGATTAATAAAACATTGGGAAATCTTGAGTATTCTCCAGGAAATATCACCTGAGAACATAAAAAGTTATTCCATTTGGCTGCCAGGAAATAAAACTTATTGATGTATCATCATACTACTTTTTAGGTGCCAAAAGATGAATTCGCTGTTGATGGTAGAGCAATGAAGATTATTGCGGTCAGTGTCTCTGAATTTTACCAACACTAAGATGTAAATGATAAAATAACAGAATTTGAACCCACAATAACTGCGTTTTTTTTGTGGAAAAACAAACAAAAAATCCCCACCACCTGAACAAACAGTGATTACTTAGCGAAGAATGTATCTCTGATCCAACAGAGTCAGAGTTGGATTTGGCTTCCTGGCTTACACCCTGACTAACTAGAAAAGGAGAATTATATCCACCTAGGTCTTTATAACTGGTATTTGATTCTTGAAAAGAATTCTCACTGGCATGTATTTTTTTTTAAATTCATTTTCAAAAACAAGCCATAGACAATTCCCAAATTTTAAATTTTGCCTTGTTTTCTTCCAAGTCAAATGAAACAGATTGCTACAATATAAGCACAACTGGTATCCTGTGTATTTTTGAACACAGTGCTTTGAACCAAGGGAAGTTTTCCGTAGAACAAAATGATGCTGTGAAAAACTGGAGCTATGTGTGAAGAAAACAGCAAAATTTTCAATCCAATTCAAGCATTACTTTTCCTTGCTTTAAGTGGAAGAAAAGATGTATACTGTTAATGAAGTTTTGCAAATTCCAACCCCCCCCCGCTGCCATATCTCAATAGCCAAAGGAAAAATTGTGTTTTCTGACTTCAGTGGTCTCTTCCTACTAATATCAGCTTCCCCAGATTAGTATCTAAAAAGTAATCATTTTAAAGGTACTATTAGCAGTACAGAACATGCAATATGGGACCATGGATTGGATTTGAGCATCTTTTAGGTAAAACTGTCTATAGTATTTCTCCACAAGTAATGTTATTAAAAAAAAAAAATCAATAAAATGGATAAGTGGATTTTTAAAAGTCAGAACTTGTTTTTTTTTACTGCCAGAAATATTTTTATATCTGACTTTGACTTAAAAACAAACATCGGGATTTTCTGTAATCAGGATACTTAACTCTTGCTTTTCTTCACTGACAACACATGCTTGAAGAGACATGCATTTCCATTATTTATTCAATCCCGTTTTACATAAGTTATGTCTTCTTTCAGTCACAACAAATGGAAGAGTCACAGTAGTGCAGTAAACATTATACTTGAAGTTGAAGATGGTAATATTAAAAATCCTACACTAATTTTAAGTGATATTGACACATAACATAAACAGCTTCTTCTAAACAAATCAATTAATAATTAAAAAAAAAAGTTAATTGAAATTCCTGTCCTTTGAAAACATTTGATTAATCAAGTTCTGTTTCCCATCATTTGGATGCAGCCATGTGAACTGAACATATCATCATGTTCAGATAAACAAATTAAGACAATAGCAAAAGCAAAGCTCCGTCACGTAGTTAGGAATAGTTTGTAAGTACTTTACTTAATGCAAAGGTTCAACCTTGAAAACACTCATTGTAACAGGTCCACTGAGATCAGAATAAGGATTTGATGGATTTCACTTGGGTCTACTACTAAATCATCTAATATAAAAAAAAAAAAAAAAAAAAAAAAGAAAGACGAGAAAAATGAGAACATTTTTATTTAATCTAAAACTTTCTTTTGTGTTTATGTCCACACTGCAAAACAGGCCTAGATCAAGAGGGAAAATTAGGTTGATTTCCAGTATTTCCCATGTTCTCAAAAAGTACCAACTATTAAGATGTGCTGGAGTTGCTGAGCTCTTTAGAAAGTTGTGATGGAGGAAGGATGTACAGCCCATCATGTTGTTAAAGTGGTGCCTGCAAATAATCAGTGGCCTCAGCAAAAAATGGTCTCTCTCTTGACCCATGAATCTCGTATTCTTGGATGTATAAATTCCATACTGGGACAACCTCAACCTAATACTCAGCCTCGGTCTAGCACTGTGTCAATCCTGTCCCAGTCTTCCCCATAGCTTTGATGTTCAACTGAACAAGTTCAGTACAGGACACCACCTCTGGGGTGCTCACCTTCTGGACAGATATCTCTAATCACTAGACTAGAATGTACTCTGCAAAATGTGCAGCTCCAATGCTTTATCAGCAAAGGTGACTGGTCAAATGCCAATTTTTGCTCAGCACACTCAGAGAATTCACATTAAATTAACTTTGCAAGGAATTTATTCAAAAATTCTTATATGTGAGTCATAAATGGCCACAGACAAATGGCCAGTGAGGCTAGTGATGGTGCCTTCACCCTCATTAGCACTGAAACAATTAACAAAAAGGCTTCTGTGGGTTCCAACCTCTAACTCAAGAATCACGCCTGAATGATAAGTCGATACATTCCTCTATCACAGGCCTCTGTTTAGACGTACCCTTTTACAAAGATGAAAAAGCATACAAAAATACTAAAGTGTTAAGTATGTATTAAACACTGTTTTTTCATCTCCCTTCTTGATATATTAAAATAATGTCCCTTGCAGTGCTTCCTAAAGAGATCTAGCATGCACCTGCATTTGGCTTTCCTGGCCAACATGAATGGTAAATGTGGAAATGCACACTCTTGAGCAGAAAAGCACCTACAGTTCTTCCTAACTGACACCGTAACAAAAACACATTTGCTAGGCTATAACAAAGTTTAGTTCAACTGCTGCCATGCTAGTGAAACAGCTAAAAAGATGTATTATACTACTACCTTGCAAAGACTTTCCTGTAAAAATATTTTATAATTTTCTGCTAATTCAAATTTTTAAACTGCAATCACATATGTTTGTAATATTTACATTTTTATCAGAAAATGTATTAAGCAAGGAAATAAAGAAGCTCATGACAGAAACAGGGGCTAAATTAGCATGCCTTAGCCTCTTGTAGTGTGATAAAGTTGCCATAACTGGAGATAACTGTTGGTTTTCTCCTAAAAGGCTAGGAAGAGATGTAAGTGCTTCAGAATAAACAACGTGCAGAACAGTGAATCAAAAGCCATTCTGTTGATAGAGTGGTTGCATTCACTTAAAAAAACCAAACCACCAACAAAAAAACCAAAAACCACACCACACTCTGCATGTGACACCAGTGACAACATTATCTGAAAAGTTGATGTAGTTGAAAACACAAAACTGGCAAATCAGAAGTCTCTATGATTATATATCACATAACTTTGTACATTTTATCTCTTGAGGACCACCATGTTTTTTTTCTAGGTGTGTCTCTTTATAAATACTTTGATTTGCCAAGCAAAGTAAGGCACTATGTGGCTTTTTTTTTCTGTTTGCTCTGCACACTTTGATACATGTCTGCAATTTCTAAGTCAACTTTTGTTCTTTCTAGGAAAAAAAGAACATTTTGTCTCTGATGCTAATGGAAATGAACTGCAGTTTCTACTATCTCATGCTATTTTGGTAGGGCATTATTAATACAATAATGAAAAAAATATTTTAAATTCCTCTCTTCCTGATTCACCCTTGCTAGGTCTACTGACATGCTAGCCAAGTGCTAGAATTCCAGCCCAAAGTGCAGAGAAAAGTTGTGTGTGTGGTTTTTTTTTTCCTCTAAAAGAAAATGAACCTTTTCCTGACCACATTTCCCTGAATATTCTCACTTCTGAATAAAATACACCAAATATAGGCAAATATTAGAACGTCTTTCAATCCACCAAGAACACAATTTCACATAGGGAAGGGGGAGTGGATTTCATTAAGTTATATTTTGTCAAATTACTTCACTTTCTATTTTAAGATCATTGACAGAAGAGAGGTTAAGTAGACATCACCTATCCCACTCAATGCAGTGAGACATTTACTTTTGAGCTTAACTTTTAAAATTAGTATTCATTTGAAACACAGCAACAGCATAAACTCCTCTGAGGTCAGAATAATAACCTTTTTGTAAGGGCATCTAAGGGCACATGCAACATAATATAGAGACACTAATTACATAAATATACAGCCCCAAATGCAGGCCAATTATATGAAGGTATATGAGTAGCAATTTTTACTACCTATTAACATGAGATAGTAGAAATGAGACCACTAGTTAAAAAATGCAAAATATAAAGAGTTAAGACAATTTTTAAATGGCCGAATATGTCTGGGATTCTGAGGAAAAATGGCAAGAAGGAAAAGAATAGAAGATTCTCATCTAAACAGCTATATTTAGTGCAGCAGCAAAAGGAGACACAATCTCCTTTTTCAAAATTTGTTTCAGCAAAGGCTGTTCTCATGAAAAAAGAAGGGCAATTTTCTGTATTAATAAGCATGCATACATACAATACTTATTAAAATAACACTCCTTTAATTGCCCCGCCATATTCATAGCATTTCCACAGCCTCCTGACCTCGATTCCGATCACATCCAATTTGACTGCAAATCAAAGGAAACTGGCTTCTACAAGACCCTCTTTAATGTTACCCAGCAATTCTCCTCCCAAGAGCTGAAAGGCTCTTTCTTTTCTCTCACTGACTCAGAGCTGCCAAAGCAGTACAAGGCTGTTCTTTACAAATCAATAATCACAAAGATCTGATCTACTGTACTTCCAGTACCTACTGAATTCAACCACTCACTGCTCTTTGTCTATTAGGAAATAATGATGGATTTAAATAAACACACTTTGTACTGTTAATGAGGAACAGCTGGAGAAAAGGGAATTGACAGCCACTGTTCTCAGCTGCTCAACTTCAGGTTTAAGTCTTGATATTTCCTGAGATGATAGCACAGGAAAGAACAGTTAGTTTCCTGGTGAAAAGTTCTGTAATCTAAAATATTGTGAGAGTGTAATAATCACTATGATGCGTGCTTATTTTCCACATGAAAGAAAAAATAGAATAAACATAATGTTATGCATTTATAGCTCTTACAAAGAGTAAATTCAAATTCCAGGATTTGTGGGTCATGGTACGAATATATACTTCAGCAGATGGAAATCTAAGTGCAATTCATGCAATTCTCTTTTCAGTACAAAAAAGATGTCCTAAAATCTAGTAGGACACATGTACTGTACCTTGGCTGCATTTTTTAATCTTCAGATGAAACAAGAGAGTAAAATGTAATAAAAATTCAGGAAGCATCTTAAAGCCCTAGGCATACAGCCTCAGAAAACAGTAAAAAAAAGAACAATCTCCTTGACTTAATATCTACTGTGAATAATCAGCCATTGCTTCTTAGGCTTTTGTTTCATAATCCTAAATCAGTGAACTTTGGGCTTTGTGTATTTCTATGCCTAAGGAAAGAAAGTTAGGTCTTATGGTTTAAATAACAAAACCATTCATATGCAGAGGGAATAAATGACTTGTAAACCCTGTGAAATCGTAAAACAAACATCTTTGGTTCTCTTCGAAAATATTACTTGTTTTGTTTTGGATAAAAGATACTTTGCTAGAGAGGCCTAGTATTTGACATCTCCATTGCTCCTGTAAAAACCATCGCACGTGCTGGTGGGGGTTCTGCAAGGGAAATGGCTTTCACATCACTGTACGTTTCTGATTTCTGTCCATGTACTTCTGGTATGTATAAAATATTTTAAGAAAATGATATGAGCTGATCACAGACTTTGCCTTTTAAAAGTACAAGTCCTTCATTCTAGAGCACTTTATTAACAAACATTTCAAATTCTTGCCTTCTAGCCACATTATCTTTAAATATTGGCTTTTGTATGTAATTTAATCAATCAGAACTATTTTTCTGCCAAATACCTTGCAGAACTTTACAGTAAACAAAGACAGTCATTTTACAAATTATGAAAGTTAGGAAGTATATTTTTCACAGAACAGAACTGCACCACTTAAAAAGTTTTCCATTCACAATTTACATTAGCTCCAAATATATAAATACCTGTTGACATCACTCATTAGATTTCACTCTGAGTGGGCTGTGGCTTTCCTAACCACGCCTCTGCACCCTTGGTCAGTGTCTCTGTATTCCTTCCACATCACGTGTCAGTGCTTCTACTTTCTATATAGTGCTTTTTTACGTTTGCGTTTTGCCAAGAGCTCCTTGTTCGTCCACACAGGCTACCTGCATTTTTGCCTGACTTCCTGCTCTTCAGGACAGACCAGTGTTGAGCTTTCAGAAGGTGATCCTTGACTATCAACCAACTTTCTTGGGCCTCTCTTCTTCCAGGGTCTCATCCCTTAGAACTCTTCCAAGCAGATCACTAAAGAGGCGAAAGTCTGCTCCCCTGAAGTCCAGGCTTGTGGACTTATGGTAATGCAGACAAGACTGCCTTCGACCTTTGCCTCCCCAGTGAGCCCTTCCTTGTTTGTATGAATGAGGTCCAGCAGAGCATCTGTCTTCATTGGCTCCTCTACCAGTTGTGTCAGGAAGCTTTCATCCGTCCTATCCAGGAACTTACTGGATCGCTTATGTCCTGCTGTGTGGTCCCATCAGCAGATAATCAGGCTGGTCCCCCATGGGGACCTTGGTCTGGTCCTGTGAACATGAGGCTACTTCTTGCTGCCTGTAAAATGCCTCAATGTATTGCTCTTCTTGGTCAGGTGGCCTACAGCAGACACACACTACAATGCCACCCAAACTGGTTCGCTCTTTAATCTTTACCCCCAAGTTCCCAATCAGCTCCGTTTCCATCCCCATCATTCCTAGTTTAAAACTCTTCTTTATGTATCTTCTATAGAGCCACATAAAATATACTCCTTAGAGCTCTGACTATGCAGACATACAGATTCACTGATTTCTGTTCTGCCTTCAGCATAAAACTGAAACTATATATACTCTTAGTTCTCTATTGTAAGCTGGGAAAAAGAGAAAGAAAAATATATATGCTACCCTGAACCTCTGGAAGCTTATTGATCTTAAAATGAATCTAACTTTTATGCAGTTTGACATTTTCAAAGTCACTGGGAACTGAGCGGTTGCAACTAGGGACGGAATGTGTTCTGCAGTAAGTAAAACCACTTATTATAGTATGGAGCTCAGCATGGCATATATTCTTTCTGAGATCAAATCTTACTTTTGAGTTCAAGGCATCTGCACACTATATGCTTTGAAATGTTTCCACATAATATTATTTTTTTCTTTTTTTTTCTTTTTTTTTTTTCCTTTTTTTTTTTTTTTTTTTCCCCAACAGTCTGTCCTTCAGCATTACTCACCACCCATAAGACTTTTAGGTGCTATACTGTGATCTACTGTGATCATATCTAGGCATCCTAACACAGAGACATGTGGATCAGTTGGAGAGAGCCTCAGGAAATGAACAGGAATGAAGGTGACTCACAGCGAAGGGTTGAGCAAGCAATTGCAGTTAAAACTGAGGAACAGAACTCTTAGAAAATCAGGAAAGAGGGATAAGTTCTCCAGCACATCAAAGGCTTCTCCAGAATAATCTGTTCTCCATGGCCATGGTGGATAGGACATGATTTCACAGCTTTAAATTTTGTCAATAAAGATTCATAGTATTTCAGAAAAAATGTCTAGCACTAAGAATAATAAAGAATTGGAAGACTGTCCTTGATTACAGGTCAGACAATATCTGGTAGGAATGACTTTGGTGCAGATGATTCTGCCCTGAATACAATTTAATTTTACTAAGTTTTATGTTATTCAAGGGAGTTGCCTGAATCTGAAATGATAGTTACCATCCTCTCTTTTTCTGCTATGAATATACAAATTTCTGCTGCCTGAGTGGTATTAGATTTTATTTAAATGTACTAAATACACAAGGCATTTGGAGGGTTCTAGATTATACATTATTATGAGGGTTCTTTATAAGAAAAATAATTCTGCCATGTGCCTTCCATATTATTTGTGTTAAATGGCATGAGCAGCCTGTATATGAAGTTATACACTCTTCAATCATTCTCTTGGGACACAAAGGAAATTAGGATAAACCTATTTTTCAGTTATTGGGAGGAAGAGAAGGGGAATTCCTTCAAGTACAAATGGCAGTTTTTCACCTCTTATGCAATGTGCTCCAGTACCAAATTTAGGGGAATTCCTAGTTCCCCAAATCAGAAATTTCGGTTATTGGAGGGGGAGGGGAGATGTAATTCTGCTTTATACAAATTATTCCGAAAACTGAAGATATGTACTATTTCACACATAAAGTTCTTCATGTTTCCAGAATTGTAAAATGTCATTAGCACGTTACACTCATAAGCATCTCCCATATTTTCTGCAAATCTAAGATGATGATGGTCTCCACCACTGAAGGCAATGGAAATACAGGTGATTTGATAGAAGATCATTTCCACCTTTTCCCATCCTCTTTCTCTCTTAATCCCCAGTCAGTCTTACCAATTCTACATACAGGTACTTCCTCAACTATTTTAAATCAAGAAGGTTTCAACAACTTAAAGAAAAAGCAAAAAAGTTGTCCTCTACTTCAAATATCAGATGTAAAATAATGCAATTCTGTGCTTTCTGTGACTGATTGCACAAAGTTGATACTTTTTTCATTCCCATTTCTACCTCAAGTGAATTTCAAGGGGCACATTCTTATCTCTTCAGTCACATTTGTACTAAGTCGCATCTTACTCCACAGGAAGTCTTGCAGATTTCACTGATGCTATTCATGGAAGAAGTTACTATTTTGCATGAGTGAAGGCATCTGGATTGAGATGGGAAACAAGAGAAAAGATCAGGTTTGGTGAGAAATCTTTATGGAAAATGTGCTGGGGATTACATTTTCTCTGTCAAATGCTTATAGAAAAGCAACTGGCAACAGGGCAGTACAGGGCATTGATCTGCAAAACCTGTCTTGAGGCCATTAACATCTCCTATCACGTAAGATTTTGGGTAGATCACATTAGAACACATTTACACTCTTGTGGTAGTTCTTAAAATAGTGCACAGGCATCTCAAAAGTAAAGTTTTGCAGGGCTACATTGGCATTGTTCCCAACCTTGCCCTGCACTTTTTCTACTGGGCTTCTGTTATCTGATTATTAATATTTTGTTATCCACAGTCTAAATACCTGCTTGAACATTTTGTAATAATAAAAGACAGAACCATAAATCATGATACTGTTGTTCTTGAAGCACTAGTCTTCCTAGACTCTGTTCATGTACCATTCCTATCCTAACAGGTTTGTTTGATAGGCATGTTTCTTTTAGGCATTGCCTCTTCATTTTTGTGGCATACATGGAAAGTAACATCAGGTGTACCAGAGTTAGGTCTCCTTAATATACAAGTGTAAAGACATATAAAATTACACCTTGCTGTGGATTTTTAAAATTCTTTTGCTTCTCTGCTAAAATACTGTTATTTTTCTTCATTATACTTTTTACATGTTTGAAATAGATCTGATATCTTTCTATTTTGTTTAAAAATGCTTCTAAAAATTAATTTGACAAAATTTTACTTTTTTTTTTAGTTTTATTTTTTCTTTCTCATTTTTTGTCTCAATAAACTAAAAAAAAAAAATCACATTGCACTGAAAATGCCATTTGTTTTTGAAAGGTCAGGTAATATACACAGTTTTTGTGCCAAGGGGAATGTATCTTTGGTGCCTTATGGAACTGTAAGTAGAATGTCATGCAAGAAATGCTTAATTTTATAGCTGCTCCAGAACATATGCCTGCAATTTCCTGTGTCAGTTGAGCATCACCAGTGAAGATTATTCTTTTATAGTTCTAGTTACACTCTCTCACTTTCATTGATTTTTTTATCATGTGAGTTTTATTGCTTCTTTTCCCCAGATTTGTGAATCTCCAGTGCTGTTACTAGCATTAGTTTTGGGAATAGCTGCTCAACACTGCAAGCAAGAATCTCATAGCCCGGATCTGTATTTTATACAGGTTACTTCTAAAAGAAACAGAGGCTTAATTCAGTATTGTCTTTACTCAGCACTACTTTTAACCGATTACGATTTCAAAGTTTTTTTCTTTGGCCATTTTCAGCTCTCTTCCACTTGTATTGCCCTTTGACTCCTCTGGGATTATCTTTCCCACCAGTATTCAAGAAATTTCAATTTTCACTAGTGCCTTTTTCACTGTTTTCTCTTTCTTGTCTGCTTAATTTGTTGTTCAGTAACTCCATTCTCTTTTATTATTTAAAATCACACTTCAAAACTCATGATGCTACCCCAAATGCAGTGAAAATACATTTTTCATACATATGTAGTTAAACTCACAATTTTATCTAATAAGGTTTATCAATAAGAGCTGAAAAACTACTTAGACTGCATATGCTGCTACATATGCAATACCAACCAAAAGGTATACAAGGGAAACTGTGTGAGATTTACCTGTCCTAACTCTGGTGTTCTAAGATGAGGCAGCTAAATCAGCCTTCCTCAATCAGAAATGAACAGAAATACATATCTCCTGAGAAAATTCAGCTCATACTAAGACAGAGAGCACAGAATAATCCTCTAAAATAATGTGTAAACCTGACCTGTAAAGTTTAATTTTCTTAAGTGAGTTTGCATGCAAAGGAAGAAGATTCTTGATGGAAGGACTGCATAGAGAAAGAGGAATATAGGAAAGCATAGAAGAAGGTGGAAGGTAAGACAAACATGTTTTTTACTGGGGGACACTATAGGGTAATAATGGATAATAAAGGATTCTATGTACAGCAGCAGTTGTGTTAATCCCATATCTCTTCCACATTTTCTGCTCTCTCCTCCTTTTCCACTTTGAGAATGACAGTTACACCAATAGTGATAAATCTATTAACTTCAAATAATCCTTAGTCCCAAAACTTCCCCAAACATCTCACCTATTTGATTTGCTTTTTAGCTGCACAGGGTGAAACCAGCATGATGATGTCAGCAGGGACATTTTCATTGCAGTGTAATCTGTTCACATTATTTGTTTCTTTCATCCATATTCTTTCAACTGGCAATCTCAAGAGTATAATACTCTGTTTCAAGATGTATTAAAACTACTTGCCCAATCAAGTGCTGACACAACATGAAAATAAAAGCTTCATTTAATGAGATTATTGACTGGATGGATTAAACAAACTTTTATTTATTGTTCTTGTCCAAGGAACCTTTTGAAGATGGCATCTCAGTCTCAATGACTTCTGCAGAATGTTCTGTATCCCAACACCTGCTCAAGCTTGGAAGTATCCATACAATCAGTGCTTAATGCTCCCTGTTATCTAACACTTTTATATACAACTACAGTTTTTTGCACAAAACCCTCTTTTTCTCCTTGGGGAAGACAAGCATACAGCACACTGAAAGAGAATAAAATTACTTTAGCCAAATAACACTTGAAATGGAAACAATTGATGATAGGATTGATACTACACTGATTGAAGGTAATGGCAAAACTCCTATAATAGCGTAATATGACTTGAGAGAGAAGCTGGTCAAAGTGTATATATCTATGCTTTGTAATATGTGAGTTAAATTCAAGTGACAAGAAATCAAAACCTAAGTTATATATAGCCTATATCACTAAACCACAGTGATAAAAAACTCATTCTAATTTAATTATCTTGTTTCCACAGTTTAATCTATTTGAGAAGAAAAGGTGTTTTTAATAATAATAAAAAAAATATACCACATATTTACAGAAAATGTAGGATGGTGTATAGTGAAGGTTAAGACTCATAGTGGCATGAAGGATCACAGCATGTGCATGCATTCAAGAAAACCATTAATTCATGTGTGTCAAAAAAAGCATTATCACATAGTGCACTTGGTAAGTGCTATAAATGGTTTTCAAGTAACTCCAGTAACATCACATGCAGTTTTCTTCTTAAATCTGTTGTTATTAGACACCTCTCTGCAAAGCTGAATACCCTATTTACCACTGTCAAACTGTAAAGGTCTCAGATGAAACTAAAATCTTTGAAAATGGCTTTGTTCAATCCCCAGATCTATCCATTTCACAGACTCAGATCCTCCCATGAGCAGAGGGAGGGCTCTTCCTTCCCTGTGGAACAAAGCTCCAATCTGCAGCACTGCAGGAGGCGGTGGAATTAAAGCTATGATATTTTGGGTTTCCAGGAGTGTTATAACTGTGCCATTGCACAGACTTCATAGTAGTGCAACTGTTAAACATCCCTTTTTTTTTGCATATTATTTAAAAAATGAATGCAACAAACTCTGGAGCATAAATGTAATGGTAGGATTGTTAACATGCAGTTATCCTCTGCACAGCTTCAAATATGAAAAATAGCCTTCACCCTCCAGATAAGCTGCATTTTGAAAAAAAGCTTTGTTTTTTTATTATCACATGCCATAAAAAAAAAACTTTCTTAAATTTACCACTTTATTTTTACAGTTATCTTGTCCCTTTCCCATCCTCCCCCTCTCCCCCCCTTTTTTTGTTTTAATTCACAAGTAAATAATATATTTCTCTTTAGGCTTGCCTGATTACTCCTTTGTTTCTAACAGCTGAGAATTGGGAAATTCTAGGAATAGAAGAGAGCTTGGAGAACTAAGACAGTAAGAAAGATGGAGATCCTGAGGTGAAGCGCCACTGAAAGGGAGTGCAACACAACTGCTCGTGAAACAAGAAGTAATAATACAAGAAGAGAACCAAGGACAAGATTTCCAACTCTGTCTGGAGCCAGTCTCAAAACCTGAATTTGCATTATCTGTATAGTTGCATCATATAATACACTGACAGGCAGTATAACTGGCAATTATAAAATTTAATTTATTAAGTTAGAAACCCTTTCTGAATGTCTAACTTACAATCTATTGTTATCACAGTGACAAAGCTGACACGTGGCCTTTGAGTTAGGCAGGTAAAAGAAATGAATAAGCATTCTCTTGAAAAAAATCTACTTATGAAAGACTTAATTATGAAAGACTTGCTCAAGAAAGGATTCCAGAAGACAAAAAAAAAATAGGACCATGCTTATAACTCATAAAATTTAGGAGTAATCTCTATGAAAGGTCCTCATTATTTCTATAAAATACTTTTAAAAATCAGTGAAAGAGCATATTAAAACTGTGCATACAGTTTAAGAAATAAGGATGGATTTGATTCTACTTTCAGTAAAAATGACAACAAAGCTGCTATTTGCTTTAACACTACAAGTGCAGATGCCATATTTTCATATAAAATTTCACTAACACTTGTGAGATTGAAATTTATTCTCAGGGCTTACAGAAAGTGAAAAATAACCCTGAACAACACCACAGTATATGACAATAGAAATGGTCACTTGCCAATTGGGTAAGGTTTTTGTAGGATCATCTAATCACAAAATTAAATGTATGCCCTAAAATTAGGTGAGAAATCCTGTTGTCCATATGACAAACAGAGTTAATACATTGGGATGGCTAGGATTTCTAAAGAAATCTGAAGGCAGAGAAAGGTTTATGTAACCTTTTGGATGAATTGTGTCGAATAAAAATAATCAGATCGTCTGTAAAAAGCAAATGAAATCATGTTTGTTCAAAACTTATTTGCTGCAATGATTTTGTACATTTGAATGAGACATGCAAAGGAATTTCATGCAGCACTGAGTCTTATGTAACTTTATTTAGATATTATTAATTTATAAGAAAAAGTTCACAAATGGAAGACACAAAGATTTAACTATTTTTTTGTGTATTCATACTTACTTCTTTAACATAATGAAAATCCCAAGGAATAAAATTGAGGAGGTAGAATCATTTAAGTCTGAAACTTTTCTGTCCTAGTGTGTTAGCTTTTCTTTGTCCATTCTGAGTCAATAATGACAGTCCTTATTTTTAGTACTACATAGATGAAATTTTCTTTCTGTTATAATAAACACAGGACTATATGACTGACTTTTTGCAATTTAGCTCCATTTTTCATTTCACTTTTTCTGTTTGTCTTTTATTATCACTTAGTTACATAGTTTAATTTTTTCTGTCTCCTAAAATATATTTGTAAAAAAAAAAGTACAACCTCACTGTAGGAAGGTTTTTCATTTTCCCTTCTCTTTATCTCATTAGAACGCACTCTCTCTGTTTCTGCAGATCCTATTACATCATTTGTTTTCTGCCCTTCTTTTCACAACCTCCATAGTCTTCCCCCATAGTCTGAAGAAAAAACAAAATGCTTGGCCAACCGAACCTAAGACAGAAGCCATTATTTAGATAGTCTATTCAGTCAATAACTCCACCATGCAGTAGAGATTCCTGTGAACAAACAAGTGCTTTGATTACATATTGCTGGAATAGCAATGCTGGCCTACTGTCTGTAACTGCTTTCTGGCTGCAGAAGCCAGATTCCGCTCTGATGATCTAGAGTTGCTTTTGATTGGGTAATTTTTATCCTTTTGGGTTGCCAGCAGTGGCAGACACGAAGCTGTAAGGTACCTACAAATCCCAGAGGGAACTTTCAAAACTACTCTTTGAGAAACCAGTAGAAGAGTTGGTGAACTGAACAAGTACAGTGAGACACGAAAAAATTGTTAGGAATCCCATATAGGTAAAAATTCCAAGCCTCCATGTATTTTAGAAAAAAACATTAACAGTGAAACTGGGGTTGCATTTGATTTTGAAATGTATATCCTTCTAGAACATTCCATGGCATTTCTCTAAGGACATCTACTCTATCGTTGTGTTGCTAATTCAGTTGTCCGTACCAGTACACTGTCTTATTATATAGCATTCATCTTGTACAAGGGAAAGCGATCATGACAATCAAGAAGGAAAAGGGAAAAAAAACCCAAAAACAACAGCTGAGAAACAAGGAATACAGATCTTATACTGTCAATGGTCATCATATGAGAAAACAACTGGCAGGATCATGTATCTGAAGAGTGCAGAACTTAGTAAAGGAAAAATAAAACTTTATAGGCTCATGTGAGTAAAGTGTACTAATTTCATAACATTTCAGATTCTTTTGAAAGATAAATTTGCAAAGCAGATACAAATAATACTTAAGAAACAGCCAAATCCTTTCTGCTGTGAATCCCACCTCCAAGGTGAACAAGAAGCTCCCTAAGCTGGTCCGCCCACTCTGTTCCCTCTCCTGACCACCACCAATTTCCTATTACATTATGTATGGGCTCTTGTCATTTGCTTCATACTATCACATTCTGCCTGCTCTAAGTTATTCTTCAAAGTTTAAGTGTTCTTCTATTTTTTTATTTCCTGCCTCCTGAGTTTTCCCTCTTTCTTCCCTAACAGTCATCCCTGCAACCTCCAGATTTCAAAAATGCACTTCCTGCCCTGGCTCATAGCAAGCCAAAAACCCTCCTATGTTCTTTAAAGTGTGGCCAAAAGCAAAACTGAAAAGAATTATGAGAATCCATGTTACGACAGCAAATTAGGCTTCTTAAAAATATTGCATTTATGCCCACTCTAATACACTTTTTCTGGATAATAGGATATTTCCTTTCTGACCAGTGCAAATATGAGAACCTTCAAGGTCTTTACAGAGGTACTTGTTGGATTTAAAAAATTTGAGAGGTTTTTTTTTTTTTCCTAGCCATCCATCTGTGTGTCTGTTTTGGTAGCCTAGTACTGCAAGAATAAATTATATAGCTGCTTGTCAATTCTCAAACATATTTTTGCTTCCTATGTTGTCAGAAAATATGTTTTGATATGTGTGTATAAACATTTTCATAGGAGTATATGTATACAACAACTTCTTTCCTTCCGAAATAATCCCAGAAGTTAAATTATTCTGACTACAGTTAGAAAACTTTATAAAAAATATGCTCTGCTAAAGTACAGAATAACATCTAAAAAGTACAGAACATTGGTGAGCAAGAGAAAAATTAAACTTTAGCTGTGTTTGCTTCAAGAACGCTACCAAAACCTCCAAATCATTCTTGTGAAACCGTTTTCTAACCGACAAAAATCTGAACTGCTTAAAGATCTCTGAAGACCTTCTGGAAAATGTGATGAGATATCTCATTTTTAAAACAGTCCAGGGGGGAGTTGTTTTTGTTTTTCACATTCAGCTGCACAAGGCTTAATACATTGGGTTGAGGAGGCACAGGCTAATTCACTTCCAGAGAACTAATTCACCCCAGGATCAACATTTTCTCCTGTCTTTGATCCAGTACAGGTTCAGCATCATTGATGATGCTCTTTTACAGTACACAGTCATGACTACATCCTCAAAGCTACAGAAGTAAGGTACATCCAGAGAGTCATAACCACTCGTTTGTGTCTGTGTTGTGGTTCAAGATAGAATCAATAACACTGGAAACATGAGGAGCACCTTCAAAGTTAAATTACGCTGCCAAAAGATGCAATTTTAATATAGCCCTTTTTTCTAGTTTTAAAAGTTTTTGAATTAAACCTTGGACTTGTTCAGACTTTGTTCCCCTGAGAAAATACATTACTAATCTCAACTCCTACACCAGTGAAACTATTTTGCCTGCCAGTTTTCTGTCAATGTTATGAGCACTTGAAATGTTTTAACAACAGAAGTGGGATTTTCTTATTAATTGGGAAACCATTCACCAACTGCTATACTGGCAGCTAAAATTTCTTCCCTAATAGATTCGTATTCACTATAGTATCTATATTAAAAATGTCCTGGCCTTAATCTTTAAGAATTCTACTGTTTACATCTATACATGCAGATTGAACAATCTGTTTACAGGTTTCGTTGTGTTACCAGGATATTACTAGTGAATATTATGAACAGTGGAAGTCATTTTCTAAACATTGTATTTCATACACTGTGAACTTGTTCTTAGGATACCACGACACTTATCACAGAATCTTACTAGGTTTGGCTGTTGGCCAGACTATGATCTTAGAAGTAAACAATGAGGGAATAAATATTCAGTTAAATACTTATTAAAGAGCAAGAATTAATAAGATTAAATGGAGCAGCAGTAAGCACAGAGAAAATCTTGTTCATCAGATCACCTTTTGTAAATCAGAATGAGACTGTATCATTTTGTAAACCCAAGGCACATGAGTGAGATATCAGACTGGAATATTATTAATTATTTTAAAGGCAAAGCAAAATACACATCACAGTTAATTGTAACTGAGCACCTGCTTTGTGCTTGGTAGAAAGGCAAAGTTCTTTGACTTCAGCAGTGCTTCAAAGCTATAGAATAAGCTGCAGATTTGATGCCACTTTTTAATCCTGACCTTTTTGAAGTTCAACAGTATGCTAACATTGAAGCTTAACAAATGTTCCAGCTTGGGCATCTCCCTTTGGGCTCAAGAACAGGTGGTATGGCTGAAATGTAGATGGAAATGAGGGCCATTAAGCAAAATACTTCCAAAAGAGCTGAAAGATGGACTGTATTACAATAATTAATAGTGAATGACTACGAAATGACTTAGGATAAGCATTCTTGATATGATGGTATAGAAGAAATGAAAACCCTCAGATTATTACTGTAGAAGACTCTATCATAATTACTATCTAGATGTGTTCTATACCAATCAGGTAATACAAAATATTTGAATGTCAGGTCTTTGTTAGAGCAAACAACATCTAGAAGAATTGCATATTATTTTAAGAAAGAGCACAATCAACACTGTTTTCTGGATGTGTAGTTTTATAGCTCTAAGAGTCTGCAGACATTACATCAGCTATCAGAGACACTGAAACTACAGCAACCATCCTAGCAGCAGTACCACCACATATAAGTTGACTGAGTAGGTTGAGATCATAATGAAATTCTTCATTACTTCAGACTTCCTTTTGAACAAGTTATTTTTGTTCATTTAGGAGCACTTCCTACACGAGTTCATAAACCTATATGTCCTACCCAACTTTCTGTTTCACATAATTCTGTTACTGCTTGAGGCTGGGCCAGCCCCTTGAACAGATGAGAGATGCTCTCTATTAACCCCATTTACTCCCCAGAAGGGAAAGGGAGAGGAGAAAAAGAAGAAATACATATGAATAATAATAAAAAACCAAAAAAACCCACAAACCACAACAAAACAAAACAAAAACAACAAACAAAAAACCATCTATACTCCTACAAATAATGAAAACCAATATTGAGCCTCTCCATGACAGTCATGGAATTGTGTGCTGTGGCAGCCGTAGCTGCTGACACTGCAGAGCAGGTGCTGGGAAGTCCCAGACTGGACTCAGCAGTAGACGGGAACCAGATTTAGGAATCAGGATCAGAAGCATAAGAATGGGCATAGTCCTTCTGGGATGCTGGCCATGAAAAAAGAGAGACAGACGCTTGTAATCCCTCAGCTTTAACGTATGACATGCATGGGACGGAATACTCTATTGGTCAATTTTGGGTCACCTATCCACTCCTTCCCACAGGTGCGACCCTTTTATGCCCTTTCATTTGTGGAACAGAAGAGACTTAGCCGAGACCTTTGTTCCTTTAGGGTTAAGTATAACCATGGGCCTTCTTGCATACCAGTCCTACTGTTACCTTGGTAACAGCTATAAACATCAAGCATTATCAATTCTAGAAGCTGACAATGTCTGAAAAACATGTAGTCAACTTCAGAAAGTGCAGTTACTTAGAAGAAACTGAACTGCAAGGGAAAAATACTGAAAGGACAGTTTGTTCTGTCCTAGTTCAAACTAGGACAATTACACTATCCCTTCATGGAAAATTACTCTCTTACTGTTTATTTCACTGAACAATTTAAGAATACATAGCCATCAAACTTCACTACAAACAAGCTGCTGTACCACAAATAAAGCATTTCAATGACAGCAAATAAAAAAGTACAGAAAGACTATCCGCCATTTACCCCAAATATTTTATCTAGTCAAGAATTCCCATCAGTTAATTATGTGAAGGAAATCGGGTAATGCTCCCCAAATAACAAGCAGGTTCAAGATGTTGGCCGTCTTAGGCATAAATAAGTCTTTTGTTGTTTGGAAAATAAGATATAACTGAAAGTTTGACTAATAGTTAAATTTTACTCCAACACTTGCAAGAAAACTCATGTTTTTTACTCACTTAAACAGGGAGTACTTTATTTCACATATATTATTTTCTTTGACAATGTCAGCTATTTATATTATGCACGTAAAGTGCTCACACACAACTTTTGTATTTGTAGTGGCAAAGCTGAGGAGAAAATTATGCACGTAAAGTGCTCACACACAACTTTTGTATTTGTAGTGGCAAAGCTGAGGAGAAAATGTGGGATACAAAATTAAAATATTGAGAAAAAATGAAACGGAAAGCAACATTATTTTAAATAGCTGTTTGTAGTTTTGCTTAGATAATTTCAAAAGTCTTTACACCTTAAAGAACATTTGGAATGGTAGTGGTAATGCAAATTACAAGAGAGGATTGGAACAATCAAGTGCAATTTCTCATAGTTCCTTTGTCTGTATGGAATAAATTAAGATAAATAGGTACCTCAAGGAAGGCAAGCAAATGGGGT
The DNA here is from genome assembly GCF_964273445.1 of Streptopelia decaocto. Taxonomy (NCBI): domain Eukaryota; kingdom Metazoa; phylum Chordata; class Aves; order Columbiformes; family Columbidae; genus Streptopelia; species Streptopelia decaocto. The sequence goes on from NC_138663.1 coordinate 110,833,810, forward strand.
TGTTTGCTCTGTCTCAAATTTATAACCTGACACATATGACACTGGAAGGACTTGAAGTCCTTGTACATTTTGTTCTATTTTGTTGTACAGATCCCAGCTTTCTGTAGATAAAGTGCACTGCAGACAAAAAGATGAAGGAACTCTAATGAATGATGCTCAGATGAAAAGAATCAATGAAAAATATCCAGCTGTGCTAAAAAGGCTTCAAAATATCATTTATGCAACTGATGCATGCAATAGGTGTTGGGAAAGAAAAGAAAATTATTCTGAACAGTTTCTTTGGCAAAGTGTCAATCGAATTCACTTCTCAATCATAAAGGAAATGTAGGGCAGTGGAAGTAATTTCAATTAGAGAAAAGCATATACTACTGGAAATTCTAAGTGCTATCACTATAAGATTGTGATCATTTGTACAGGTTCAGAAATGGAAGGTAAATTGGAATGAAATGTGAATTATAGATAATGTTTAATATAACATATATGATATGAATTTCTGCTTCAGGTAAATGCAGCCTAACTGTGAAAATAAATGGTTAACCTTTTCTCATGTTGTTGGGTCGTGAGAGAAGGTGGACACACAACAGAGGGTTTCACTTAAATAGCAGCCCATCCTGCTCTAGTGATGTGCAGCAGCACTCCAGCCTCTCTTTGTCTCTCCACATCTCTCAGAGCAGAGTGGAGAACCGGAGAGAAGCTTCATGCTGTGCTGGAAATGTGTGGGCTCCAAGGAAAGGCTACAAAAGGATTAAAGTGTCTTGGGCGACTGCACCCCTTACGAGACCAGCTCCCCTACTTATACCTGTGACAGCACAGAATCTTGCAGAGCCAGAACTCCATCAGCTTTCCCCGTGCATCACAACTTATGCAAACACACTCATGTCCTGAAAGGTCTTGTGAGTGATACTTTGGTAGTAGTACAAGCCAGCATCAACGTAACATTGAAAAAAAGACAAAAGCTGATGTGAGAAAAAAACAAACCAACCCTAACACATATGAGAAAATACTTCTTCAATCATCATTTACAAGTTTTCTGATGGCCAATCCTGTTATGGAATCTATAAACCAGAATAAGAACTTAGGAGAAAAAAAACCTTTGGCTATTTGAAAAAAAGCTGCTTGAAATTTAGCAAAAGCTTAAATACAGTGTGTTCTTTGTTTTATTTTGTTTTAAATTATTATTATGATCTGTTATTTAAGATCCTTAAACAGGAAGAGGTATAATTTGTAAGGACTATCCCAATAAATTTTCAATTAAATAACTAAATTAATGTAGAGACACTTAATTAAAGTTGCACTAGTTTTTACAAATGCAGTTAATTAAGCTGCTATCTAAAATTAAATCTCACCCAAAACTCTTTTACATTTCTGTAGCTCATCTGATACAGATATAATTAAAATTCTAGAAGTTCACCTATGCATCCAAACATTGGGGAAAGAAAAAAAATGAGAAAGCAAACAAGCAAAAAAACAAACCACAAACAAAACCACAGCCAAACACTCAAAACCTGCTGAAGTAATTTGAGAGGTTTATGCTTTAATGGGATTTAGACAATCCTCAGAGTGGGAGGACAGCACACACAAAAACCTCAGAAACAAATCTAGGTTTTCAAATCTTCACAGTCTTATTCATTAAGAATAACAGGCCAAGAACCTTTGAAGATTTTCCACAAGGGAAGGGTAATGGATTGACATGACCAGGAAACAGGGAGATAAATCCTTCTGACTTTGAATGTGCCTTCCATGGAAGTGACCGGGACCAGCACAGGTGATGCGCACATCACTTGCACTCACAACCCGGAGCAGATGCGGGCATCCTGTCAGCGGGGCAGATTGCTTTGTCATGACTGGAATATCTCTGATCTTGCAGTGGCCTAAACAATCCCTCTCCCTTTCTCGATCTTTTACTGACTGATTTCTTGCTTGGTCAGATGCAGGCTAGGCTGTTTGAGTGGTCAGTTAAATACAGATCTATTTCCCACCTGAGAGTGACTCCAAATCACTACACTTGTTTTACCTAATACATATACATCTAACACAAACATTTTAAGTATTGGCTGATACAGACAAAATCATGTCCAGAGAGCTGGGAGGTCTATTATTGCATTATTTTAGAATTAGAGAGCAGTCTTTGAAGAGTTACTCTTTGGAGGGGAGGGAGAAACAATTGAAGCACAGTTCAAGACTATTAGTTATTGCAAAAGACACTAATTTATTATACATAAATATGCTGTAGTAAAACAAATGACAACTAAACTAATGGAGCATTCAGAACTGAGATTTGGAGCTGGTCACTTGAAAGGCTTACTCTGTAAGTGGCAGCAATCACGAGCACAGTAATACTGTACTCATATGCTATTGAGATCGCTACTACGTGGGCACATCCTCCTGTTCCAATTCCCTCAGGAGTTCTGAGAGTAATCTCAAAGCAAGATTGTCCTCTGAGGTTAAAGACACAAAACAAACACAGAAAAATGTACCAATATTTTATAAGTATTTATTTTCTTTATCAATAAAGTATGCAGAAGATAAAAATCAACTAAATTTTTCCTAATACCGCATGCACAATGTCCACTTCTGGGAAAAAAAAAAAGGATGGCAGTCCCATAACCAATGTCATGAAACAGAGGGTTCAGAACTGAAACCTGAACTTTTAAATGATCTGAACCCAAACCTCAATCTGAAAAACTTAATTTAAGCAGGAAGATGATTTGAGATGAGGATATTACATTTATTTTCAACTTGTGGCTTAGGCATGTCTCCAGAGAAACAAGCATATTGTTCAAATCTCTTTAAAATACAAATTCACATAGGTTTACATGCATGTAGACTTCCATAAGGTTTAAAACTACCAGCTGAAGTACAAGGTACAATTGCCCTATCCTTTTACACAGAATAAAAAAAAAAGGAAAAGGAAAAACAACAATCTTCAAGAGTATGATAATAATACGATAAAATTTGAGAGGGCTATGCATTCTCTTTTGAAGACCCATCTGCCTTTGGAGAGAGAAAATTATGAACTTTTTTGTGTACAGAAAATGAATTGATTTCCCTTCTTGCATAGTAAAATCTGCAGAATGTATGCAAGTAACAAAGGTAGCAAAAATCCATAGGAGCTTGAAGATTGATCAACCTGTGATAATCTGTCTTTCTGGAGACATTTGAATCACTCTCTGCTACCTTGAGCTTGCAGTGAAACAGGACCCCGGCAAATTGCTATAATCTCCTTTGAACCCTAATCACCATTTTAATAAAAAAAGGTGGGGCAGCCTGGAATTCATACAGCAAGGTTAGCACTGCAACTGTCATTCTATTTGCTAAATACACAGAGTATGCAGCTAAAAGGTTGAAATGGTTCAAACTTTTATTATCTTCACAAGATTACATTTCAGCATTAATAATTGACAAGTAAAAGAAAGTTATGAGACTGTCTGCTTTGAAGAGCTTTAGAAGTCTGCTTAGAGCATGACTATGTCTTTCACTAACTCTAATCTTCAGACATTCCTTGGAAAAGAAAGAGTTGTGATTCATAAAACTGCCGTGATTAAAAGCCTACCTCACCTGCACTTTGTATTCCATGTTTTCTCTGTCCTTTCCTTTCTTTTCTTCTCATGTTAGATTATAAACTTCCTGGTTGTGCTCTCTATTTGGTTGTTTAATGATTTTCTTCTTCCTAGTCTTTTTTTTTTTTAATTGATTTTTTTTTTTTTTTAAGTAGTGGTGTGATTGTAGATGGTAAGACAGATAAGGAGAAGCTTAACTGAAGAGGAAGAAAGGAAACTTCAAGGAGGAAAAGAGCAATGAGAGAAACTGAACAGAGTATCAAGGAGACTGGAAGGAGTGGAAGATTAAAGGAAAAAGCAGCAGACGACTGTGATTTTCAGCTAGAAGGGATTCAGCAGCTCTCATTGACAAACCAGCAGGTCTGCTTGAAACATATTGATCAGACTATTTCAATGTTTTCTGGACAACTTACAGATCCCTATGTCTATTTCAAATTATAAAAATATGATAGTCTACTTGAGAAGCAATATTTACTTCAAAACGACTAACAGATATTTCTGTTTTTAAAAGGGGAAGACTGTCCTGTATTTCTTTTCCTTTTCCAGAAAGGGATGCTGAATTTTCAATGTTCTGCTCACCTGCCCACTGATAACATACAAGTAGCAAAATATTTTTCATGCTAAAGTCAGAAAAACCTGTGGTGTTTTTTTTTTCTTCTTTTTAGAGGACCATTTATACATATGCCTTAGTATTGCAGACATTTCCTAGAAAGAATGTCTCAGCAGGGCTTGTAAAGATAACAGAGAAGAGACTATCTCTGTATTTATGAAGTACTGGAGAGTTGTAAGGATTCCTGCTAAAATGGTAAGTGAAGAATGTCATTAGTTTGTCAACAACTGCAATAAGTTTTATTTTGGTTTTGTTCTTTTGTTTGTTTGTTGTTTTGTTTTTTTTCCCCTAGCATTTCTAAACCATTTTGCACACAATATTCTTGTACTGATATACGAAAGATATTTTTTAGAAAGCAATTGCTTCTGGTCCTTATCTTCCACTTGAGTGTGTCTAGCCTTGCAATTTTTAAGTTATCTCACAGTTCCTAATCATGCACGTCCTTTAAATGCATTGCACTTGAAAGTAGAAATGTTCGAGGACGAAAATGTATGAGACAGGATGATTCATGTTTTCTACATACTTCTGCTCTTGTAACACCCTTTTTTAGTGTTATCATTTCTTCTTACATATTAAAATCTGTTGTATCAGTCTTAACTATAGAATTACATTAGATTTTGGGCAGAGGAAGAAGGGCATAAAGAGGACAAAAGAGCACTTTCATACTGCCATTTGATTTTGAACAAAAAGCAAGACCCTTCCAAAGGCTTCTCATTCGACAGTGAGAAAATTAGAAATGTTCCTTATATCTCGTCTTCTTCTCTACGTGCGTGAATGACATTTTTGTTCTGATGTGACTATTGTAAGAATCAAAATCCCTCAGCCTTAGGGTTTTTTATTTCTTTTAATGTACTATGCTCACCAAACCTTCATAGAAAATAGAATACTCTTAATTATGAATAAATTAACTAAATTAGTAACATGAGATGGATATGCAATTAAGGGACTGTTAATTGAAACTGGAAACACAGCTGTATACAGCTTAGAGATGAATCACACCAGTAATGACGCAGATGTTTATAAAATGCGATTATGTTTAGCAGTAGCATACTATTGAAACTCCCCAGCCTATTCTTATATTGTGTCACTGAAATGGTTTTTAAACCCATGAACACCAGGAATCAGGATCTCAGGGATGGCAAATTAGGCTCCCTGGATATGTGAATTAGTGTTGTCTGAATGTCAGCAATTTAATTCTCTAGCTTTCAAAGAATGTAGACATGGAGCCAAAACCAAACATCTGTTAGTTATATGCTCATTCAGGAAAAAAAAAAAAAAATCTGGCAAGTTAGAGCCTGTCTGAATATGAGAAAGACAGTGAAATACAGTATCTCTAAGTAGTAATGCTGCTGTGTGAATATACTGAACATGTAAATAATATAGCCCGGGAGCTCCTGAAATCTACTTTGTGTACGACTGTGAATACATATTTTACGGACTACTCATCCAAAGGGCTGGAAGGATCAGGAGCAAATGCAATTTCCTATCTAAAGGTTTAAGAATTTATTAGCTATCTAAAACCAGCAAATCAGGCTTTTTATTGTTTCAGCTTTTACATCTTTCCTTGAATGTTCTTTGATGAACAGTAAAATGAAGGCTTTACCTTCTGGCACAAAAGGGCACAAATGTTGCTCTTGGGTCATACAAGGATATCTGAGCTATGGAAGCTCAACAGGGATAACAGTTCAGTTGTGAGGGATGGCAGATCAGACAAAGCCAATGGACCACGATGGCTTAAGTTCTAACATACCAATCTAAAATCTGCCTCATACCTGTTATGTTACAAAACTGTTACCACTGAATGCCATATAGTAGCATGTAAGTGTTATGTTAGAGAGTCCATGATTTATTTTTTAGAATAAATTCACAGACTAATGGAAGGAGATTTTAAAACATCCATGTTTTCCTCAACTATAACCATGCTTTCAATAAACATGCTGAATAACGTAAGATTGTAGTTTGTATCCAAAGCCCTTTCCACATACTATAGTGCAGTTCACATCACAAATACACAATCAGCTGCGATTCAGAAGCCTGAGCCTGTAGAATAATAAATACTTATAAACACAAATTTATATTAAATAGAATTTGTTTTTCTGGCCCCCTTTTCTAGGAAATATGACAGACTCTTAGACTGAGTAACTATCAGAACTACAGTAAAATTAAAAGGCTACTGTGACTTACACCAAATCAACACAATTTCATTCTAATTTAACCAAGTTTCATAATGTCATTTTCTGATCCATAAACTGATACTCATCTAAAGTAATGTAAATTCTTGCACAAGGTGGTTAAAATAATTTGAAAAATTATGTAGAGCGTCATTGGGAAAACTGAAATAATCAGCATGACCTGGCACTGTTAAACATCACAGGCTTATCCCATAAATAATGGGAATTACCAAGCACAATCTAATGATGTGGGTACACAATGTTGAGAGAGAAAAGTGGTGATCATAAAATTGGATTTGCCTCTGTCTTTCAGAAACTTTATTTGCTGTGATTTGACCTCCTCTTCACTGGTGAAGAAAAAGTTTAGAACCTGTCTTTGTGAGAGAGTGAGCCTGCATGATTTCTGCCACAGACCATACTGGTCTGACAGTATTTCACATGTCATCCACAGCTGAATAAAGTTATAAAGGCTTTATGAGAAAAATGTAAATCCCTTCTCTTTAAAGGTAAACCTAGCCAGCTTCAGGGATATAGTGCAGCCAGCTATGACAACCGATGTGCAAACCACATTCAGTTATCTTAGCTCTTTGGCTGGCAAAAGTACAGACAAAGTCAATTCAGGATTTGAAATGTGATGTTTTGAGATAAGGAACTGGAATGCTGGGATATACAAGAAATACAAAGCTATTTTATGGAAGACACATTCTTCTATTTCTTCTGAATACCCAAAAAATCACTGCACTGCTGAAAAAGTGCTGTATTATCAGCCATATGTCAGATAAGAAGGACAGAACACATTTTTTTTTACAGATTAAAATGAGTCATAAATGAAGGTATTGGGGGAAAAGGACACAAAACACGACCAATATAAGAAATCAGAGGGATGGGTGACAACATCCAACACAATGAATAAATTACCTACAAATGTTGACTTACGCTTATTTTTCTAGATTGATTAACACTAATTAGTTATACCATTAATTTTGCTTTAAACCGAACAACTGTGGCAGAGAGCCAACTTTGAACACCTAAGAAAATGGAAGAGAAAAACCTAATATAGTCTTTAACCTACACATTTGAGGATTCCAAATAAAATGGCATAGACTGAATAATTAATTTCCATAAACACAGGATTTGGATGTTCCTGTGATTCTCCAGGTATAAAAGAAATAACAAGTTTATATTGACAAAGACTGAAATTGTAAGCTTCAGGTCAAGAACCTTAATTGATATTATAAGTATGTTTGTTCTGCAACTAAGGGGTGCATTTCTAAAGGTTATTACAGTATCAGTATTAAAGTAACAGCAAACAAATAATCAAATGGCTTTTATGAGGCACAGAAAACAATGAGCATCTTGAAATAACACCTTTTGGCTGTGTTATGCTGGGCGAATTCAAATTAGGAAGCATTTTATTGAAAACGTTTGCACACACAACACGTATCAGGAGCTGAGCCGTTTTTAATTACAAAGTGCCCTCCTATACAGTTAACATATCATTACATGACTTCCACACTGCCCAGAATTTTTTATAAAAGGACACAACATTCAGCTTCACTCAAGGTGTGACAAAAAATACAATGGCACTTTTAGGGAGCACCTTGTGAAAATACTCTGAAAATGAGACATAATAATCTACAAAGGCTGGGTTTAAAACTGTATCACAGCTTAATGTTCCTGACATTTTTACTATTTTAAACACTATTGTTAACAGTACTTTCTACAATGGCAAAAAATACCTTACTTAGCTTAAATTTTTAGTGAAGCAAAAAGATTTAGAAAATATAGCACACAATACTGCATAGCATAAAGACTGTAAAAGCTCTCTGTCATGTGAAAGTAGACAGCCTGATGTAAAAATATCTGCAGTGATATAATATGTAATTGATGTGTCAGAAAGACACAAAACGACTCAACAAAGAAAAAAAAGGCTAACATTAACCTTTTGCACTGGAAATTTGCATATTATTTCTCTAGCTTGGGATTTTAATTACTTTAAATTAAGTTCCTTCTAAAAAAATTCACAGCATTTCAGAAAAAAGAGATTAGCAAAAAATGAGGAGAAAGAGCAATATTTTTTGTCAGATTTACATTCTTTCCCTCTAAAAATCTTTAATAATACTTTGGCACCAGGACTTGGACTCTAAGAAGTTTTATACTGCTTCCAAGGATATTCATTAAGGTTTCATTGAGCTACAAGCCCCTGAAAATCACATTAGGGAGAACCTTTACAGGACAGCTCTTAAATTATGTGAACGCTCTATATGCGACAAACATGTTCCACATTCAAAGCAAACTTTGTAGATCTGCTATACCCTCACTTCAAACCAAGCTGGGATGAATGGACAGGCAACCTGTGTCAGCAGCATCCAGCTTTTCCAGGGTACGGAGCAGAAACGGGAATTGCTCAGACTTATCCTTCTGGTGTCAGCAGATAGCTGACAGAGTATCCCACCCTACCCAAACGCTACACCATCCTGTCCTCTTCTACTGCATTTTAAAATCTAACCCCTGAATTATGAGCTCTGACAGTTGATAATGTTTCGGCGAGAAAAGGGATCTGTGCTGTGCAAGTCAGGATTGCAGAATAATTTATAATTGCAAAGTTCATTGTTGTTTTGTCCTTGTTTGCTTTTACTATTCTGACTGCTGCTAACTTTGTGCACTTCCCAGCTTTTCACCCTCATACGTTCTTACCTTAAAAAAACCCTAATTTTCATAATGAAAAGCCTAAACATAGCTGTTTGGAAATCAGGTCACACACCTAAAAAGGTGTTGAAAATAATCAGGCCATATTCTCTCAATTTAGACAAGAAAAAAATGACGCTATCTGCACAATTTTAGCAACCAAAGTAAAAACTCCCATCTCTTATAGTCTACACATCTTCATAGGACTGAAACTCAGAGCTTTAATTCTCAAATGTAGCTTCCACTTTCCTTGTCAAAGACACTTTTACAGAAATAATTTCAGTTAATGTTTTTAAGATGCTCAGTTATTATGGATCATGAACTTTAAAGTACATGATAATTCTACCTTCAGTACGGTTTCAATGGTGGTTAGTAAATAAGTTAAAGAGCTATAAACTGAATGATTTAGCTAAAACTGCTTGACTAGAAACCAACAAAACTAGTGGATGTTGGTTTCCAGTGAATACATTTTCAACAATATCACAAAGTCAGTTTTCCCCAGTATCCTAAATATAGTCTGGTGTGACTCATATAGATGTGTGCTGCCCAACGTAATCTATAACTGCTGACAGAGGGAAGTAAATTGCATAAGTCTTATATTATAAGGAAACAAGACTAACATATATCAACTAATATGTCCATTCTTTTCTTATCATTTATCCATCAACCAGATAAATTGGAGATCTTACAGAATATATTGTATATGCAAAAATTGTACAACAGAGTGCTAAATTCGGGTTGCATGTGTAACATATTTTCCTGCATTTGATAATTTTTCAGTGCTTTTCTTTGCCCTTGTAAACAATGTAACTGTTTTTTTTTTTATAATCCTATATATCCATGCACGTATATGACAAACAAAAAAATACATCAAAAAAATCTACATATACATATTGAAAGGGGAATATCAAGTAGGGCAAATTGCTGTTCTTTTGTGTGGTTCTTCAAAACAAATCTTCATAGAGGACAAAATTCCAAAGTACAGGAAATCCAAAAGGATAACGAAACTCTAAAATGAATGTATTTTCTATAACAAAAAGTGACGAAAGCATTTACATTTTCAACAAACTGAAATTCTTCACACAGAACATCATAACCTTAATGTGGTTGTATGAGTTATCCTGCTGGCATAGCTGTTGATGATAACCATGTCTGTTTATACTTAAATACTCACTTTCTTTCACTGATTGCCCTAAATATGCCACAAAGAACAATGAAGATGTCCTCCTAATTTAGGGAGGAATCTTTCCACTTTTTGACACACACTTCATTAGAAAAGTTGAATCCCAATCCAGACAGCTGGCCTTCCTCCACCAGCTTAGAGAAATAAACAAGCAGGATCTCTCAAAAATGAATGACTGTAAAATGAATCTATATGCATGTTTTTGCAGGCAAACATTGAGCAAAACTGAGACTCAAGAGAACAGAAATGTAGAAAAATATATGGGTATATGACTTCTGCAGCCAACTGGCATATCCAAGTAAATAAATAAGAGACCATTAAAGAGCCATGACAACTGTGGTTTTGGCAGAAGTTCCAGTTCTCATGAACTATACAAACCAACATTTTAACTAAAGAGTCTGATGGGAAATCTCAGCTTCCAAAAAGGATCAAAATCTCCCTCTGCTGGGAAGATGAAATCTGCAACTACTGAAATAATTTCAGTTTACAAGGTTGAAAAGAACCATGATTTTATTAATGCCCTAATTAGTATAATTATAGATGAGCTAGAATTTTGGCTCCATATTTTTAGAAAAGTTGACTCCTGTTTTTGTCAGCTACTTTACAGATTACATAAGTCAAAACAGAGTTTAAAAAAGAGGAAAAGCAAAAATATAGAAACAAATTCATTATGAAAATTAATGAAATGACACTATGGAAAGTGAAGCTGCTAAGATCATAGAAAGGTAATCGTACTCAAATATAAAAATATAAAAAACTGCCTTTTATATAGTGCATTCATATAGATACGACATTTACTGTCTCCCGCAGAAGAAGAAATATCTTCCTTGCTACTGTGGCATCATCTGCCAATCTATCCACTTTTAACATATCCCTAGTTTAGACTCACTGTTTTATTTGGAATAAATAACTTTTCTCGCGATATAAGATATACAAAAAGTTAAGGCAGATTTTGTCTTTATTTATATGACTAGAGCTTGTCTGTATGACATTCCTATGGAGTAAGAACTGGACAACTGAACTGTAAAGAACCAGAGGAGGTTTTTCTTTTCCTTTAGGGAAAGTGATATAAGAGCATATTCTTAATAAAATTCAAATCTTAATTACAAGGTTTAGACGTGAATTATGCTTCCTGAAACCATTATCACATTACACATGGAGAAATACAAAAAAGGACCTGAGAATCTGGTAAACTTGTTTCAATTCAACTGTGAGAGACCTGAAAAAAACCCCATTTCTTTTACATATGTATTATTGTTATTTCACTTCTTTTCTGAGTTGTTGTGGTTTTTTTTGTTTTTGTTTGTTTTTTTTTTTTTTTTTGTTGCTGTTTTTTTGTTTTTTTGGAGAAGGCATGGAAGACAGAATGTGAAGTAAAATTGATAAAGCAACAAACCAACAAACAAACAAACCAACAACAAAACCCCAAACCTAAAAGCTATTATGATAGGTATGGGGTGCTGAATTCAACTTACATTTTGATGCAACTTATTTGCCCTGATGTCCATGCCCTACAAAAAGCAGGGTTTGAGCTGAGGACTGCTCCCCCGAATGCCCATGACTCAGATTTTAAGAGATTCACTAGACCTGAACAAATATTTGAAAACACCCATCATTAATATTTGGTGGGACATTTACATAAGGAGGCCAGTAAGACTCTGACGCACAGTCACAATTCCCCATTGATTTCCAGAAAGAAGGGATTTCCTTTTTGGCTTTTATATTCTCTATATTCTCTGCAAACATAGATAGTAAGATTCATTCGTATTTCTTACTACAGATTGAAAGAACAAGCTAATATTTTTGAAACACCCACAAGATGCTGTTTTCTGAAATAACACATTGGAGTGATACTTATTACAATAGTGTGCATTACACAGTAAAGAGCCTGTACTCAGAAGAGTACAAATGAAATGATGATATAACTTTGGATAACTGGATAACTGTTGAAAGCTTGCTGTTCCTTCAGCAGTTCCCACAAGCTGCTTGTGGGAACAGAACAGTAGTTGTGGCTGGACCCTTTGACAAGAGGCAGCACACTTCTGTGCCACATCAATCTTCAAATCCCCACATGCTGGAGAGCAAAGGCTACTGGTGCAAGATGAGCTGAAGTGTTATGAACGACACTGAAATGTTGGCTAATGCTTCTTTTAACACTTGACATATAGAAACCAGAGAATCACAGAATCATTTAGGTTGGAAATGACTTTTAAGATCATCACGTCCAACTATGTATGTGTGTATACATGTATGTGTTTTTACCTCTCTATGTATATGCAAGGCTGTTTTACCTCTAGCGATTTTACATGCTCCCTCCAGCTTGCTTAGTTTTACAAACTCTATAAGCTGGAACCACTATTATGGACAGAACCGTTCACTCACAAATGACCGCAGTTCATTACAACTTGCTGGGCTAAAAGCACTGGAATATAAATGTTAATACTATGGCAAAATCTCTTAAAAGATATTTTTTTTTGGATGAAAGACTATTGTTATATTTTTCAGCTTATTAGGGATTCTATTCTAAATCTTTCTTGATAACTGAAGGCTATCTTCCCTATGGGATACTTGCAAATTCTTCTACATGTCAGAGGCTTTGCCTTTTGACCAGCATTACACCAACCAGATCTCTGACCAAAGCAAAGTGTATATAAATCCTGCCAAATCTGGTCTCCCTGGGTCCTCAAATGTCGACTGGAAGTAAGCGAGAGTTTGCAAGATGTGTTTTCCCTCAGGATCATCTAATTACATATACTGTTTGAAGCACACAGGATCTGAACATGAGAGCTCCTTGTGAAATTCAGAACAAATAGCTCCCTGGAGAGATTTCATCCCCTCTCATGCTTAAGGAAAATGGAAAAATAAACAGCATATTTTCCTTAAAACTACTCTTTTAAAGGCATGAAGCTAATTCTTTTCACATTACTTAGACTCCACAAATGATGATACAGCTTTCAGTGGCTGAACTGAGTGCATTATCTTTCATTAATGAAATACACCTCCACACAACACTTCAAAACTAGGACTGGTTGAGTCTGTAATTGGTTGAGTGCTTTCCGTAAATTTTTCTTTCAGTAAAACTCCAGTGTATATTGACTGAAACTGAACACACACACACAAAAAAAGGTAAATTAATGGCAAACATGCATTACCGCAGAAATATAAAAGCAGCTCTGGTAAGATTCTGCAGTAATATTTGATACTATTCACTAATAGTATTATCTCACTGTACAACCACTGTGCAAGATTGCAAATGACTGAATATGGTTGGCCTTATTCTTATGTTTGTAAAATGAATATAATATTAACTCTCTGTAAGATTTGGCTTAAAATGATACATTTTCTCCTCTGATCTTATGAAAGTCCCAATGTTGAGAAAGCAAGAAACAAGACATCATTTCATCCTCTACACAATACTCTGCAACTTTCTCATAACTCAAGAATTCACTATTATTTCAGATCTGATAAACCTTATGTCCTTATGTACTTTTCTCTCACATAACCAAGAATGGGTGTCTTCCTGGCAAGCAACAGCACAGAAGCTTCTGTTTTATGATTTTCCTGCAGTGATATTTCCTAGGAAATGGGATACATGGGTAAGAAATATTTTCCCCATTAGGAATATTACAAGGAGATAGAGAGAGAGATCTAACCTCTGAGGGGAAAAAAAATGACAAGTAAACTAAGAAGCATTATTGCTGGAGAAAAAATAGAAAGAATAATAATAAAAAGAACCCACATAGAAATAAGGGAAATAATATGGGTAAAGGCACAGAAGAGCAGGAGCACAGAAAAAGAATACTTTTTTTGAAAAAAGGAATGAATAGAAGCCAAAGAGAAAATATGAGTAGTATAAAAGAAAGACATAAAAAATACATCGAAGGTGGAAATCAATAGAAAAAATGATGAAACAACTGAAGGATTAAGGAAACATTTTATGTGAGATTAATATAAGAATAGTCAAGATAGAAGAAAAAAAAAAAAAGGAGTGGAAAAAAAAACCAAACAGCTGAATTAAAAAAAACGCCACCTAGCAGTGAAACTGAAAACCAGAAAAAAAATAATAGGAACTTATCTTGAAAGTAGAATGGTTTTACATGAAAAAAAAAAAAAAAATTGTTTTTCTATAAATAGTATCACACCTAACAAGAGTGCTGGTCATTCATAAGTAAATCTAACCCTAATACAGAACAATACATGATACTCTAAAACCTTGCCACTCAGGTCAATGTTCATTAGATCTCATAAGTACAACAGTTGGACTGTTGTGTAACCCTTCCAAGTGAACTATTCTATTCTATTCTATTCTATTCTATTCTATTCTATTCTATTCTATTCTATTCTATTCTATTCTATTCTATTCTATTCTATTCTATCCTATCCTATCCTATCCTATCCTATCCTATCCTATCCTATTCTATTCTATTCTATTCTATTCTATTCTATTCTATTCTATTCTATTCTATTCTATTCTATTCTATTCTATTCTATTCTATTCTATTCTATTCTATTCTATTCTATCCTATCCTATCCCATCCCACCCCATCCCATCCCATCCCATCCCATCCTATCCCATTCCATTCTAAATGAGCTCTGCCTCTTAATATGTCTCAAACTCTGCTCCCTTTTAAGTAGAAAAATTATATTCCAGGAACAGATATGCTCTTCTTCTTCCCAGGGGTCACACCTTGGCCTTTTGTACATGATAATCCTTCAAGGTTTCTTATGTCTTTTCCCCTCAGGATGTGTTTAAAAATTTACTGGAGTGTTTTCACCTTGCTCTCTATATCTTCCAGATGACATTTAGGTAAATATGAAAAAAGACAGTAAACCATAATATTCCAATTAACTATCTGTTCTATCAGCTCTATCATCTCACTCTGACATAGTGTCTCCAAGCATCTGTCTTCTTAGAAGATGAAGCACTTTGTTTTCCAAATACTCTGTATTTGATGAATCGAGACAATAATTTACAATGAAAATGGAATTGTTCATGATGCATCTTGTGCTCTGTGGAATAAGAGCATATTATCTTTGAAATGTGGGTGAACATGCGTCTTGCCCTATGTATTTTTAAACTATCTTCAATGTCAAGTTGGCCCTCTGTCTAATGTTTTCCTGAATAATAACACCAAAATATTTATCTCTAGCTTTCTCTCAAATTTGTCTGACTTTTCCATAACCTAGACATTTTCACTCTGAAAAATCTTCCTGCCTTCCTTTATTTCTTGCTGAAATAATGAAGTATATTTCAGCAAACCACTGGAACTCAGTTAACTATTATATTAGCGAAATAAGGCATTTTTCAATGAATCATAGCAAACTGTGGATGTTGTTTTTTTGTTTTGTTTTGTTTTCTATAAAGAAACTAAACAGATGTGATTTCTCTTATACACGGGATAAATATTTTAGGAATACTCATTTTATCTTCCAGATTTCTCTTGATCTGCTTTAATAATATTACCTGAACTCTACCCTGAGGATCTGGGAAAATCTGGATATGATGACCAAAATCCTTGGACTAATGTTCTCTTACTTAAACTAGTACTCTCACTGCAAACTGTTGATTTAGGAAAATCCTGTTAATATTTGCATGAATTGGTGATAAACTGGAGATATCAAAGAGCTGTGGGATTTCTTTTGGAGAAGCTATAAAGAAGCAATAACATCTTACTGACTATTAGAGCTGACAGCACTATGATCTTTTATCTGTGTGTAGGACAAGAGGGAATTGCTTCATTTTTGTCCATTGCTAATGTTTGGTTTTACAATGATGGCAAAACTCTTTATTACCCTCCATCCTTCTTATTTTTACAGTATATTAAGGTAAATACAATGACACCATTTCAAAATGTAAAGCAGTGGTATGGCAAAAAATAAAATAGTGAGCAAAATCCAGCACTTAATGAAGTAAATTTCATTGCAATTACCTTCATTTAATCATAGCATTACTCCCCTGCTGTGGAACCTACATTACCATATAACAGTGCATATATGCTTCCATATTCTCTCTCATGCACACTCTTCCTACAATTCTAAGCTAAGATACAGTGCATTTTGGAAAGACAATACATATCTGAAGTTTCTATCACAAGATAAGACAAAATAACCAAAACTCTAAGTGATACATATCTAAACAAAATAATCCAAATAATTTCTAAATTTTTCAGCATTTATAACTTATAGTCAACGTTCATCCTAATTTCATAGTATATCTTAATATTTTTCCTGCATTATATCTCAGTTTATAAAATCCCTTTCTTAACAGCTTTACTTGCATAACCAAGTCCCTCTAATTGCCTGAATTCATGTGATGCCTTGTAATTTCATAATTTATTCTACAGGTGTGACTTTAAATGTACTGCTGCACAGACTCATTAATCTGCCTATGAGGAGTTCATTTAAAATTGCTGCTCCCCAAAATTATTTAAACAATAGTAGAAGGAATGAAGCAGCAAAAGTAAACTGTCTTATGTGAATGTTCCCTATACACCATAAAAATATCCATAAAACATGGATAACCCAGTTAAAAGGGATTATAACATGATATATTTGGCAGCAAGAATTTCTAAATATTAATAGTAAAAGGTAAATAATATTAGTAGTAAAAGGTAAATAAAATATTAAGCATTTTATATTTAACCGTATGAAACAATAGGTTAACCAATTTTTACTTGATAAAGTATTTGGAAGCATATGAAAATACAGCATCAGCTTTAACTCCTTTTCTCACAGAGGCACCATTACTGAAAGCCCGCTTCCTCTTTCATTCCTTAATACACCTTTGGTGCTGTTCCACAGATTAAAAACAAGCTCACAGAAATAAAAAAGTATTTACTTAAATGCAGCATAAAGAAAAAAAATCATAGGAAATGTACCTGTAGCACCTTCCACCTTGTGTTCAGATCTTCCACACAACTGAGGTTGTACTGGGAGAGCGGAATATCAGAGGGAGTGAACCGGTGAGCAAGCTCATTGACTTGATGCACCTTTTCTTTAAGTGGTACCATTTCTGCTCGATAAACCTGTGTGAATTAAATATAAATAAAGATAAGCACTAACTTCATTTGCTCTGCTACCAGCTGATTAGTAGTGTAAAAGTATTCCATGTGAAGCTGAAAGGAAGTAGTCTACTGGTCATTATACAGCTGACAGTCTTTTTAGATAACTTCAAATGGACCCTACGTCTCAAGGGTAAGGCCCAGCATTTCAGATGGTGATGTAAAGTTGGAATCTTCAGAGTGATTTTCAGCCATTTGAGCCAAATCTCTAACCAGCACACCCACTGGGTTGTGCTTTGCAGACCATACTTCTCTCCTGCCTTGTCCTTCATGTATGTGTAGCACATGTTCCTTAGGTGGACAGGAGTGGTAAGTGCTGAAAACAGAGGAAGCCTACGGTTCCCAAATATGACAAATAAAAAAAGAGAAGCAATGATACAATTATTACAGACCTCACTAAGGCCATGATCTTACCCTGAGAGTCTCATGTGCTACAATTAGAAGGTTAGTAATGGGAAGTACAAAAAAAAAATATCTTATTGCTATGAATCCCAAACTGGCCTACATGACTCATATTTCAGAAAAAATAAAATAACCTATCTTGTAAGATAACCTTTAAAACTATGCATAAGAGCAGTCTAATAATTTCAGTAAAGCATATGAAAACCAGAAGCTGCTAGTTACAAGTTTCTTGGTTTTAAAAGCAACAACCTGATGATGATGCTTCCATGATGCATCTGAATAAATTCAGATAAATTCAGGGCACCATAACTCTATCAAAGAGAGGAATATCTATGCAGATCTTCCACTGTTCCATATCTGTCTTTTCTAAGGAGACATTTATGAATCTTTAACATGATAAAATATGTCAAAACGTAACAATGAGCTATTTCTAAGGGACAAATTCTGTCATTTTTCAGGAGCACTTTTTATTGCCATGTGATGTCTGCAAACAGACTTGCTATATTAATCTTGCTTTCTAGCTCCTTTCTCTCAGCATTTTTTAATACAGATCACATGTGGTCTGCATCACTTTTAGATTATTAAACAACCTGAAATTATTGCCTACTAACCATCTCATCAACATGTGATGCAAACAAGGTCAAAAAAAGCCCATCCAGTATCTCAGTGAACCTGAAGAGTAAATAGCATGAGAATGCCATGTACTGCATTAAAGGTAAACATCACTGAAAAATTGCTCCTCAAATGTCTTTCGAAACCAGACTTGCCTTCCACTAATTATGTTAAATGACCCTACAACATAAGGAGTTAGATTGTCTTATGTGGCATCCATGCACAGCGAATGACTCTCATAATAAATCTGTAAAATACACAATCAGAAGTGATGTGTGTTTTGCAAAGGAAAGCTCAGAGAACGATGCAAGTGCCACAATGTGAGAGAACAGGCACACATCAATTCATGACACAACAATTCAATGTCACCAGTTTTATATCACTGGAACACAACTGACATTACTGGAGAAAGCAGCGATTTACAGTGTAGTCTAGAGCAAGGTCTGTGATACAAAGAAAAGGAAAAAATCTCACGTTTAGTTTTATCACACAGAATTATACATATGCTTAGCCTGATCATTTTAGGTAGTAATTGAGTTCAGAGAACAAACACCATGCTTTAAAAACAGACATTTGTCCCTGTAAGGTAAAGGCCTCGAAGGCTGAAGAGATATGTATACCACTATGTGAACACTTGACTTGCAAATAGTTATTTTACTGCGCTTTTTTTCTGTTATCTGCTACTTTCAGTGGCCCAAGGCCCTGAAATGTGACTCTGTGGCTTATACTTGGGATGATCAGCTCTATTCCTCCACAGTAGCTTGGTTTCCAAGATGGGAGAACGCCTCTCAGCTAGTGCTACGAATACTCATGTTGTATATAAATATACACGTGGGTATATTTATATATATTGTTATATATAATATAAAATAAAAATAATATATAATAAAAGTAAAAATTATACATCGTAAATATGTCTATATAAAATAAAAACACTAGTAGAATAAATGCAGATCAATAAATAGTAATGCAATTTAATAAACAGTAATAAGTTCAATATCTTCTATAATACTTGCCATTTGTAGAAGCAGAAATTCAGAAATTCTACTGGATTGTGATTTTCGTCAGTATAAGTGAAATGTTTTACAGAAATATCCTATACAAACTGATTATTAAAAATATAAATAAGACTGATTCATTTTTCTATTTTTTTCTTCTGCAGGAAAAAACAACACATATCACAAATTTACATCAGAAAATTTTAGAGAACTATATTGTTAGTAATTTAAAAACAAATGTAGATGGTGAGTAGTGTAACACTATCACAAGGAGACCTATTTTAACCAATTAAATTGCTCAGGATGTAAATGACTTCTCAGTGTGAACAGCTACAGGAGAAACAGCCCCAAATTATCTTCACTATAACTGTCCATAAGCAAGAAAGGATTTCAATGGTGTGTGATACTGTAGGTGGTAGATTGGATTTTAAATGATCCGTACAGTCTTGTTAGAAAATATTTCAAAATGCCTTGGAAAATTAATAAGAACTCTGTAAGACACATACCATAGACACTCTCACCAGCCAAATATTGAAAGTCTAGAACACACAGTGACCATAATCAATCTGATGAAAAGCTCATCTTGCTCAGTCCCTTGTCTGATAGTGGCCAACACAACTGCTTAGGGAAGCAGGTAAGGGAAAGCACCAGCTTCCCTGCCCCTTGCTGTGCTCTTCCAGCTCAGATATTTGGGTCTTAGAGATTCTGAAGCCAGAAGCTGTGTCAATCAGATCTTATGGATTCATCTTCCCTGAAATTATCTACTTGATTTTTGAACTAACATAGGCTTTCACCATCCAAAATACCCTATAGAAAGTTCAGTATTAATATTTAGCTTAAAGAACTACTTCCTTTTTGCTTTTTTTAAACCTATTGCTTAAGACTGTCCCTAATTCTTAGCTCACGAAAGACAGTGATCAGCTATTCTTAAAGGACTTTGTACTGTTGCAGATTCTACAAACGCCCCATCATATTTCTTTTTTCTTCCTTGTTTAAGACACAAAGACAGAGATATATTTGATTAAATGTGGCTAGCTAAAAGGTATTTCCATCTAAGCAGGTGCCATATGGTTCGTTTATATTCAACCAGGAGTTGAACATAATGTAAGAGTTTACTATAGGATGGCATGGATTGTATTCTGAATTGCAACAACTGAACGGAGCAGATTTTCATTGACCATATTGGGAGCCTCAGCAACAAGCTCACATGTGGACAGCTACCTGGCAGATATGAAATTACACAAGACAAACCCCATTCCTACTCCATTTATTCTGTCCTTGTACAGGAGCTATTATCTTTTTTAGATTTGGGATCCAAAACACTGCCTAGGATAGACACGATATGGATACAGCAAGGACTTATGCCAAGGCATCATGTTATTTTCTGCTTTTTCAGTAATTCCTAGCACTTAATTCAGCTTTCTGAGCAGTTCTGAATATTGATGTGAAGTTTTCAGAGGACTGTCTGTTATGATTCCAAAATCTCTTTCATGAGTGCTAAAGGAATGTTTAAAAGGGCTAAAGGAGAGCTCATTACTGTGCATGTAAAGTTGGAACAGGTTTTTCCACATGCTTTTCTTGAGATTCATCAGCAGTTGATTTCATCTGCCATCACTTTGCTTCCAGTCAGTACTGTGAGGTTTTTCTATACCTGTTTGCAATCTGTCTTCATCTTAAGTACTTTGAATAGGCTTGTATCATCAAGAGGATGTGCCACTGCATTATCAGTTTTCCTTTCTTGATCATTTATGTACATGCTGGACAGAGTAGACCTCCTGGAACACAAGCAATAATCATCTCCCTCATTGGGAAAAGTGACCTCTGCGTTTTGTTTTCCATCTTTGACAGGAAATAACCAGATAATTGGTTAGTTATCCACATTAAGACCTTCTCTGTTATCCCACAGGAACTTAGTTTCTTTGCTGAAAGGCCTTCTTAAAATCCTAGTGGAACACTAAAATGGCCTACACCCCCTTATCGACATTCTTATGCCTCCTTTGAGGCACACTAGGATATGTAAGACACATCTACTTTTAAAAAAGCTACATAGTATTTTAAAACTATCACTACATTTGCCCCTTTCCATTCCTCATAAAAAGCTAATTTTAAACAAGGAAATTGTGTTAATATTTTTGGCTATTTTATACTTTCGTTGGAGCTCTTGACCAAACAGTCATCTGGTTCTGGTGATTTTACACTCTTAAACATGATGATTTGTTATATGTGTTTTTGCTTCAAGCAGCTTTCTTTACTTTACCCACTCCACCTTTCTAGGTCTTATAAGAGTCTATTTTGACAATATGGATTTGTTTTCAGTTTCCAGTGTAGTGTCTCCACGGTGTCTTCACATGTTTTGCCCTTTCAGCTCCATTTCAGCAGGCTTCCTCCCTTGCATGTAGTTCCCTTTCTGAAAACTGAACATTGCTGTGGTGGACTTTTTGGGTTATTTTTTGTCCCTGCAGAGATGCTGACCTTTAGTTCATAATGATATCTATTATGATAGTGATGTTTTGAACTTGTACTGATCAGTACCAAGCCAAATCTCTTCCTTACTGGTTATCCTCTTGTTTTTTCCTAACATTACATATTTTCTGTTTTTCAAATCCAAAAGGATTTTAGACTAGTGTGTGTAATTGCAGATTACTTTTATACATATTTTAGAATATGCAGGCTAGCCCCTTCTACCCTTCCCCCCAGTTATTTGCAGGTCCTTTTTTTTGCATGTTTTACACAAAATCTGCTTGTGCTTTGGGTTTCCTGTTCCAAGGTAGTAAAAGCCACCACACAGCCCTCACTTCTTTCCAGAACATCAACTCTATTAATGGAAACTTGATGATTGTTTAAATATGATTTTTTTTTTTTTTAAGATTCCACAAGCCATACTGGCCTGCCTTCCTTCCTTCCTTCCTTCCTTCCTTCCTTCCTTCCTTCCTTCCTTCCTTCCTTCCTTCCTTCCTCCCTTCCTCCCTTCCTCCCTTCCTCCCTTCCTCCCTTCCTCCCTTCCTCCCTTCCTCCCTTCCTCCCTTCCTCCCTTCCGTTCCATGAAATCTGAAAGGAAATTCATGAATCATTTGAGTGGAAGAGCAAATAAATAGTAAACAAGCTTATTTAAATAATAATAGACATCTTATATACTTTACTAGCTTCAGGAAGTTTCCGTGGCAAAATTCATAAAATTCAGGAAAAGGATTCAGGAAGGAACATTGACTTTGCAATGCACGTTTTCCATTTCTCAACCCCTCTCTCCCTCAACTGCATGTGCAACAGCTCACTAACAAGTTGAACACAATTCGGGAATTAATCCAATTGCCTGGCCCACTGGAATTAATGGAGTAGTGTGACTAAATCCCACTATGCCACTTAAAAAATACACCCTGAAGAGGAAGTGTACTCTCAGAACAGTACTTGTTCCCTATGCACAGAGAAAAAATAAAATACAGTCTGGTTTTCATTTATTGTTTGCTACTGTGAAATACCAGTGGGTCATTCAAATTGCTTTTTACTCTTACTGTGTGTATTCTTACTGATCCCAACACCTACTATATATGTTTAGGTGTAGTCCAGAATAGAAAACCTCAGTACCTTGTCAGTAACAAATCACAATTATGCAGCCATACTGAGAGCAAGAAATCATCGCTTAGCACTGATTAAAGAAAAACAACTTCATGCACGTACTAAGTTTTACATACACCTCAGTAGTACTGAGACTGAATTTAGGTGTGTCTTAAAAATTGTATTAAATAAACAGATATCATCTAATAACTACATTTTTTCTTTTTTCAATTGTTACACAATTTTTCAGTTCAAAAGTGTGCCTGGAGATGTTTTCAAGGATTAGCTGCTCCATCACATTCCCAGGGATTGAGGTAAGTCTGACTGACCTGCAGTTCCCTGGGGTCCTCCTTCCTGCCCTTCTTGAAGATGAGAGTGACACTTGCTCTCTTCCAGGATTCAGGAATCTCTCCCAGTTGCCATGAACTTTTGAAAACAAATGAGAGTGGCCTCGCAATAGCATCTGCCAACTCATTCAACACTTGTGGCTGCATCCCAGCAGGACTTATGTATGTCCAGAATTATGAGCATTTCTGACACTTAATATGAAGCAGATTTCAAGAAAGGGCCACCTGTGCCTACAGAGAAAGTCTGTGAGTGGCATTTATACAGGGTGGTGGCCTCATGCCAGCCTGGCATTTTCTGGTAGAGTTCCCTCATATAGAAAAGTATCCCACTAGCATAGGTCTGTGTTAAACATCAATTCTCATAACCAGGGAAAGAGACAGAAAAGGGCACCTGGCATCATGATGAAAATATGACATGGCTTAAGGAGAAAAGCTCTGCTGTATCAGATGAATTTGCTTGTGGGGTGTTTTTATACCAAGAGCAGCTGCAGCTAAATCAGAGCACGATAGATTTGCACAATAAAGTACGTGGCCATCCTACACCTGGGCAGCAGCAGGTTCCTAGTGCTGGTGTTTCTCTACCTCAGTCCCCTTAGTGTCCAAGGGTGAAAAATATTCAGGGGCCAGAGTGTATCTTTGGGTTTTATATGTAAAACTGTACAAGGTGGAACAAACTGACATATTCTACCCAAGACAGTTTAACATTCTCCACATTTTTCATTCAAACTGAGCCAGTTTCTTCTCTGATGGGTTTAGGGTGTTCTGATTCAAGTTTCATTGAAACCTGGGATTGTCAGCTGCTAGCTCAGTATGCTACACTTAGCTTCCTTTTAAACTCACACTGTATTTTTATTTGATTCTAGTGCTCCTGGGGATAGGCAGTGTTGAAACAAAATGGATTTTAGCTGATTTGATTTTCCATCCTATATATTTTTATAAACTCAGAAATGACCAAGCAAGAATGCACTAGAGTAGAATATAAATCTTCTTCTGGGATAAAAATAGTTGAAATAGAAGACACCAGAGGAGACAGAAAATCAAATACTCTTTAAATCCTATGCCATTCTGAATTCTGTATTTCTGAATCTGATAAAATGTTTTATTTTTCAAAAGTTATTTTCTGTAATTTGGAAGACTAACTCAGTATTTCTTTAAAAATAAGAATATTAAAATTTGAATAGAACAAAATAAAAATGAACTAATGCCAGGTATTAATTTTCTTATTTTCTGAACTTTCAAGGGAAAAAGCTACGCTTTGTAGTGACGTTATATTTAGAAATAGAATACCTAATTATTAGGATGTCTAATATAATAAACAGAAGCACACTAATAAAAAGTTGCACATATCCTGAAACATATATCACTTTGTTACTAAGAAATCTTTTTTTTTTTTTCTTTTTTAAATCAAGAGCCGATATGCAGTTTTATAATTCCTGAACAGATACAACTTGTGCTACTGCCTTGCCATTTATTATGAAATTGTATTCTCCTCCACAGAAGAGGAAAAGTAAATGAGGAAATTTAGCTTGTAATTCACTCTACTAGAACAACTATAATCATGACATGGCAGAGCCCATCACTGCTGAATTGTTCATAAACTGTTCTGCACCATTTTTTCCACATAAACAGTTACTCAGTTATTTTGCAACCAAGAAGCCAATCTGGCAATCAAGAGATGAAGTGCCTAGGAACTGTAAGTAACCTGAAGCATTTCAAAGTAATCTGAAAGTCTAATACACACTGCAGAAAGGACACAGAAAATTTAGAGGAATTTTTACAAAGGAAATTATTTTCTTTAGTATTGTTTCATTCAGCATTATTAAAGCTAAAACCACTTGAAAATATATATATGCTTAGGTGTGGAGCCTCAGCCAAACCTGTTTTAAAACCGTTAATAACATATTATCTATATTTGCTAACTTGTGAATAATATATAGTGTATATATATACAAACATAAAAGGTTGAATAACCTGCGTTCCTTACAAAAAACATTTTCAGGTAAATCTCTACTGTGTTGTAAAGAAGCATGGTGTTTTAAAGGCAAATGTAGTATTTCAGTGACAATTTAAAAAAAAAAAAAAAAGGCAAGCAGTTTAAACCAGAAAGATTACAACAGCTGTATCATGGTCTTATGAAACAGCTCAAGCTTCCAAATATCAGCAGGCAGACCCTGTAGCTCAGGAGGAAAAATCTGGATTCCTTGCATGGCCATACAAAAGTTTAGCTTAGACTCTACCAAGACACAGATTGCATTCTGACACTCAACCAAAATTAAGACAATTCGGACAAGAAGCTTCATAAACTCCCGCTGTCTTTTGTAACAAAAAGCCTATACAGATTTTTATTTTAGTTCAATATAAATCTTTATTTTCTCCTCTCCCTGGCCTGAAAGATCATGACTTTAAATGTACCAGGTAAATATTTCATATCTAGCCTCATAAAATTGAAAATTACTACCTCTAGCAAGGGGAACAAAGATTTTCATAGATCTTAAGGCCAAAAGAAGTTATTACAGTCCATTCAGTCTTTAACCTCCGGAAGAATTCAGATCAGATAGACTGTTCAAATGTTTTGCTAAAATTGCCATCTTCCAATTCTTGAATTAATATTTTAGTTCCCATCTTCACCTTTTCACTACCACTGTACGATGTATGAGAAGTGGGTGTGTGTGAAACCCCAAGCCAAAATCTTGAGGTGGAAATTTCTAGGCTTCTTGCATCTAGGAAAAACATCCTTCAACAATGCCAGACAAAGGAATTAGGTTCTAACAGTAGATTTTAGTAGAACATAAGCAAGAATAATTTACTTTTTAAGCTAACTTAGGAAGAAAGAATACTAAAATAAAATGCTGAAAAGAAGACTGTTAAATAAAACTTAAAAAATGAAACATGTTTATGGTTTTTATAAGAACACCAGACACAGGCTGGGACATCATGGCAGGAGCAGCACCCACCTTCCCCGGCATTTGGACTGAAACCCTTCCGGGTGCCAGGCTGCCCTGTCACAGCTTGAAGGAGCGCAGGCTGTGGAGCTGGGAAATGAGCAACTGCGGCTCCTGCTGAAACCGATGAAAAATGTCATTCTTCATCCTCTGGATAATCAAACCCAGCTAAAATAAAACAGGTAAAAGCTAAAGAGAATAAAAATTATTTGAGTGGCATTGCTGTCTGGACAAATTAGTCTCACTGATTCAATTGCCCTATTCGTAAATTGTGGATAATATGACTTCTATTGCAGCCTCAGAAAGAAGCTGAGAAGATTAAATTATACTATCTGGAACATGAAAAGCACTATAAAAGTGCTAAGTAGCAATTATAAGATTTTATTATGGGTTAACCTTGGACAAAAAAAAAATGAAATAAAACAATTAGGCTTTAAATATATGAAGATTAAAATGAGAAAAGTATAGCTCAATGGGTCACTGATAAACAACCCAGTCAATTTAGCATTCATTGCACTCCCTCCTTCAAGCAGTCCCTAAATAATTACTGTGTACCAGCATATGAGCTTGATAAATTGATTTTATTTTGTTCATTGATTTGCCCATGTCAGAGTAACATTATCATTACAGAATCTGCACACTTGATAGGTACAACACCAAAATAAATTCCCAGGAATAGGAGAGTCAATGTTTTAAGAAAAGATCTCATTAAAAACATAATACTGACAGACTTCTCTTAATGGAAAAAATTGCCCGCTCACAGAAAGCAGACATTAAAATTCATTTCTAGTACTCCTTCTCCCTTTTCCTTCCTCTTGTGTCTCACTGAACATACATGTCTCTGGTTATATATTCCCTTCTGGTATGTCCTTTTGCTTTCTGTAGAAATGTTTCAATAGCAGACAATATATAGCAGGTCAAATTTCTGTTATAAATACTTTTCGGATATACTACTTCTCCCTTTAGCCACCCAACTCTCTGAGCCACACTCACTTAGCAAAGCCTGAATAAAATGGTCCCACAGTAAAAAGAAAAGTGTTACATGGTATTTTTTTTCCCTTGGGTAAATATTTACATTTCCAGGTTATTAGAGAAAGAAGACCTTTGAATGGAATCACAACAGTTCAAAAACATCTTCGGTTTAGTGTCATGTTAATACTCGATCATCAGACTAATATCTGTATGTGCTGTTTATATGGCAAACTTAAAAAGCCATGCTAAATGCTAGAGTCTCTGCAATAACCATGCCACTTGGATACTTAAACATTAATCTTTAATTCTCCTTCTAAAAGCTCAAGTCCCATTCTTATTTCTGATAAACTGATAAAGAGCAATCTCTTAAGAATGTTCTGGTCTGACCTCAATTCTGAATTTCAGAGACATAAAACGACAGACAAGTCTTTATACATGTGTTAGTCAGCTCTCTCAGCAGGCTATCAGAAACCAAGATCAGAGATTACCCATACTTAAAAAGTCAAATTTTGCCTGCAGACGTGCATGTTGAGCTCCCATTGAAATCAGCAGGGTGAGTTCATAAAACAGAAAAATTTGGCTCCAAATGAAATCTGTTGATCTAATAATAACATGTTCTACCAAACAGGTAGGAGGTAGAAAAGATTTCCACTTCTTACTGGTCACCTTTTTTCCTGCTTTGAGTTCAGGAATTTTTCTGTACTTTCTGTCAGGGAAAGGTTAACAGTATTATTTAGCCCAAAGGTCCTTAATCAATGAAAAAATAGTTAATCTGTTCCATTAATAATTGTGTTAACACAATTAACAGAAATCTGATGCAAATCAGGTGAAATCTGATGCAACTCCTTCCCAGGTGCTGGTTCTTTTGCAAAATGGTCTACAAGAGGCTGTTTCTCACACTAGTTGTGATTCCCAAAAAGGTTGACTAAAGAATATTAATTTCTTGTTTGTTCTGTGTCAGTAAAGTGACATTAATATTTCTGTATCTGATACACTACTGTTTCTCATTAAGTAGTATGGTAAAGAGCAGTCTGAATTTTAAAAGACTAAGGATTTACCTCTTCGCCTGCTCATCACTTTCTTATTATTCCTATGTAAAAAGGACTCAACTCTCCCTTAAAATAGGTAGCTTGATATAGACAAAAACCACTATGTAATCTAGTCTGCATAAAACATTCACTATTATTAAATTGGTAGCATCTAAATACAAGATCAGAAATGTATAGCTTATTTCAAAAGGACTCAGCAGAGGGACTGATGGTTCACTTCAGGTATTTAAAATGGGCTTAGGTCTGGGCTCTTGCCATAGTTACTGCCATAACAAACTCTCCAATCTTATGGGACTGATTACATAGCAACGACATAAAATTAAATCTGTAGCAGTTGCAAATACATTACTATTACATGTTAAACAACCACTTGTGAATATATTTCTTTTCATGTGAGAAAATAAATTGAATCATAAGCTGTTAAAATGAGACTACAAGACCACAGGACACAATGGAGTACATTTCATCTCCTACAAGCTAACTCCTGCTAGTACAACCATGTGATGAAGCACTCCATGGTTTTTAGTTCAATTTCATATTTAAAACAAACTTAGAAAACTAAACTTGCCTCCAACAGTGACAACCAAACAACTTTGTTGTATAGAACTACATTTTAAAAAAGGTAAAAACTATATACCAGGCTATACAACCAAGTAAGGAATGTAGTTAGTGGAAGTATCTTTGATGTTTTACAACATCCTGAAAGTTGACCCATTAACAAATTCAACAATCTTCAACTATTGCTTTTATCATATCAAACACCACAAAGTTTTAAATTCACAAATATATTATATATAATAAGGACATCTGTAGGATATCAGTGTTCCAGTGAATTTAAATAAGATTTTAGTTTATTTTAAAATAGAGTTTTTTATGTCCTGATATACTCTACTGATGTTTTAGTTTATATTGGCATTAAAAGAGTCACTGAAGTGTTTTTGCAATTTTGTAAATTCTATTTCATGTAAAACCTTTAAGTCCTCTAGAATGCCATTAGATCATGTCCTCCATTTCTATTATCTTACTAAGAACAATCTCTAGTCTACAAATATTTCATATCTACAAAAGCTGTTTATAGAGATAATCTTTAATTTTCTTAGTGATGATATTTTGGCTTTTGGAAAGCTGGTGAATGAATTAGGAGGAAATGGCTATTCTGTATGAATTAGTATTCAAAAATCAGAGAGTCCAGCACAGAACTTATTAAGTGGCTTACTGAAGAGAATAGGACAATTTAATTCAGATCGATTACAGACTTCAGTGGTGACAACTGATTTCAAATTAAATTGAAAAAATGTATATGCATTTCAATATAGTCTAAAGAGATACCACAACTATGGCATGATTCTGTGACAGAATTACATATGTATGAAATGGTAAACTTGAGAAGCATTTGTAACGGTAATTACTTCAAGTGTACTCTAAAGAAAACATTAATATTTCCATGTCCTACACTGCAGACAAATACTAATAGTTTACTATGCAGCTGTCAACCAATGGATGCTATCGTCTCTTAATTGTACAAACAATTTAAAAATACTTAATCAAATCTTAGTTTATGCTCTAAAATTCTGTATATTGAATGCTTTAGTATTTTTGATGTTTTTAAACTAAGAATAATAGGAAGTATAGCTATAGTGGGAAGTAATGCTTTTAAATGGCCAAAATACATCCTAGTCTATGAGTACTGAAACTGCTGAAGCCATACTTTAGGACCACTTATTTCTGTAGGCTCACCTGTTGCAAATTCTGCTAAATAGAATTTTTTTTCCTCAAATTTCTGTAACAGCAGTGAAACCAAACAGTGTTGCACATGAAAAAAAGTGATTACACGTGGTAGGAATTTGAAGAAAAAAGGAAGTTATCCAGGTAACTTGAAAAAATAACAAAAGTGGAACAAAAGTAAGTTTGTTCAGAATACCAGTCAAGTTAACTTACTTCCAAACACCAGTGAGTTGCGGTTGATATAAATTCAGACCTCCATATGAAAAATACTTTTTTGGTTGTTTTTTCTTTTTTTTTAAAGGAATATAGACTCTATCAGTAAAGAAGGTAATTAAAAAGAACTCATAAGTCGCTGTACGTGTAATGTCATTTTACTTTACAGATTGGACTGCATGAACTCTACTAGCATAACTTATTGTATAGCTTAATTTTATATTAGCAATCAGTTAAGAGGTGCATAGGCATCAAACTACTATCTGACCAAAATTTGCTGATCCAGTACTGCTGTTGATATCTAGTTGGTTGGAAATGCTGGTTATTCAATGCATCTTCCAGGTAATTATTTCTTGCGCAGTTTGTATGGGTCTATTTAAAACTAATCTCTTCATGTCTGGTGTACACCTCCATTGCTAGGAAGGACCGTTGTCTTGTTTTTAGGTGTCATTCATTAATTTTCCTGTATATGACCTCTACTCAACATTCTTCCTTCAGGAAGGATAGAAAATTATCAATTACCTAAGCATTTAAAACAATTTTGGAAGATTTTTTTCTATGAATGAGAACACAAATTAGAAATTCAGCAAGTGACTTTGCTCTCAGAATATCCATTGTAGGCAGCTGTCAGCATAGTTCCCTCATAATAGCAATGTAAGAGTCCACTTCTCTGAAATACCTCTTTTCAGCACAGCAGTAGCTGAACAGGATCAAAATGAAGTACAGAAGAATGCAAAAGGCTTGTTTTTTTTTTCTTTGTTGTTTTTGTTTGTTTTTTGTTTTTTGGGGGTTTTGTTTGTGTTTGTGTTTGTTTGTTTGTTTGTTTGTTTTTAAAATGAACTCCCTATGCTCATTCATTGTCCAGTAATTGAGGTTGCTGATTTATTATAAGTGTTTGTAATAATATAGTATTTTAACCTTGCCAAATCTATTCCTTTTCTTTCTATGGCCACATATGAACACAACTGAAATTCAGCTAATTATCTTAAGGGGCTGTCTTACTTTTTGTCTCATCTAGAGAATAAATGACTAGGGACAAAAGGACTGAGTGCAGACAGAAAGTCATTTTGGAGTAGATGATGAGCAGATCATTTCTGATCTCTGCATAATTGCACACTGTTCAGTTTACAAATTAGAAAGAAGTTTCAGGTTGACACTTTCCAGTAAACATTTGTCAATCACATACAATTGGCTAAAACTGTCAATTATGCTGAAGAGTCTGCAATAAACAGCGTATAATTCAGGCCTGACATCTCTAAACAAAAGGGTTACTTATGCAGTACTCATGTGAATTTCTCATTGCCTTTTGTTTCACAATTTGTAGAAAATGAATAGTAGAAATTGTAATAAAATTGTAATAGGCTGTGACAAAAGAATTTAAAGGATACTTACAGCCTTTGTGAATACACTTGTTACATTAAATACATTTAAAGCCATATTCTATATGCAAAGTTCATAGCCTTGCCATGTAACTACTCTATTTATAACTGTAAAAGTGAATCTGCAAAAATAATGAGCAGTTCTTAAGAAGCAAGATCCAGACTTTGGTGAACACTGCTCATGGGAAAATACAAGACACATGTCATTAAATTCTATTGTGCTTTTTACAGTTAACAATCTTTATATTGAGTCAAGGTGTCCTCTTTTTGTGACACCAATGGAAAATAAATAATTCTATAATAGAGTGGAGTTAATTGAAAATAAGACTACATTATTCAGCTTTTATTTGGCAAGTGTTCTTGAGGTACATACTTCTATTTTGAACTAGAGAGACCACAGACACTACTGCCTGATTTCGATTTTTTTAAAATTTATTTTACAGTGCTTAAAAAAAAAATCAGAAAGGACTTATATCCCCCACGGAGTCCAGGGGTTCTGCTGTTACTTCTAGTGTCGTATATGACAGAAAACTAAAGCAGTTATATGCCACTAGTGATTGGTAGAATATCACTGGGATGAGAAAGTGCTTTGCATTGTGCTCTCATGAGAGCAGAACAACCTTTAGTAATGTATAAACCACACTGTTAAAATTGGCTTCACAGTCACAAAATTCTGTTCACAACATCCTAAAATAGTGGCCTCTAGTTAAAAAAAAAACTTTTTCAGAGTCTAAAAGTATCAAAATCTAAAACTTCCTATGGGTTAATTCCTAACAATATTTTTCAGCAGATGTCTACATACAATGAAACAGCGAGGAGGTATCAGCTTGACAAGTAATGGCTGTTGCACACCAGCAGCACAACCCTCATCAAAGTTTGCGTTGGTATGGAGCAAATGAGAGTCTTTTGGGGAGAAAGAGAGGAAAGGTGCTTCTGCTGCCAGTTCCTGGAATGGGTCTTTAAATGCGATACCAGGCAGATGAGGCAAATAAATTGCATACCAGGAAAAGCTTATAATAAAAAAACCCTGTGGTGATCTCATGCAACCCTAAGTGTTCCATGCATTCTGATGAAAAAGATTAAATCTCATTAGTGATTGCAAGAAAGCAATCAAAATGATCAGCCAATGGATATCAGGGGACTTCTAATAGATTATTTAGGGCTTGAAGTGAATTTAAGACAGTTAAGTGACAGTTTGTATTTTAACAGACAGAAAGCTATGCTTGGAAGACAGAGAGAGAAAGAATGTGTGTTGTTAAGAAACTAGGTTATATCTCAGTCTGCAGATAAGATCACTCATATGAGAGAAGGAAAAAGGGAAAATAAGAGAGGACAGCAGGGAAGTATGAAGAATATTTTGATTATAGATCATCTGTAGTCTAGATTGTGTTCTTTGGGGTAGGTCTGTGAAACCATTTCTCTCTTGTCCTCAGAGTCAGAGATGAATACCAATACAACCTTAATACAGATCAAGGATCTGTAATAATAATCCATTAATACTGATCAAGGATCAGATATTTTGTGTGAGTTCAATGTTACACCATGACCTTAAGAGCTCCAGCAACTATAACTAAATAGAAAAATGACAAATGACACTGGGTAAGCTCATTCCCTAGGAAGTTATTCGTCAGCTTGGGTTTGGGAAGGCTACTGTGTTCCCGATTAGGAGAAGGATTTGCAAGAAATGCAATGACATGTGACCAATATTTTGAAGAGCTGCTCAGAAGGCTGATAATATAATTTGTAAAGAAAAAGCTTTTTAAGGATTTGCAGGCTCTATTTTAGAGTGACATAAATTATTGGTCTTGATTTACAATCTTTCTAAAATATTAATAAATTTCACTGTAGGAAAAAAATGTGAATGTCATAAATACGAATACCTGAGGTAAAAATATACAAAACCTAAAAACATATAGTTTTATGTAGGCCATCAAATTGCAGACACAACTGTAGCTTTCTTGGTATTTATTAATTTTACAAATATACTTACATTGCTTAGTTAGTACATGCATGTTTCTGCAGTATCTATGCTGGAACAACATTTTGTTAGAGCATTACATATATTTTAGGCAGTACATTTTGGAAAAATTATTGTACTACTCACATAGCTAATATTAATCAGCTTTTGGCCTGTTGTGCTCTTATATTATTTAAGCTAATTATGATCACTTAGAAGATGTTGAAAACACAATATCGCCGTGTATGCATCTAGCAGACTATAAGAAGCAGGGGCTGGCCACTTGGGAAGAATATAAGGCTGCTGTTAGAGGATGTAGGAAGGCAGCTAGGATAGCCAAGGCCTCCTTAGAAGTACAGCTGGCGAGAGGGGTCAAGGACAGCAAAAAGAACTTTTTCAAATACATAGCAGATAAAACTAATACCAGAGTCAATGTAGGCCCACTGATGAATGGGGTGGGTGCCCTGGTGGCAGAAGATACAGAGAAGGCAGAATTACTGAATGCCTTCTTTGTCTCTGTCTACTCTGCCGGAGGCTGTCCTGGGGAGCCCTGTACCCCTGAGACCCCAGATGAAGCCAGGTCAATGGAGGAGTTTGCTTTAGTTGATGAGGACTGGGTTAGGGAACAATTAAATAGTCTGGACATCCATAAATCCATGGGTCCAGATGGGATGCATCCGCGGGTGCTGAGGGAGCTGGCTGAAGTCATTGCTGGACCGCTCTCCATCATCTTTGCCGAGTCTTGGGAAACGGGAGAGGTGCCCGAGGATTGGAGGAAAGCAAATGTCACTCCAGTCTTCCAAAAGGGCAAGAAGGAGGACCTGGGTAATTATAGACCAGTCAGCCTCACCTCTGTCCCTGGGAAAGTAATGGAACAGCTTGTCCTTGGTGCCATCTCAAGGCATATCAGGGATAAGAGGGTTATTAGGGGCAGTCAGCATGGCTTTACCAAGGGTAGGTCATGCTTGACCAACCTCATAGCCTTTTATGAGAATGTAACAAGGTGGATGGATGATGGCAGAGCGGTGGATGTGGTCTACCTTGACTTCAGTAAAGCCTTTGACACAGTCTCCCACAGCATCCTCACAGCTAAGTTGAGGAGGTGTGGTCTAGACAATAGAGTAGTGAGGTGGGTTGCAAACTGGCTTAGGGAGAGAAGCCAGAGAGTTGTAGTCAATGGTGCGGAGTCTAGTTGGAGGCCAGTATCTAGTGGAGTGCCTCAGGGGTCAGTGCTGGGGCCAATATTATTCAATATATTCATTAACGATTTAGACGAGGGAATAGAGTGTACTATCAGCAAGTTTGCTGATGACACTAAGCTGGGAGGAGTGGCTGACACGCCAGAAGGCTGTGCTGCCATCCAGCGGGACCTGGACAGGTTGGAGAGTTGGGCGGGGAATAACCTAATGAAATTTAACAAGGGAAAGTGTAGAGTCCTGCATCTGGGCAGGAACAACCCCAGGTTCCAGTATAGGTTGGGAAATTACATATTAGAGAGCAGTGTAGGGGAAAGGGACCTGGGGGTCCTGGTGGACAACAGGATGACCATGAGCCAGCACTGGGCCCTTGTGGCCAGGAAGGCCAATGGCATCCTGGGGTGTATTAGAAGTGGGGTGGTTAGTAGATCGAGAGAGGTCCTCCTTCCCCTCTACTCCGCCCTGGTGAGACTACATCTGGAATATTGTGTCCCGTTCTGGGCCCCTCAGTTCAAGAAGGACAGGGAACTGCTGGAGAGGGTCCAGCGTAGGGCAACAAAGATGATTAAGGGACTGGAGCACCTCACTTATGAAGAAAGGCTGAGGGAGCTGGGGCTCTTTAGTTTGGAGGAGACTGAGGGGTGACAAAGGGTGAGTGCCACGAGGATGGAGCCAGGCTCTTCTCGGTGGCAAACAATGATAGGACAAGGGGTAATGGGATCAAGCTGGAACACAAGAGGTTCCACTTAAATTTGAGAAAAAACTTCTTCTCAGTAAGGGTGACAGGGCACTGGAACAGGCTGCCCAGGGAAGTTGTGGAGTCTCCTTCTCTGGAGACATTCAAAACCCGCCTGGACATGTTCCTGTGCGACCTCACCTAGGCATTCCTGCTCCATCAGGGTGATTGGACTAGATGATCTTTTGAGGTCCCTTCCAATCCCAAACATACTGTGATACTGTGATAACGGCTATATATGAAATGAAATATTATAGCTCATAAGGATATGAATATCTTCTGTATGTTTTTCATTTACCATTTAGCCAATAATCTTATGGTACGGTCTTATGATATTCATAAATCTTTCAAGTAAACATGGTACAAATGAGATAAAAATCAGGGGTTAGGTAGTAGCATCCAGCTAAATCTCGAAACAGAGTCTTGGTGCATGTCTGGCCTGCATATTGAGATGTCAGAAGGAATAAACAGACATCTACCTATTGATAGTACCTTTGGATTTTCATAAGTGTTAAGATATCTGTCATGGCTATTATTAGACTTTCATTACATTCTCTAGGAGGGATTTTATTTTCTTTTAAAACTGTAACAGGATTCAGCACTATAATTATGGAATGAACAGTTATCTTCACAGCTTTAGAAATAAGTGACTTGCTTAGTTTTCCATTGATATCAGGGATTCAGTGTCTATGTTCAGAATATATTTTTCTAAATCACAAAAAAATCCACAACTATAATAGAAGGCACTATCTATAAATACATCTCTTCTACGATTCTTCTGTT
This sequence comes from Streptopelia decaocto, assembly GCF_964273445.1. NCBI lineage: Eukaryota > Metazoa > Chordata > Aves > Columbiformes > Columbidae > Streptopelia > Streptopelia decaocto. Next base: position 110,869,946 of record NC_138663.1, read on the forward strand.
CACTTACGAATTTAAATGAAGACCAAAAAAATTTGCAGCTAACTGTTCATCAGCTAGCAAGTACTTCATTTGTGTTATATAATGTTTGTACAGGACACTCATTAAATTTTCTGTGTGATTAAAACTCATGGACTTTTTTTTATAAACTACATTTGATTTTTAAAGACATTTTTTTCTTTCCATTAGTAATTCTATTTCCTCTTCCTTAGATCCTAATGTTCTACTACAGAAAACAACAGTCAGCACAGGTCTCTTTCAAAATGACTGATGATTCCCATTTATGCGAATGGAACAGAGGCACTTTGTTCTTATCAAAATGGCAACTGCCTCTATTGTGCTCTGGCTGAAGGATCCCTGTGGTATTTATAAAGTCTGGCCATGGCAGTTTTGCTGAAAGAGGACAAGTCCTCATGAGTTTCTCATTAAGCAATGAGTTTAAGAAACAAACCTTGAAAACAGATAAGCATTCAGTTACAGACAATAATGGAAGTTTTTGGGGGGTTGTTTTTACTTTTTAACTATCTCAAGTTATGAGGCCTAGCTATGAAATAAGGTAGCAAATACAACCATCATGACAAAACAAGAAACTAATACACTTCAAAATATTTAAATACTGCTCTACAAGTATAGAAACAATTATGTACTCATCATACTTGCAAAAGTATAATAAAGAACAGCATTAATTTTCTATACTTTTATCACATATCCTTGTAACTATACAGTTTTGCTTTCTTTACTGTTAACTGCATCTCCTGCTTTTTACGCATGTCAGTGATTTACATTCTCAAGGTTGATTTGATTCCATTTTAATTTCAGAAATGATAGAACTCTTTATGTGTAGATTATTAGTTTGGGGTGTTTTTGTGGTGTGGTGTTTTTTTTTTTTTTTTTTTTTTTTTAATATAAATCACTATGTTACAAAGCTGTCAATTTCTCCTTTTGAGAGATAATTCCAAGCCAATTATTTTATACTGAGAAATACTGATATACTGACACATACCTTGACTTTCTCTAAGTGATCCTGCAGAGAGTCAATTAGCAGATCCCCCACTGGCTGCCAAGATCCCTTGAACAATTCAGCCTGGCGTAGTTTCAGGTCCAGTTCATCCATTGCCTCTTGAAGGCCCTGCAGTCTTTCAAGAGCATCATCTATCTTCTTTTGCCAATCAGCAGACTGTAGATTCAGCTTATCCCACTCAGTTCTGACCTCATCTGCTTGCCTTTGGAGAAGTTTAGTGACATTGTGGGCCCTTTCCTCAGGTGACAGCTCTAAATGTGAAAATCAAGAGGCTTTTAAGACATATTCTGTCTTAGAAGAAAAATAATTGCTATCTGGTTAAGTTCAAAGCTCAGTAAGAAACTATTCTTAACTAAATACATTTATTTTATTAATGCATTCTCATTTGAAAACCTTTTAACAAATTTAAATCTTGCCACCATATAGATCACTAAACTATGCATTTAAGTGCATAAAGGCATTTTTAAAAATGCAAGGTGTAGCTAAAAATTCATCAGCTGTGACCTGATTCAGCAAAATAGTTCTGCAGATACATAAATATTAAACATTGTGAATCTTTTACTGCAATTGAGAGGATTTGGGAGCTTCTGTAGTACAGAGACTACAAGTTGGATTTGAGGTTAAATTGCAGCTTTCAGATCTCAAATGGGCCTATAGTTATAGAAAGATCCTGAAGGTTTAAAGCCAGTTTCAAAATCTGCTTGTAAATATGCATGTCTATTTAGTGCCATAGTGTTCAGAAGGATTGCTAAGGGTTTCTTTCATCTATATTTTTAGCTTAGTTCATGAGTACTGACATTCAGCTTGAAGTGTAAAAAGAATGCTTTCAGAGCAGCTGGCAGAATTTATTTAATCATCACTGATCATCACTGATCTTTCCAGCAATGTGCCATTACCCTGCTCTTTCTTCAATTACCTCTTGGTTCTGGGTAGAGTTTCTCCAGTCCCTCCACAGGCTGCTCTGCTAAGAAGATTCGCACAGTCTCCAGTGCACTCCTGATAACAGGTTCTTTTGTTTTCAGCTCCCTCTTGAAAGTCTGAGACATGAAACAAAATTATTGTAAGTGGATATATAATGAAATGCTGAGTGCTAGCCTTTATTTTCATCAATTTAAGTGCAAAATTTCCAACAACAGCTTCCATGTGCATATTACAAGTAGCTAAAAAAAAATTAGTGTAAAAGAGATAATCAGCTTTTGCTTAACCTGAAATCACGTTGTATTCAAAGGAGCAAATGTACTGCCAGCATGCTGCAAAGTACCCAATGTTGCTGATCAAATTTTCACTGCAAGAGGGATCCCTTTTGTTGATTAACATCAGAGTAAGCTCAAAAACCCAGCTGCAAGGGGCAAGGCTTCATCTGGCCCTGTATTGGACCACACCAGCCTAGCTAATGGTTCTTGAAAGCAAGATTTACTAGTATGCAAGAGAAAATCCAATATATCTCACAGCTACCACTTTGCTACTGCTGCTGGCAACTGTTATATCACTAGGAAAAACAAAAAAAGACCTATGGATATTTCACATGTTAACCCATAACAATTAGTAACATAAAAAATTCCAGGATATTAAACCGTAATACTCTGTTGCAATAGTGAAGTAGATGCATCTCTTCCAAAATTACATGAACCGAGATTTTGGTAACATGGATTCGAGGCCAAAATGAAAATTCAGGAATACAATCTAGCCTTGATGTAGGCATGCATGAGTAAAAATAAAGGGCAGAAAGTAGTCCTTATGAAATAATTATTTCCTAGTTGCTTTAATCAGTATTTATATTTTTCCGTATCTTTATGTTTAACATTGTTCAGTGGCATTCTGCTTCTTTTCACATCAACTGTATTTCTCCCCTTCATCTCATCCTTTCCTGTCATTGCTTTCAGCACCTGTCTCATTTCTGGCCTATTCTTCCTCTTTCCTTTTTGCATTTTTCTTCCTTCAGCATAAGCTCCTTTTACTATGTCTCTTCTATTATCTCATTTTTAAATGACCATGAGTAAGATTCTTAAGGTTCATATTTGAAGTTTTGTGAGGCTACTGAAAGGACACATATCTCATGTTGTTGCTGTTGTTATTGTTCACTTTGATTTTGTTGTTGTTGTTGAAGAGAATTTAAGATTCCATTAATCTGAATCCATATGCTCACTGCACAAAAATACAGAAGAAACCTGGCCTGTGGGTTACATATTGCATTGGGTCTTTTACATATTATATTGAATTTATCTAAATGGTCCTTACCACTGTTTTATTTCAACATTTTCTTCTCTGTTTATGAAACAATATTGAATGCATACTGTTTCTGAGTAGCACGGGTGTAAAATATGCAGATAATTATAGTGCAGTGTAGCACAAAACACAATACTGCCAAAAGGAGAGCCGTACGCCGTGACTAGAAAGCAAATATTTTACTCCAGGGATTAGAAAATTCTTTTTACAACACAAGCATTATATAGGCTTCTTACATAATAAATTCACTTATTCGTTTAAATTAAATATTAAACAAAATTTGAGTTTATATGCAAACTAATGAAAGATTATAAATTCAATATTAAAAAGTTCATTACAGCTTGAATTATATTTGATATAGAATGCTCTGTATGGGAAATGCCTAACAGAACCAATAATGAGAATCACAGCTGCAGTTTATAATAAGAGCACTCACAGGTAAAAATTCCTAATACATTTCAGGAAAGTAGACTTAAGGAAATTAGTGCATTATTCTGTTATAAATACTTATATAAACTTTTAATCAAGTGGTCAAGAAATGACCATAAGGTTTGTAATTGTGAATCAGCAAAGTGTGCTTTCCTGAAGGAAATAATGAAGTAAAAAATGTTAATTCTGTGTCATGGACATGAGAGGGACTGGGATCCCTGCATGAAAACTGTGTGGGGTTAGTCCAGGGTTAAAAATCTTTAACTCAGACATTTTTAGATTGAGAAGTTTTTACAATTCATAGTTGACTTTTGCATGAAGTGCAATGGAAAGAGGAGCTATAATAAGATTTTTTCATGCCTCCAAATGAGGAAAATCTGATCCTTTAATTAGCCTTAATGCTCACCTCACGTTACATCACTCTGTTGCACTAGAGTGTGGCAGGTCTGCAGCTCAAGTAAGCCAGCAGGTAACATAACTTAAAATGTTCCTCCATGGACCGTGAGCTTTGCTCTCATCTGGTAGTGTCAAAAGTGACATCAGCAGTCTTACTGGTTTTTAAACATTACAATTGTGTAACAGTTTAAAGATATAGTGTGCTTTATAAACGTCTCCAAAGACAAATGATTTCTCAGAAATGTCTATGCCCAAAACCAAAGAGAGGCAGCACCCGCACAAAGGTCTGTTGTGCCCACACACACCAAGAGCAGGAAGGGAGTCACTGGTACTCCAGGGGAACACAGAAATACGCCAACGTACAGGACATTTAAAAGCCAGAAATGCCTTTGAGCTATGTACTTGGGAATGAGTAGTACTGCTGTGCTGGAGTGCTGTGGCTGTAGTCAGGTTGACCCCAGCTATGTGCATGTACAAAAAATGAGAAGGACACAAAATACCTTCTTCCAGCTTGTACTGCTTTTGCATAAAACCATACCAATCAAATACACTGAGTGGCATTTTATCTCCGAAAGAGGGCTAAAGGCATATTCCTCCAATATGTCTTGTGCAACAGAACAAGGATAGCACCATCAGATATGCATACTCATCCCATAAAATGTGTGAGCAAGAGTTGCCTTTGCCTTCTCAACTCAAAATAATAGAGAAAGGATAACGGAAACTTTATGACTTTGCATATTTTGTATTTAATCACAAAAAAAGAAAACAGTAAACCAATGTGCTAAATGTTTTCTCCTTGAGCTTTTCCCTTCTGGATGTTGGAGCTGGTGGATGTGATTATAGTCTGAAAATCCTGAATTTTAGAATAATACACAGTATAGTGTTAAAATGTATTTACAGTTTTTGTTGCCTTCCCTAGTTTTGATCTGCAGACTTCTACCAAGTGTAAGAAATTTAAAGAACGAAAAAACATGAGACTGAAGCTGTAGCATAGAACAGCATTAAAAATAATGAATGCTCATTTCATACTATCCTAGTCCAAAAAATGTTCTTTCTGCATGAAGATAAAGCCGTATTTTCTGATTAATGTTTTGTTGTGAAATATGGACATACTACCAATAAAAATCATAAGTAGCAATAAAAGATATCTTCTCACATTTTTGGGAAAAAATATATCTATCTAGAGCCCTGACAAATACATCTTTATAATAAGCAGACCATCATTGAAAGCAGAATTAGCCTAAATGAATGTCTAATTTACAGCTAATGATTTCAGGCTAATTTCATTGAATTCCTTAACATCTTCACACTTTGTGGTGACTGTAGAGGAAATCGAACATGCATAATGTATGACCTGACAAAAAAACAAGTAAACTACTTTATTTAAGCATCTCTATTTGTCATCAACACTACAGCAGTAATGGTATTCTGTCCACTACTTTAATAATACATATATTGATCAGCTTATCTCAGACCTCCCCTACTCCCTCATCAGTGTCCTTAAATCTCTTTAGATGGAAAAACACAGATTACTTAAATTGAAAGATGAAAATATAATGAGAAGAGAATTGTATTACTAAAACTAATATTACTCTCTGTTAATAGAAAAGCAGATATTTTTTGTTTTTAATGAATTTCAATGAGAAAGACTACAATTAAATTGATTCAAGATGTTTCCCAACCAGAATGCTTTTTAAAAATGGGTTTTGACCTCAATTTAAAAAAGTAGATATTAACTGTGCTACTAGAAAAGATTAGTGTGTTGAAGCAGAAATTGTACTCCTTACACCCTGTTGCTATGTGTTTCATGTGAAAAGGTTTCCAGGGAATTGTTAATAATTAACTTCTATATTCATTAATGCTGTTTATGCTATTAATACAATCACTACACAGAAGATGTGGCAGCTCTTGAAAGAATGAAAGGAAAAACAGGCTGTCTGCATTATGCCTAAGTTACATAACTGAGGTCAACAGTAACATGTACACAGTTATTAATACAATTTCAATTAAACATTATTATGAAACTTAGTAAAGCAAACTGTAAGATAATTAAATAATGTTTTGATGAAGAGCACTATTTTTTCTCATCGATTAACCACTGCTCTGCCCTCCCCCCTCCATTCTGAAATTTTGGCATAGACACAATTTCTTCTGATGCCAAAAATCAACAAAATGACCCACTATATATATAAGTTCAAAGAAATAGTGGTCATGTGGGTGTATTCGGGATAAATTCCAAATTGCCTTGTCTAAAAAGCACCTCACATTTATAATGCAACAGTGATTTTGACTGCATGGATATCTCTTTTCTCAGTTGAGTTCAAGCTCTCCTCTGGCATAGGTTCAAGTATTTGAAATTTTCATCTGAATCCTACTCTTAAAATTTTTAAAGCCAATTTTGTCAACTAAGAGCATTCTAATGGTAAGAACCACCTTCTTTTCATCTCTGCTATGAAGGTCTGAGGTATTCCAGTTGATCTTCTAAACAATGTGTGTTTTTCTTTAAATTACATCCTTAAGGGAAACAAATTAGGGAAATAAAATCAGCTTGTAACACTGCTTTAGAGAAAGGATTCAGGCATAAAATTATGCTTGCATTCATCATGCCATTGCTCAGTGGCAATCAGTTAAACTGCTTATAAAAAATGTCCCCTGCTGAGGCTTTTTCTCTTCTCCCATGAAGAACTCTACCTGGGTTCACTTCTGGTTTTACCTGGCAAAAACAATTCTTCACAGAAGGAAAAACATTGCACTGACATAGGAAGACTGAAGCTGGCAGTTTGGGTCATTGGAAAGATTGGTCAGATCAGGTAGATACTTAGCTTGTTTACGGAAGACTGATTTCCAGAACTGACATTCAGGAGAACAAAGTGAACAATCAGCAGATTCTTTTTCTTAAGACCAAAATTCAACTACCTTACTTTCACGTCCCACATGCTGAGAGCTGAGTTTTGTTCTTAAGCAGGGGCCCAAAACTCTCAGAAAAACACAGCTTCCCAGTACTGTGCTCCAGTTTTAAGTTAGATACTTCTACACTTGTGGTGCAAGCCATTTTAGAAGCATGTTTTTATGTTCAGAAATGAGCTAACCTGTTCACTCAGACGCAGCCTTTTACGTCTGCTTCTCTAAAAGAAACTTTTAGAGCAACAGAAAGTCCACAGTGCCCAGGGAAAAAAAATACAGTTGAAAAACTCCAAGCAGCAAACATAGATTTTGTCAAAGACAACTTGAATTTGACAAGAGTTCCACATGGATAGTTTTTCCCTCCCTCTCTGCAAGAGATCTTTGAAGAGCAGATAGCGTAACATAATTTCAACTATTATGTTTTGTTCTTTTATTCCACAGGGAACTGGAACACCTATAACTAGAAAGGCCTCACATTAAACTACAGAAGTGCTACAGAAAAAGAAAAGGAAAGAAGCCATATTTCTAAAAGGAACCAAAATGTTCTAGTTTTGATACTAGACATGATGACCAAAGATTTGTATCTGTATGTATCTGCATGAGGCAGAGAAGATAAACAAAAGGAGAAGTGAGGAGCTTTATTTTGTAAAGTCATTTGCACCTATTCATGGTACCTTCTCAAACCTAAGTTTTAAACACTTCAGCTGATTGCTGAGTGACAGAGAGATCACTTAGTCTATCACTGAAGTCTTGCCACCTTCATAATGAGCTCTGGGAAACTTTTGAAAAATATATGAAATTAACATTTTATGAAAAGTAATTTCTCTAGATGAAAAGAAAATTCTTTGATCTAGAAGTGAAGGTTATGTTTGCAAATACTCAAATATTATTCAAATAACAAAAGCTTTTTGGAACAATTCCACACAAATCCTTCTCTAAGTCTTGCTTTGGCTCAAGAGTTTTCTTTCAATAAAAGATTTGAGTTAATGTCAGGCTGAGTTAAAGCAACATCTATATTGTTTCTTTCATCCTGGTGTTCTGGATGGGCTTTAAAACTACTTTATGGAAGTTGCTACAAGCATCTGGCCAGAACAGACCTCTGGCATTTCATACATCTTAACTTTCAGAGGGGGAAAGGTAAAAAGGGATGGTGACGCTCTGTAATGTCATGGATATTTTGGCCTCACTGTTTCTGTGCTTCTAATGCTGGAAGTCCTAAGCAAAGATTTGTGAGAAAGACACATCCTACACATCACCTCTCCAGAAGGAAGAACTAGGAAATATGACCAAGCTGCCCCTTGCAACAAAGCATTCTAGTATCTTAGAAAAGCATTGTGCACTGACAGTGAGATTTTTTCTGTTCATCTTTCTCTTTGGCTTTCTCAGCCGTTAGGTGAAGATAAGCCCTTGAGAAACCATATTGCCACTGCCTCCCATCAGTCTGCTGCTGTAGACAAATACTTGTTTCCCTGTGCCAAAAGTCAAGTTCTATATGATATTTCCAGACTTTCCACAAATTTGGGGTTCCCAATAACTTAAAGCGGCAGGATGTGTCATAATCTCTTCCCAAACCTGATATTTGTTCTCAAATGTGTCCTTCAGTATGAGGGAGGATAATCTATTAGAGCAATATTTATAATACAGCTACCTGATGAATGGAGAAAACACAGGTATTCTAGATCCATTTTAATTTTATAGGACCATTTCACATTTCTCCATTAAGCAATCAAATCAGAGATTTAGGAACTTCATAACCAACACCTTTTGTTGCAAGTTTCACAGGCTGAAAGTTACATAGACACAGCAGAATGCTTTGACTGGGTGATCACAGGTTTTGGAATATTCTCTTCTCATGGTATCAAGTTGTGTAACTGACAACTTTAACAATTCAATAGAAAATATATTTGTTTGAAATAACTTTTTAGATGTCACACTCAAGTACACTTGATCACCAAACAGGAAGAAAAAACATCCCATTATATCATTATTTTAACTAAAGAAACATGTGGATGAAAGCAAGGAGAGCTAGAATACTATATCCAAGTAAATTCCAAGAAATGGAATAGTGGAGAAATGTCATAGTATAAATACTTACATAGCTCATTCTAATCACTATGGAAGATAAATACCTATTAAACATGAGAGGACAACTGCTTCGTATCAGTAAGGTTCCTTGCCTTTCATCTTATACTGTTCTCTGTAAAAAAACCAACCCTGGCACTGTATTGCCAGCTTCCTACTGAACCATGATTTGTCCTAGTGGGTTGAGGTCTGGTTTCTGTTATGGACATCTCTTATCCACTGGTGTTTCTCAGATAAAAGCTTTCATCAGAAATGAACACAAAAGAAACAGTCTCATCATAAGGGCGTAAGTGCTGAAGTTGGGTATACTGTCCCAGTTACCTTTCACATGGTTCCCTATTCCTTCTCAGAATAACAGTTTCTCCCTATTTACTGTTTCATTTGGCAATTCTTCAACTTTATTTAAGCAGCACACCAGTTTCTTAATGGGTTTCCTTATGTTACCTCTAAAAAAGCACCACCGAGGTACTAGAACTGTGATTTCACATTCAGACTTGAATAGACTGCAATGACATAGCAAATTAAAAACTGTTTACCTGAAAGCAGACATTAGGTTAGCATCAGACACATGGGAACTTGATTCAACACAGGAAACATACTTAAAGCATACATTTGCCCCCCTAAAAAAAAACCTGTGTGAAGAATTATTCAGCAGTAATGTGTTATTTTGAGGGTTGTTAATTTGGTGGGTTTAAAACCCCCCAACTTTCTATACAAGTGTTGGATTTAAGTTCTTTTTTACTACAAAGCTTAGTCTAGAACAGTTCCCATATGATGCTCTGCTACTGGCTTTCCATAAGAATTCTCCAATGAAACTAGTATGAGGCACAGACAGATAAAGTCAGTCATCATAACAGTTTCATGATGCACACAGTTGTGCCTTAGGGCTGATATCATATACTCTTTTCACAAACATTCCCAAAAGTTAGTAGCAAAATAGGGTTTCACAAAGTACACATGAAGTTTAAATGCCCAATCTAGAAGAATTTTCAGAACTACTTATTTAAAACCCAAATAATTTTAAGTTAGCATTTGTTCCGGCCATGAAAACTGGCTGTCTCTCGGAGGTCTATGAAAATGCTGTGTTGCTTTTCAAAAAAGCCAAGCGGCTGTTGATAAACACTTCCTTCTCCAAAAGGCTGTTATTCTAAGCTGTGCTTGAAAATTGTAGCTAGTACTCTCATGCAAGAAGTTCAGTTTTCATTGTCTTTAAAATATATTTTAAAGGGTATCTTATTCCAATGAGGACTATTTTCATGCATCACTAAATTGCAAAACTAAAAGCAATGACTGAAAGATTATTTTTTAAAAAATCATACCCTATGAATGTCATTCTGTTTCTGCACAGTGGGAAGATCTCCACCAATGGGTACTTGCTGTTTTAATTCATCCTCCTTCAATTGCAACCATGCCAAAAGTTCCTGAAGAGAGAGATGTAAACGCTTCCACTGGTCTGTACTGGCTTCCAAATGGGATCTGAAAGTATGTGTTAAACATAAGATATATTCAGGCACATTGAAAATAAAACCCAAGTTGTACAAGCTTGTTTACTGAAAAAGATCTGAGTGTTTCATTAGCTTAATGATTTCTAAATAGCTTCAGTAGCTTTGAATTAGATTCTGGCAACACTGATTTAAATTTGGTTCCACAACCCTGCCTGAAACATCTGTTATTTTCCCACCTCTTGTGGCGTGTATAGTTTTGTGTGTGTATGCACACATGTGTGTGTGTTTTCAAAATTATTTTAATTTTATTTTTACTTTTATTCTTCAGCAGCGAGTAATAATAGCTGTGTTGAATTGTCAGTCTCAATAAATATGCACAAATATTTTGCAGGACTTGTGTGTGAGTAACTTAGTTATCATTTGGGATTACTAGGAGATAAATTAACTAAAATGTAGAGAGTAGTTTTCAACTCTGAGAAGAGCAAGCATTTCTCTAAACCAACCCACAAACCATTCAAACTCACACAAGATTAATTTGGTTGCTCACCTTTAAGATAAAAGAACCAATGCCATCCTTTCCCCAAAAAATAATGAGGAAGTTGTTATAGCGAATAGAATCCCCTTACACTAACCAAATGTCTGTGCCATTTGAACAGAGGTATGAATGGAAGTAATTGAATTGGAATGGAAAAATTAAAAGACACAATACTACTTTGTGCAACGTCTCCACCATAAAGACATCTTCAAATATTTCCTCTGTATATGTGTAAATGTGGGGATTTTTTAATACTGGGATCAAGTATTGAGCTACTAATTTTCAGCAACCATTGGTACTGGGGAGAGAAAATATGTGACTGAAATACTGCTGGACTGATCAAATCTTCAATGTTGTTTACGGAATAGATAAGGCACTCTAAAATTTTGTCTTTCTGCACTTATGAACATGCTTTTTTTTAATTTCTGGTTTGAAGAAATGCCTAATTCACTCCAAGTTAACATAAGAATTCCACTTAGAAATTCAAATCAAAAGCAGCATTACGTAGCAGTGAAGTGATAATACGTACTGGAAAATAAAGACACATTTTATTTCATATATTTCCTGCTCAACTTCCACTTTGTTCATATAACATTTCTTTTTCAGTGATTTCGCATAAGATCACGTATTTTCTGACAGTGAAAATTCTGTACCTATATCTCATATAGAATGGTCTATAAAGAAATGCAATAAATGTGGACTTGGTGTTTTGTAGACTTTATTACGTAGTTTGGATGTGGAAATAAGGAATTGCTGAAGGAAAGAACAGTTGTATTTCTTTGAACTGCTCTATGGATGCTGTCTTTTTTCTAGCCTCTTATGCCAGGTAATTAGAGTGGCGAGGAAAGAGAAAGGAAAGGGAGAGATGAGCCACAGGCTGAGAGAAAGCTCAGCTGCTCTGGTATGTGAGCTGATGGAATATTTTCTCCTTTTCCAAACTTAACAGCTGTGTGGGAGGGACACCCAGAGACCACGCTGCTTTTTGATCTCTGCTCTCACAGGGCAGCTGTGGGCTGAGACAGAACCTCAACAGGAGGCTTTGCTTGGAGAGGCCAGTCCTGCAGGCAGTGAGGGCTGGGGAAGCCCCAGGACACCTTTGGAAGTGGTAAGCAGGGAGAAAGGCGGGGATGGTGTATGGGGAATTACAGGAGGCAACAGCCAAAGCAAGGACCACAGGGTTTTTGGAAGGGGCATAGTCAAAGAGCCAAATCTCTGAGTCAGGTTAACTCCTGTTTCCCATGTTTATCTCGGCAAATGCAAGCTTGCTCCAGACAAGGCAGCAACTGGAGGCAAACACTATGGTCTTCACTTCTTTCCTGTTCCATAGGGAAAAAGTGCAAAAAGAGTGACCCAAAGTGTTTTCTTACTGGTGCTGTGCTCAGACCTGCCCCGTTTTGGTGAATGGTTTCCCTGAATCCAGATCGTTCTGTCCTTCTTTCAGCTTCAGGACTAACACACATGTGTTAGTGTACATTATATGAACACACTCACATATTTATAACTGTGCTCAAGCATGTGCGAACAAAAAAGATAATAGGAAAAATGTTTTTAACATTGAGTTCTTTATAAAAAAGAAAGTGTTTATTAGCATAAACTGTACTGACTTATCAGAATTAAAGGTAAAAACGGAAATGAACTTGGCTTCTCTTGATATTTACCATATATTTTATCTATCTAAGGGATTTAGAAAATAATGCCCATCTAAACTAAGTAAGGAGACCTGTGGGACTGCTGCCTAGGGAGTGTTTCATATTTCTACTCTTATACCTCTTTTGCATAAGCATTGCTAGTTATGATGAAATCTATTCCATAGAATGCGATGCAAAGAAACAACTCCAAGCAGACGGACTGAGAATAGCCTGTTCATTCAGCCTGGTGGCCAGCAATATTTAAATTGATTGTCTTAGAAGTTAAAAATTGTTTCTTATCCTAATCAATAAGTTGTTGAACACCTTAAGCCTTTTATTGAAAGCAAATATTGTAGAAAGGAGGTCTGTTGCTTTGAATGTTTAATGCAAGAAGTCACTGTGGTATAACTAGCTTTACTATTTCTGACTCTATTAATGATAGCAATACATTTGGGCAAGTTCATGAGTTCATGGATAAAAAGAAGAAAAAAGTCTCAGAGAGACCTCAAAGGGTTATATCCTCCTTCTTTTGCTCCTCAGGAAAAAAAAAAAAAAAAAAAGAAGAGGAATTTGGCTCTCTTTTTCTTGAGCTACTAGAAATCTTTTCAGCCTCACATCCTTCATTTATTTTTAACGATTGATGTTAAGAAGATGGCTTTTGTCATTACACAGACTGACCTCCCTCAGGGCCTGAGCTGAAAAAAGCTAATATTTCATACATTACTTTGAAAAACACTTCTGCCTTTTGCTGCCCTCTGAACTACCATCAACACACAGCAAGCAAGCAAATGAAAAAATGCCTGAGACTGAATGCAACAGAGCTGGGTTGCCTACTGTAAAAATCATGTCTGAAGAGAAGCTTCCTGGACAAGTTATTTTGACTAGTAATTTTCAGCCCTATGAAGCCTGTACCTTCACTTCGTCATTTGTAACATTATCATTAATTATAGTTTTCCATGCAAGGAGAAGTTTTTCCTCTGGACACACTGCCTACGGATTTCCTTTTACTCCTGGATTTTCTTTGGTGATTCCGTCAACTCTCCAAACATCAGCTAAAATATTAAATAATGTGCCTTCTCATTTGCAAAGCTATTCTTTGTTTTGCACTGGAAATACCAGCCTTAGAAATAAAGCTTATTGTAAGTATAGGTTGTTTAATCACATTCTTTCATGACTCATTGATAAGTCATACTGAGTTATAGAAAAAGTCTCCATTTAGAGGGGGTGCAGTTATTGTTTAAACATGTTAATCTCTCCTTCTGTAATTACAAAACCTCATTGTATGCCTCAAATCCTAATTCCCTACTATCATTTTCACTCCAAAAAACCTAATCATTCTTATGAAGTTAGGCCGACATTCAAAATAGCACAAATAATTTCAAAATGGACAGAAACAGAAACGGTGCTGTCAGAAAAAAAATTAAACCCTTTTACTTGCAAAAAAGGCAGCAGTCCACCTTACACACCAACTGTAGTCTTTTCCTCACATTTAGATCCTACCTAATGTTTAGAGATTTCTTCCTAAGCTCACTCCATCTGAGGTTCATGTTATCCAGACGTCTCTGCAACAGGGTTGCATCTTCAGAACCTTCCAGGGATCTCAAGATTTTCTGCCCGTTTTCATCCAGGTTGTGAAAGATGTCAGTATGAGCATCAATTTCTGCCTGTAGTTCCTGCAGAAGCAATAGAAAACAATACGTGTAATTTCTTACAAAATCATAGAAAGAAATCACTTCCCAAAAGAGTAGAAAGGTTATCAAACACAGAGTTAGCACAGATTTTGATTACTTCTTTTAAGGCAATATCATGTACTGTGTACACAGCCATATTTCCCTTTCACATGAAGGCTATGTGCATTTAATAACAACTTATTTTCCATACAGACCATACTGAACAAAATTTAGGAAGTCAGAAGTCTAGCCTTCGACAGGCAACAAAGCAAGGACAAGATATATTTACTGCACACACGAGGAAAGAAAAACCCCTCAAAACCCTCAGCATCTCAGGTAAATCTGACCTTCACGTGATACGTCTTCCTGTGCAACATTTTCAGTTTGAGCTGGGGACTGCAACACCGGTCCTCCTGCATGGCAGTTCCAAGAAATCTACACGTCTGCAGCAGCCGAGCTTTGAAATGCCAAGTTCACTTACATTCTGTTGACAGAATGCATTTTGGAGCAGAGGCCTCACCAGTCAATAGCAATAAACAGCCACTTTGTGCTATACCAAAACACTGGTCAGGGCCATGGCTGTAGGAGGGCCTGAGAATAGCAAGGACCTAGAGTATGCAACTGGCTGCTTGTGTTGAACAGCCAACTTTTCTTATCGCTTGGTAACTGCAGGCCAGCTCTACATTTTGAATTCATTTTTCCCCCTCATTTTTAGCACGGCTGTTTCTGCCAAAAGAACATTCTTTAGAGAGCTGCCTGGTACCAGCATTCCTGCCTGCCCACACGCTCAATGCAGCCTTTGTACACTGGCTGCCCTTCTCCGAGAGTTTTTCATGCTGCAGCTCCACAAGTTCACAGATTCTTTCACAGTGAACAGTGGTCGAATCAAGCTCTTTAAACAGAATAAAAATTAAAATAATAATAATAATTTAAACACATACATACATGAGCTCACACGTACTCTATATGTAGCTACATACAGAAAAATTTCTTTCACTTTCAAACAAAGAAGCACACAAAGAAACAAAGAAAATGACCCAGTGAATAAAGTTCTGCCATTTCTCCCGGAATGCTTAGGCACTAAGATTTTTGGTGGTGGTTTCTTGCTGCCTGCAATAGGAGTGCTGGGGATGAAATTTGAAAGGGGAAATGATTTATGGCATTTGAGAGAAAGACCCAGTGCTAACTGAGCATCACAGATAGCCCCTGACAGAAATGTGTTGCAATATTCTTTAGAAGAATGACTTTGAAGGAGGGGAGAACACAGCTTGCCTATTTGGTGTGTTCCTAATTGAATTGGTTTTATTTGATATTTTAAGTGCAACGTTATCTGCACTGAATCATGAGTAGATTGTCCTTGTTCACCTGCTGCTGTTCCAAATGTCATTTGCCATCCTTTGCTGGATACCTATTTCTTGCACAGTAACAACTAGCACTGTACTTGGAGCAATTTCAAGGTGGGCTAGGAATGTCTTTGGTACAGTAGAGGAGTTCTTATTGAAGTATTTTACTTTATCTACAGTCACCATAGCAGTAAAGTAGTTAGGAATGAGTTTGGAATACATCAGATGTAATTCTGCAGAATGCAACTGTATTATGGATATTGCATTTATTTATTGATGTTAAACAGACTATTTAGACTTTAAAAATGCCATTATTAAGGTACAAAACCATGTATAATAACTTCAGGTATGAATGCCCTTACTTGAAAATTTGTACTTTATTTCAAGTCTGAATGTTGTTAGCTTCAGCTTCCAGCAGCGATATTTTGCTTTTGTTTGATTGACTGAAGAATACTTTATTACAAAATTTCTTTCTCTTCATGTATGCATTTGGAGGTTTTCTTTAAGCTAGATTAAGTATCACAAACCTGATATAAACAGCCAAAACAGTATGTAAGAAAAGATGAAGTTCACAGTAAAAAAGTTCACTTTTAATGTCTGTATACTTCTAAGGTCCTTCTACATTGAAAAACTGATAAATCTATTGCTGAATGAAAGAATTGTCATATCCACTACCTGTTGCACAAAATGCTTAGTTTTTATGGTGGTGATGGAAACAGCTGCCTTTTTCTCAGCAAGAATATGTGCCATGAAACATACGCTGAATAACTATGCACAGTAGGAAGCTGTCAAATCTATGCCCTCTTAGTGCTTTACTACACATAAAACCACAGTGTTTTATAACACAAAATAAAAAGAAAAAAAGCACTTCTACATTTTTATTGTTTTTAGAAAATGTGTCTTGTAGACAACACATTCCATGCTTTTTTCCTGATACATACGCATTTTTGAAACCAAAATCGAGCCATATTCTTTTTATTTCAGACTACTATATCGTATCACAGCAAATCTGGACCATTAGTTAAATGGGGAACAAATTCTTCCCCATGAGGGTGGTGAGGCACTGGCATGGGCTGCCCAGAGAAGCTGTGGATGCCCCATCCCTGGAAGTGTTCAAGGCCAGGCTGGATGGGGCTTTGAGCAACCTGGTCTAGTGGAAGGTGTCCCTGCCTGCGGCTGGGGGGGTTGGAACTAGATCATCTTAAGGTCCCTTCCAACCCAAACCATTCTATGATTCTGTGAAACATCAAAAGTGAAGCACACTTATCAAAAACGAAGCACACTTATCAAAAGCTTAGTATTCAATACGTGGTTTTTCTTATTCCAAATTACTTGTGTAAACGGCACATCTTCTCCTGCTCCTAGAAGCAGTTTATTCTAGCTATGCAAGAAGCTTATGATGACAAAGAAGCCAGACAACAACAAGAGTGTTTGCTTCATTTTGCTTGGTGCATTTCAGGTCCTTTCTCTGCAACCCCTTCATATCCCAAGAGAAGCAGAGTACATATAAGAAAACTCTAGACTCCTTTGATTTGATTTCTGAAATAAATAATTTCCATGTTTCAAAAATACAAGTGAAAGATCAATATGAACTAGATTATTTTTCTCGACAAGAATAAAGCAGGAAGATCTATTTAATCTCATAAACTGCTAAAATATTTGCAAAAGTGTAATTTAATTACACATCATACCAAGAAGCATTGTATATAAACTAATATAGACTATTTACTGCATTTTCATGTTTTCCAATGTGGTCAACCACATGGAAGAACTGCAAAGGATGAAAAATCAATCCTGGTATAATTCTACTGAGTTACAGCTGGACTTAAGTTGACTCTGTATGCTGCATTTTTGCTGTAATGGTTATTACTGAGGCTGTGTGGAAATAGATTCCCTTTAAAAGACTAGGTAGCAAAATGAAAAACAAATAATGAAAGAATACATTTGCTACAGTAACTCATTAATGAGTATTGGTTTTTAGCCTAAGTTAATTTTCAAGTCTACTTTTTGATCACAAGTTACTGCCTAGAGGTAGCTGAACTGCATCAAGGGCAGATTTACTTAAGAGTTTCAGAGTGAAAACCTCCTTTATTAAGATGAACTATTATGTATAGTTAGATTATAAAAGGTACCATAACATTTGCTCGTAGAAACCTTGCTGAATAGCTCTTATAGGCTTCTACATACTTAAAAATGCGTATTTACATTCTTATACTATACGGAATAAGTCTTGACCTAAGTCACAGAACTAAGAATGACAAAGACATGAAATAAACTTGTCTTGAGGGGAATGGTCTTCTTGGGTGAAGAAATTATCTCTGGCTGTTTCTCTTTTGTCCTGAGCCCTGGAAACTTCTGTGTATGTTTTCAGGGGAGAAGTACTCTAAGGCTGTAAGACAGCACATCCAACACTGCCATAAAGCTATAGTCCTATAAGAATTAAATATGGTTTGAGATACCTTATTGGAAATAATCAGTGGCAATATCCTTCATATACCACATGCAATATATAGGTATTACATATAAAGGACATGACACATGGCAAAATCTGCTGTTGCTTTGGCAATACATTAGAGTGACTGGTAGGCTGGAAGTCCTAGAAAGAAATAATTAGTTACATTAGCTGGACTATACATGAGTCAGACTAAGACATGGAAATTAATGCAGCACAGCTGACAAAACATTTATCTTTTATACAAGGTAGAAGGAAAAGTAATTATGGAATAATTTAAAGAAATTAAAGCATTTATATCCTCCTCTACAAACTCAGTTCCATCCTTGGAATTGTGCTTCTCATTTCCAATGAAGCATTTTACATTTTCTAGATACTGAACAAAGTTACTAATAAAATACATGTCATTAATTGATGTAAGAGGGCCCACAGAATTAAAATCAGCACCATCTGATTAACAGAGAGGAAAAAAAAATATCTTTACTGACAGTAATTAAAAAAATTAAGTCAGTCTGCATAATTACATACATGTACTCAAGGCATCAACAAGTAATACCTGTGTGGCTATACATAGCACAGAAGTACTATGCTTTACAGCACAGTTTCTGTAATGCTAATACTGAAATAGCTAGAAAAGCTATCATAAAATTACACAAAACAAAGATCCTACACCTCTATAATCCTTCTCCAGCTGTGTAGTTAGCTGAACTAATTGTCCCCTTCATAATTACATTAACAGAGCATATTACATTTCCTCTAATAATTTCTGAAGAAAAATAGCTAAATATTTTAATTAGCTTAAATTTGTAGCAAATTTACTTAAACCTCTTACATTGTACAGACAGTATGAATGATGTAATCCTCCCTTTTTCCATTTTCCTTTTTCCCTCCTTTCCTACCTCCCTCTCTTCTCTCTTCACCCTTCCCTTCCCTTCCCTTCCCTTCCCTTCCCTTCCCTTCCCTTCCCTTCCCTTCCCTTCCCTTCCCTTCCCTTCCCTTCCCTTCCCTTCCTCTTTCTTGCTTTCTTTTCTTTTTCTTTTCCATTCCTCTTTCTTCCATTTCTTTCCCTTCCTGTCTTTTTCTCTTTCCACCTTTCTCTATTTTGCTTTTCTCTCGTCTTTCTGTTCCTTCTCTTTTTTATCTTTTTCTTCTTATTTCTTCCATTTCTGCCTCTTTTTTCCTCTCTTCTCTTTAAAATACAACCTCCTGTGAATAAAAAAACTTGTTTTTATGTTCTTTTGTGGTGATCTCAAAACCGCCCAATAACGTGTGTTTCTTTCTACTTTTATTTTGCATTCTCATTGGTTAAACATCAATTCAGGTACCTGGATAAGGCAGAACTCACAAACTTGTTTCAAACCATTTTGTTGTTGTCGTTGTTCTAACAATAGTGCTGAGCGAAGCATATCTATAAAGAATAAGTCTCTGCTCTGTGAATTTGAAGGAGATAGAGTAGCTTTGGGGCTTGGCACAGTGTGTTTATTTTTACCAATAGGGGAGTTCAGTCAGTATAATCAAAAAAGGTTCCCCCTTCAAAGTTTTTTTGTAACCTCTTCTGGCTTCTACAGATATAGTAACTGAAATCACTGTCTGTATTTTGCAACTCTGTCCAGCACAGCACAGGGACTCAATTTAAAATTAGACATCTAACTTGCTTTTATGTAATTACATATAAACTTCTCCAGTTCTCTGATTCTGCCTAAAGCATTAAGCTCTGTGTGAGCGTTCAGATAATGTGAGACTTTTTTTTTTTTTTTCTTTCCTATGCCCCTGCAGACTCCAGCAGCCTCTGCAGTCACAAATAGCCATGCACATGGCAACTCTTTCAGGATCATGGCTTATTCTTCTGTCTTCTAGGTAGAGGAATGGTTTTGTGGGTGATATAGTTCTGGAGATGTTGAATTGATGGCTACAGAACAGCAAGTCCAACGCATTTTAAACACGAGTGGCAGACAGTGCAAGATGCTCTTGATCTATTGCTTTTGGTTCTAGCAATAGAAGGCCAGTTTGCACTATGCTTTATGAAAGTCTGTCCTTGTGAGCTGGTCTTTATCTTCAAAGTATTTGAACACAAAAAATGTATTAAAAAAAGAAAGAAAGAAAGAAAGAAATCACTTGTTCTAGATTGAAAATACTATAATTTAGATTAATGATAGAACAAAACACTGAAGTGTTTTTTCTGCTTTGCAAGACACCACTAGTTCAACTGGAGTTCCGTCTTTCAAATGTCATAGCTCTTCTAAGAACTGGTTCTTGGGTTTTGCATTTTTTTTCCTCAGATCAAAATACAATTAATTGAGGTAAGATTTTGGAATCTATTTTGATTCCAAACAATCTAACAGAGAAAAGCCAAAAATGATGAGTATAACATTTTGTTATAATATAGACCACCTCAGCTAATACAACCATGCGCTTTCCCAATGAACGAAGCGGGAAAAAAGCTCTCAGTTCCTCCATCAAGCTTTTAAATAATTTGTTCTTCCAGTCCATAAGAAGAACTTTTACTGGGTCTTAGAATGACAGCATTTACTGAGCAATTTACATAACGATAAAAACTTCTCAAATGAGATTTAAAATGTAATTAAAGGACAGATTTATTGAGTTAAAAGCATTGTTGTGAAATGGCTATACATCATCATGCCATGAAGCCTCCTATTCAGCTAGCCTATGGCATGACCCCAATTCCAGTCTGGTATGATTACATCTCTGAATTTCATGCTAATGACTTGATTAAAAAGAAAGATAAAAAGGTCTTTTCTATTGGGAAGATAAGCGTATGAATATCATTAAGGCATTTCTAAGTTCCCAACACATTTTTCAAGATAACAAAGGATATGAGTTAGTCCTCTAAGAGAGAATCAAATGCTGATGTGTGGAAGCTAAAAGTGCAACTTTGCTCTGGAGAAAACGGTCTGTGTAAGTCACATCTATCACAGTTATGGCTTTAAACTCTGTAAGTGCCAGAATGAAGAAGGGGCCAAAAATCATATTTGAAAACTTCTTTCAGCTAAAAGAAGATACAAAGCTTTATTTAGCAAATTGTGCCCTGTGTTCAGAAAATATTATCTTTATAAACAGGCAAAATAACCTTCAATTTAAGTATTTTCAGATTGCAAGAGATGACATGGTATACCTAAAGAAGTACCCATCTCTTGCTGACAGACAGTAACTGTGAAAACATGCTGTGGGCTTATTAATTTCATTAACAGCGAGCTACCTCAGCTACAGAGTAGGAAGTCTTAAGAACACCAACCCAATCATTTGAACATATGTTCATCTTTATTGTGCAGATCCTCATTTACAGGACTGGCTTTTTAGACATAGCACAAGGCCTTGTATTTCTCCCTTGTTTATAGGGAAATAATAAAACAAAATTTTATGAGACTCGAGCAATTAATTTGTATTTGATTATAATTAAGTATAAATTATTACTTAACTCCATTTGTTTTAGAGGAGTTTACGGATTTCTTTGTGTGTTTCCTGAAGACTGAGATATGACCCTGCATAACTGCTTTCATTTACATGTAGTGAAAATACAAATAAACAGATAAAGAAACCAATCTTTAAACATAAAAAGCTTTCTACATTTATAGAGAGAGTTTCACTTAGGATTTGATCCAGTCAAATATTTGCCATAAGGTTAGAGAAGTATAAACTCTTCTGGCAGTAGTAATTTTAATGGCAATTGTTCTTTTTACCATTTGTCTATTTGTCTTGTCAGTGTATCTAGGATGGAAACCCTAATTAGAAAGAAAAGTGTTAGCTTGACCTTCCACTGAGGCAAAAAAATTCCTAGTAGCCACAGCAATGAAGAAATTTTACTGTATGGTGTAACTATATGAGATTTCTTTTACTACCACAGAATGTACTACCTTTCAGGTAAATAAATGAAACAAAGCAAACAAAGCGTATATTTTAAAGTGAGAGTTGCAAGTGTTCTGTATGCCAGAAGATCAGCTACCTCTACTGAGATGTCTATGATTTGGCTTAGATATCTGTCCTTGAAAACTCTCTATTTGAGGCTTGGGAGAGTAGGAGGGAAATAGCATAAACATGTATGTAGTCACACACAAAATTTTTGAAAGTAAAACTGTTAGGCTCATTACAAACAAGCATAGATTTCTAGATTTTAGAAGGTAGTCTTGCTCCCAACAAATATGCAGGTCCTGACCCTGGTGCTTCAATGAACGTCTAATCCCGTTACACCTACACATGCTGTCAGCATACTCACCTGTCAATCTTTCAGCAATCTTTCTGCAGCAAAATAATTATACTGCTACTTTCAGCATGTCTAATTTTGCCCTTTCCCCTTTTGCCAGAGGTGAAACAGTAGCAACACAAAGGCAGCACCATCCTCTGCAGGAACATTTACTTCCACTCAGTAACTCAGGCAAGGTCTGAAAGTCCTGCTGGATAATTTGGAGAGCATCTACCTCTATTAGTTCCACTGTCATCCCAGTACTTCAAATTAATACTGATTTTCTCATACAAAAAGCAGCTAGAAGGGCTGAACTACACAACTGCCTCAAAGTCTGAAGAGATCAAAAATCTTATGAAAGAAGAAAGGAAAGAGCTTTTTCTTTGTCAACAATCTTTAGTGAAATATACCTGAGATTTATTAATTGTAAGTGACCATTCCTAGAAGAAAAAATATTTTTATATGCAAGACCATATACTTGTTTCACAGAAAAGGATCTAAGGCTTCAGCGCACCAACATATAACAATAAGACATCTCATCTTACCACCTATGGAATTCACATATACTTTCACCCTTCCACAAATACATAAGCATGTGCAATCCTCTTCCAAACCCTTTTAAAATAAAATTTAGAGCATTTTATAATTAAAAGAAACTATTTCAGTTCTATACATTGTCCTAATTCCTTCTGTCAGAAATCTTTTTTGCAATCTATTTTTTCTCTTTAAAACAAATTCTGACATTTCACATTTTTGGTGGCAACATCTTTGATGCTGGGGGGAAAATAATTGGTACATCAGTTTCATAACATGATATTCAGTTAATTAAAACAACATAAAGTCTTACTAAAACTCTAAAGGGAACAAAATAGGACATAAAGCAGAAATGGGAGGCCTCATATATTACATGCTATTAAAACTGGTTCAAGCAGAACAAGAACTGTAATGGTTTTAGGCCTTCTTTCAGAAGTTAGCATTGTTCCAAAGATAATGATATTCCAGCTAGGGTTTTATACTACTTCAAGTGTCACTCACTACTAAAAAGCAAGATCCCCTGCAGTTAACTCTTCTTAATCAAGGACAGTTTAAGTGTGACCCAGAAGGCTTTCTGCAAGAGGGAATATTGAAAAAGCTCTGGTGCTTCTGCACTTGTGTCAAGTCATAGAATAGTTTGGGTTGGAAGGGACCTTCAAGGCCCATCTAGTCTAACCCACCTGCCATGAGCAGGGACATCTTCAACTATATGAGGTTGCTCAGAGCCCCGTCCAGCCTGGCCTGGGATGTCCCCAGGGATGGGGCATCTACCACCTCTCTGGGCAACCTGTGTCAGTATTTACAACCATCATTGCAAAAAATTTCGTCCTCACGTGTAGCCTGAATCTCTCTCCTTTAGTTTAAAAGCATTACCCCTTGTTCTATCACAACAGACCCCGCTAAAATGTCTGTCCCCATCCTTCTTATTGCCCCCTTTAAGTACTGAAAGGCCACAATAAGGTCTCCTTGAAGCCTTTTCTTCTCCAGGCTGAACAATCCCAACTCCTTCCCACTTTTCTCAAAAGAGAGGTCTTCCAGTCCTCTGATCATTTTTCTAGCAATCCTCTGGACCCTCTCCAACAGGTCCATGTCTTTCCTGTACTGAGGGCTCCCTACCCACCTGAGGTGTCCTGAGGCAAGTCCTTGGAGGACCAAAACTTGGGCAGCATGAAGGGCAAAAGTTCACTTAATCTCGATTTTCAGTGGGAATACAGGCCATGCTAGTGTGGCTTCAGGATCTTCTGACTTTCTAGGTTTTAAGAAAGAGATGGCTAAAAAGTTAGTACAGAAAAAGCCACCCTGTGGCAGTCGAGTATTAGCAAAGTTACTTCAGGCCTTTAATGTTAGATTTTCCTGTCACCACAAAGCAGAATTCACCAAGTGTTGGTTGGTTCACTCATTAACAGTGGACACCAGCTGGGTTTAGGTTGCCATTAAACAAGTTAATTTTACCTTCCTGGTGATGCTGCAACTGCAGGCTTGCTCAATACAAGGGGTACCACACATTCAGATACCTGGTGAGAAGCTGATGGAGCAAAGCGACCATCTGTGGGATTATGGCATCTCGCTGTGTGAATGGACCCCCCTCTAAAAGCAACGACGGGCAGAGCCAAAAAAGGTCAAGGAGCTCTGAACAGCTCTTGCCAAAAGGGCTGATATGGTGATGAAAGCTGTCAGGCTCAGGACCAGGATGGCTCAGAAAGGAGCTCCTGCCAATTGCAGCCCACTGCAAGGTCTTTAGGAGAAAATGGTGCTACAGCCTCCCTCAGTGGGATTTTTCTTCTGACCCTCCAACCCAAAATCCTTGGCTGCCGGCTCCCACCAACACTAATCACAACACCAGGACTTACACTTAAACCAGTACTGTGCTGCCGTGAATGCCCAAAACCCAACAGCCAAATAAAGATGCATAGTGTGACTTCTGGTCTGTTAACTTGTCCTTGTTAACCTGCACACCAAGATGTCTAACCATGCAATATGCGAGTTACTTCAGATGGTGTAATAATGCATTTAGACTGCCTGAAAATCAAAAAATAACTGGCAAGAGTTCAACATCTGAAAAAAAGGAGAGTGTTTTAACAAAATCTTTCAAAATAGCTTTAACTATCATATTGATTGGTGTCTCTGTGGCAAAGCCTAATAGTGTTTTCTTGCATCCAAAAAAATCAGAGTTGAACAGGATGCCTGTATCCAGAGGTCTCTGAATAAGATTTATGTCCTGAAAAAAAATATTTGGTGTTTCCTTGGATTTCCTAGCAAGATGCATGCACTCCTAAAGTAAATACAATTTTGGGTTAAAATGATAAATATAATTGAAAAAATAATGAGATCACCAGCAAATTATGACATGTAGATAAACCTGCTTCTTAATTTTCACCTTTTTTCTTTTTTTATTTTAAGAGAAATGTTGTTTTCGGCAGAAAACCAACTTCCATTCATGTTTTTCAGCTTGTCATTAAAAAAACTGATTAATTGGAATCACTGACTTTCTCAAATTTGCCAGTTGAAAAAAATTCACTTGTTACCAGTTATGGTAATAGAAATAATTCCATTATCATAATCAAAATTGAATAGTTTTAATTTAGAGGTTGTATTGGTGAAGTCATGTAAATGTTTTCATCTAGATCTAGATAAGAACAATTAGCTCCAAGAATTAAAAACAAACAAATAAAACCTTCCTTCCTAGAATCAGACTCTTTAAACATCAAAAAGGAACTAAGAGTTTAGATATATTCTCAGAAGGCAGAGTAAACTCTTGTCAGTAAGTCAATATATTAGGCAGATCCTAAATACTGTAAGAATGTCATATGTTCCTACTTAAGTTCCTATAGAAATCCAATATGCCATCTTCTCCTACTGTCACTTCAAAGCCTGTCATCCAAGCCCAAGTTTATACCCTGGAATTACTTTTATAGCACTTCAGTCAAGATTAGTTACCAAACACTTCATAAATTGCTGTCATAGAACACCGCAAGTACTTGACTTCAATATGAATCACACCAAAGTTGCTCTTGTATCCATAAGATTTTTAATATGTTGCTCTTATTAGTCTCGAAGACACACTAAATGTGACACAAACATGGGGCTGATTGATACTTTTTCAGAAACCAGTTCATAAAATATCCCAATGCACTACATACTCATAAAAAGTATGAATATACTCAGAAACAGGACTCAAATACCTCGGAAAACTAAAGACATAGCTGAAATATACAGTCCAGCCAAAATAGTAATTCCACCTGAAGTTGAAAAAGTCAGGTGCTGAGGAACACTGCTTGGCACCACAGGCAATCTTGGAAGAGACACTGTCAAAACCACCATATTAGATTGCAACAAAAAGGAACTGTCTATCTGTTTATTATTAAAAATAAATGCTGACTACTACTTAAGAGGGGAAGCAGTACACTCAATGAAAAAAATAAATGTAAAAAGCAGTTATTATGGAAAACAGGCTTCTCATACTTGTTTTGCTTCCTCAAAAGCTTTTGCAGCAACTGTGTATACCAAAGGTTTCTGAACAGCATTCATGTAACATACTCAAAAATACTGACAGTAACTGCTTTTGTATCAACCCTGTTGATAGTGGATAGGAGAAGCAGTATAAGCTGAGTTAAACCAGGACTGCTACCTTCTGAAGCTAGTCCTTACAGATTCTCTTTGGATTCAATCAGAATGCAGCCAACATATACACACAAACCAAACCAACCCCATATTCAATTTTGTTTTGAAAAAATGTACTTTATTTAGTCATACCTATTAGTTCTCACATCTATATCAATCTCAGAGAAAGAAGGAGCATCACTTTTACCAAAAGATTACCGTGGCCCTAATAGGAATGTTAGTTTTCGTTGCATTTCCTGGGGATTAACACCCACTATTTCTATTCTGTAAAGCAACTTCAAAGCTTTCTACTCCTTTCCACAAAATGTTTCCCTCAGTATTTTGTGTGAAGCTTACTGGCTGCTATCCACAGAAGTCTGATTTAATAGAATTGTTACAATCATAAGACCTTTTCTCATGAAGATTCTCCAACTGCATTTTGGTTTATCATCCTCTCTCTACAGAATTTGACTGATGCACTTTATCTTGCTGTTAATGTTTTGGCAACATACCTAGAATCTTTTTTGTAGTAGTAAAGCCAGAAGATGAATAGCATATCTTTCATATTTATGAAGGGGTTTTGCTTCTTTGTTTGTTTGTTTTCCAAAGATGGAACCAAAAAGAAAAGGAAAAAATTGTAGATTGTATTGCACAGCATGAAAAACAGGCACATACGATTTTTGACATGGACAGTATTCAGATATCCTGACCATCATCAGTCACTCAGAAAGTGCTCAGAACCACTCTGTAACCTGTAATGTTATTTATTTATTTTCAAGTCTTACAGTCTTGATGATAAGTTCAAACTCCTGGCTTGGATAAAATCTTCCTTGAGTGTTCTGACTAAAAGCTTCTTTTTAAAAAGTTAGATACTCTGGAATTTTCTGTATTTCAAAAGTATTATAGAACTAGTCTACTCTCCAAAAGAAATGCAGTAATGTCATAAAAGAAACAAGATTTTCAGCATGAAGTAGAATTCTAAAACATTTAAGCTAGTTACCATGAGAAAATATTAAAGGCTGAGTAGGTTTAACAGTTTGTGAAAGCACTGCGTGATAGGTATCTCTGTTTAAAAGCAAAAATATTCATCAAGTGATTATGGAAAACTGATGATCAAAATCAAATGTGACTGCTATATTGGGATTACTAGAGCTCTAAAAGTACAGTGATATGCTGACCAAATCCATCACAAAAAATCTCATCTCTTTAGAATCTCAGCACATAATGTTTCGCGTAATTATGAAAAATGCACCTTTCTACTCTGTTGCAACTAAAAAGGAATTTAATATACATCATATACATGGCGGATGCAATAAAGATTAGAGGAATGTGAGAGCACACAGATTCTTGATTGAGCTGTTCAAATAAAAAAAAAAAAACAAGCGAAAATCTATTATACCAAACAATGACATGCCTCTGTTCAGTCACGCCTGCTACGAAACACAGTATTAGCTGACACTGAAAATCACAGGATCACTTGGAAAGGAAGAGACTTCCAGAGGCCACCTGATATAATCTCTTGTTCAAAGTATGTCCAGTGAGAGTGACTGGCCTTGCCCAGTTGTATGTTGAATATCTCCAAAAATGCAGATTCTACAATAGACTCCTTTTCCAGTATTTGATCACTCTCACAGAAAAAGGAAGAAAAAAAACCCTTATATCAACAGAAATTCTCATGTTCTAGTTTGCCCCTTTTGCCACAGATGGTGCTGCCATCTCTTTAGTCTCCACAAGGCAATTGTGGAGATGCGTAAGGTCTCCCCTGAGCCTCTCCTCAGGCCGAGCAAGTTCAGCTCTAGCAGCTTCTCCTTATGTATCAAAGTGTTCCAGCCCCAAACCGCCTCAGTGGCCCTGTGCTGGACTGTCTCTAATATGCCCAAGTCTTTCTTGTACTGAAGAGCCAAAAAATTGACACATCACTCCAGTTGCAGACTCCCAGAAGCTGAATAGAAAGGAAGAATGGCTTCTCTGGGCCTGCTGATTACAATCCTGCTAACAGGGCCTAGGATGCAGCTGGAAGCCTTCTTTTTTTTTTTTTTTCCTGAAAGGGCACACTGTCAGCCCATCTTCAACTAATTGTTGATGAGGACCTTCATTACATTTTCTGCAAAGCTGTTTTCTAGCCAATTAGTCCCACTCCGTACTGCTGCATGGGTTAAGGCTCCCTAACTTAATCTTCTTCTACGCTGGTTAATGTTTAAATCCCACAGACTCCGTTAGTAAGCTTGGGGACATGAGTCCAAAAGGCAGACCTTGCCAGCAAAAAGTGAGATGAGAAGGACATTGAGTACCTCAGACATTTGCATGTCCTTGGCCATATGGTCTCCCACCCCACTGAGCAGTGCTCCTGCGTTTTCCTCAGCCTTCTTTCTGCTGCCAGTGCACTTACAGAAGAATTCTGCATTATCCTTCACATCCCTCCATGAAGACTCTGTTGATTTCATGTTTGTCTTCCCTAGATGGTGCACAGTCTGTTCACCTCTTGCTGCAAACTCATACAACCACAGCACACCTCCCACAGGTGAGGACATTGCTGTCTCCAGCTCCAGGAGACACAACATGCTCCTTGAAATGGCTAGAGACTTGCTTGGTGGAACTTTGCTCAGGACTCCTTTCAGAGTCAAAGTCTCAGATGTGTTGAGGGTGGTTGCTTCAGCTGGTGTTGCTGCCCTGCCCTTTTGCACATCAACAGTTCAGTTTTGGGCTCCTCATCATAAGGAGGACACTGAGGTGCTGGAGAGAATTCAGAGGAGGGTGACGAGGCTGGTGAGGGGCCTGGAGCACAAGTCTGATGAGGAGTGGCGGAGGGCACCAGGGCTGTTCAGCCTGGAGGAAAGGAGGCTGAGGGGAGACCTTATCACTCTCTACAACTACCTGAAAGGAGGTTGTAGCATGGAGGGTGTTGGTCTCTTCTTCCAAGTAGTAAGTGATAGGACAAGAGGAAATGGCCTCAAGCTGCACCAGGGGAGGTTTAGATCAGATATTAGGAGAAAATTCCTCACGGAAAGGGTTGTCAGGCATTGGAACAGGCTGCCCAGAGAAGTGGTGGAGTCACCATCCCTGGAGGTGTTTAAAACATGTTTAGATGAGGTTCTTAGGCACGTGGTTTAGTGCTAGGGTTAGGTTAGGTTATGGCTGGACTCAATGATCCTGAGGGTCTCTTCCAACCAAAATGATTCTATAATTCTAACACTATTACTGTGGAACACTCAGCAGGACTTCTGCCCTCTTGGCAACCTTGCTGCAAAAACTTGCATGTAAAAATGCTCATGACTTCCATGGAAGACATGCGGAAATAATCTTATTTCTGAATATCTGTGTTTTTGATAACATCCACAGCAGTCAATGTTTTTATGAAGTTAAGTGAAATATATTATGTTTTGACTGGTAGAAAACTCTGTAAATTATAACACTGATTCCAAAAACTTGTGTATACATTCAAAAAAAATAAAAGTGAATGGTTATTTGTAAGAAATTAAGAAGAAGGTGAGGTGGTAAAGATAACAGCATGAATTTGGGTTACTGCATAAGATGAGAGTGCTCATGGAGGGAGAGCTTCCACCTTCATGCCAGGTAGTACAGTTTGCTCACAGAAACAAAACCAGAAGTTACACTTTCACTCTGGAAATGATATATATATATATTTTTTTCTATAATCCTCTTTGAAGTATCACTATTGCTTTATACAGATAATTAAAAAATCTATGTATGGCTTTTAAACCCAGAAAACTACGCACAAAATGAAAGTAAGAGACACATGATATGTTTTATGTCTTTGAAAAAAGCCTTGTGTACAAATAGAAGTGATGCAAATAAAAATGATGCCATACTGATTATATGCTATCATCTGCATACAAAGTCCTGATAATGGGAATTCCAGGCTAGAGGCGGGGAAAGAGGCAGAGAGAGAGACACTAGGTAAAAAAATTACTTATATTCCACAACCACTTCTTGAAGTTTTAGGACATTTTCTTAAACCCAGTGGAATGAGCATAAGCACTCCTAGAGGTTCAAAAGAAGAAATTAGACAAACTATGTGTGAAACAGTGTAAGTATAATATCCCTCAAGGCACACATAGCAAAAGTCACTGTTATGCTATTCAATACAGTGCCACTTACCCCTATTATCTGCTATCTACACACATTTGACATCTAATCAATTTTGGGTAAAAATAATTTTGGTGACATAGCTCTATTCATAACTCTGACAGAGTAATGTCACTATTCAATAAATACTGAGCAGGGATAATAGTGAACCTGCATCATGCACTCATTCAGTGCTAGCACTCATTGAGTGCTATTCCATCTCAAATACCTACTTAGTTAAACTGAAATTCTCCTGATTAAAACTAGTGTAAGAAAACTGGCTCCATAGTGAAAAGCTTACTTTCCTCTCTTTAAAGGGAGAAAATTTGATGACTGACCAACACAATAAAAGAGAATGAGCTAGCTAATGGCTACAAAATCTCTAAAACTTTCTGGAAAAGGCAGCTTTCTTATTTATCTCACCTCCTTTACCAAATACATTTTGTAAAATAATAATAATACTAAAAAAAAAAAAAGAGTTGATCTAAAATTTTAAACTGATAATTTGTCTGTATTCTTCAAACAGCTTCAATACATTTGACTTGCTAATAGAGAAAATACAGAAAACTTTTTCCATACTAGCAAGTTTTCTGAAAAATATACCCTTGCACGTACAGAGCTCCATAATCCAACTGTACCACTAAATGAAAAACTGATCCTTAGTTTCCCAGTGGACCTCTGGGTTCCCTTTGCAATCTTACTGAAAGTGTAAAAACCAAACAATGACATTCAAAGTTCTGATGCCTGTTACTCAGCAACTGGGTCTGTTTGCTGAGGGCACGCACAACTGCGGATAGACATGAGTTGCCACTTAAACAAGGTCTCAAGAGGATGCATGCTTATGAGAAATAAAATGAAATAAAGTAGTCTGTGGGAAGAAACTTTAAAGGCTGATGAAAAATAAAAACCATGGCAAACCTTTTGCATTTCCTCTTTTTGCATTCATTTACTTGCCAAAGGACATGCTTGGCATGAAGAATTTATCCTAGATCAATGGAAATGAAAAAAGAAAAAAAAAAACAAACAAAAACAAAACACAGAACAAATTACTTAGCGATTTATATGTTTGCATATTTGATTAAAAAATCAGAATAGTGTCTGAGGCAGGGAAAGTCTCTTCCATAAGCAAAGGTATGATGAACAAAAAATATAATATCACTATCATCCTTCAAATATGCTTATACACATGCCACAGCAGTCATCTGTCAAAATTATCTTGCTGTTGCAGTTAATTCCAAGAATCAAACACACACAGTCTATTCAGCACACCACCAAAATGCATGCAGATGGGCTGTGAGCTCTGAATCCCAGCCTGCACTGATCTACCAACAACAGCAGCCAGTCCCTAAGACACAAAGTCAGCACCACCCCAAATTCAGGGATGGAAAAGTAAACCACTGCCCTGGATTAGCTTTCTATGAAGCAGTGGCGCTTGAATGCCTGTTACTAAAACTGCCTAATCAGGATTAAGGGCCTTCTCAAAAGGATGTAAGAGCAGGAAGGAAAATGTTTGATGGGCACTGAAAATTCAAGCCAACCTTCTGCAGCAAAAGGAGAGTTCCTTGTAGGAACTGTGAAACTTCAATCATTTGAACTGGCACCAGTTTTCCCTGCTGTTCATACTAGTCCCCCATGTTAAGTCTAACAAACTCCCCCTACTCAAAACTCTTGCTTTGGAAGAGATACAATACTTGCCCATTCAACATGTCTTGTTCTGCCTTTACAGTAACTACAAAACTTGAGGTCTCCATAAATGTGATGACTGTAGGTTACCTACTGTGGCAGGAGAAGACCATCTGGATCTTTGTAAGTCATCCCTCAGGCCTCCTGCAGGGCAACACCAGCTGTAAACTAAGGAGATGTCCTTCATCCCCAAATAACCCAGAAAAGTCTTGGGTAAAATTCCTTTAAAATGGAAAGTAAACTTTTATAAAATCCGTAGCAGGTCCTCTCAAAAGAGGGGTGAGAAAATATTTAGCCTACTGTACGTGTATTTCAGTTGCTCTATGTAACCAGACTTTGCATTTCATCTTTATTTAGAGTATAGATAGTCCAAATACCATTTTTTCAGGGATTTAAAATTAGCATCAATATTTTTATGTGACTGTATTCTCTATAAGTCATGTGGAAATATATACAGTAATAAGAACACTGCAGTTACAGTATTAGAACCATTTCTGGCAACTAGCGATAAGAAAATAAATTTGGTTTCATGAAAAAGCTTGATTTTTGGAACTCACTTTGAATTGGAATAAACCCAACCTATGTTTTTATAACTTTCTCCCTAAAAAGCAGGAAGAACATCCTGACAGCTAGCAAGCCAATAACTCAGTCATACTCTATGATGAAAACCTAGGTTCATGCAGCTTTCTCTTGAAAAAAAAAAAAAAAAAAAATATTACTGCTTTTTTTGACAGGCTGATATTTAAATTAGTTTGTCTGAAGTTATTACTGATAGTTATGACATAGCAAAAAAAAACCAAAGCAACAGAGAGAGGAAGATTACTACAATGCTATGTAATATTTAGTTATTTTTAACTGATTTGTTTGAGGGACTTCAGATCTGGGAACTATTTTCTCCAAGTTTCATTTGAAGTTACACTTGAAGATCACACCCAGATGAGATAGGAACATTTTATAAATGACTGACTCAGAGAGGCAACATGGTTCAGGTTTCCTTTCATAATAATCTGGGACAAAACCCCTTTGTTACCGATGTAAAGAGTACAGTTAATCAATGCATGGTTTAGAACTGTCCAGTTTCTACTTTTCATCTTATACAAGCCCAACAAGCAGCAAGAGACAGACTTATTTATTTCAGAAATAAGACTTCTTTCACCTGTTTCTGAAAACGTGTTTAAATGACTCATTATATGCAAGTTGTCACTGAAGTTACATCTCCCCTTAACAAAGATCTGAACTTGAAGCATTTTACGCTTGAGACCAGCAATGGCCAACAGTGTTGGGTTCACAGCATTCACTAGTTATCAATAAAATTTTCTGGGATTTATAAAAGCAGACAGTGAACATCACTGAAGATGTTACATGACACAAGTAACATTTCCTTTTCAGCAGTATGCCTTCAGGCAACTGCTCATGCCATCGCTGTCTCAGTAGAAAAGGAAAATTCCTTTCAGAAAGATGCAAGCACAGACAGGAGATTTTTCTGATAAGCTGCTGTGAAGATGCCCTTAAGTTTATTGGCTCAGTGTTTTTCTGACGATTTTTTGAGGAAATACATCTAAGACAGAAAATAATTTCTACCTTAGCCAGTTCTCAAGCCTAGGTTCTGAGATCAGGAGAGTTCACTCACTCTTGGTATCAGTGTCTCATGCTCTTTTCTATTAAGCTTATTTTAAGTAACTCCCTGTATTTTGAAGATGAAATTCTGAAAAGGAAAAAGGTCTTGTTTTCTAGCTATTCCTGTCCATTTCCTGATTACTTTTCCCACACTCTTGTACTTTTTCAATACTTTCTATTGCAACTTTCTCTGCTTTTGCACCCAATGGAATTTTTTTCCTTTTATAAAACAAAACTGCTATTTCAGCAGCTGCTGCTGCTAATGAATAGTGCAGTATAGAATGGAAAGATTGTTAGAAAAATTCCTCAAGCTTGCATAAAAATTAGGAGCTGATTTTCTTGTGGCAAGTTATAAACTAGAGAACAAGAAGAAATTGCTCCCATTCTATTGTATTGTGAAAAAAGTAAGTTGTTAGTACTAGTGAGCACAAACTTCTTGAGATGAATTTGCCCAGTCATGGTCAGAACACTTTGAAGAGGTCACCTTTAGTTAAGTACCTCAAGCTTCATCATTAAAGTAGGAAAAATAAATAAATATTAATCACTGGAGAGAATATTAGAGTGGACTCAGAAAAGAAAAATGTGATTTGTAACACACAAAAGTGGGATATAGAGACAAGCACTAGAGAAAACTAAAGAAACAGCAATTGTCTTAAATTGCTGATCCCTACATTATGATGGGCTGCTGTCAGTTCCCTCTCTAGTGAATTTGACTCACTCCTTGCTACATACACTGCATTGGCTACTTTTGCTATGTAAAATTTAGGTTTCATGGGTTTTGTTGTAAAGCAAAATAAAAACCAAATTGCTATGCCAAAATGCTATTCTCTTTCAATATTTTTTTCTATTTTTTTTTAATCTTTCTGCCTAGCCTGTGTAGTTTTCAGACCCTCTGGTTAGTCTGTAACCACCCTAACATGAGGGTTTGCCTGTATATTATTTTCTCCAAGCTATTATTAATCCTAGTTAACAGATGCTCAAGACATTAATTTATTTCACCAAATTTTGATATTTGCAGACAAATTAATCACCAGTGCTCCAGGCTGGAGAGAAATAGGCCCTTTTATGTCATTATTTATCTAGTTTACTTGATATGCATCCTATAACTGGCTACTTCTCTTTCATGTATAAAGGCAAGCTGCATGACTTTGTTCCAGTGATAACAAGTAGATTTAAGGCATCTGAAATTCAGTTACTTTTCCAACACACTTCTTGCAAAATACTGAGGAAAAAAATATGTGGCAGGAGGGGAAATAAAGTGACACTGGTCATCAGACAAGCTGATCTTCACCATTTCTTTCTTCCTCTCTAATATGTATGTGTACACCCAGAAACAGATTGTCTGTGTACATGAATCTATCCTTTCATACTTCCACTGTAAAAAATGTAAAATAAAATAACATTAGTGCATTCCACTACAAACATCAGAAAATACTTTGAAATCAAAATGTTTTTCGAAAGCGGAAACAACTGTAATGAGTAACTCAGGATGGAAGGCAGTTTGGTACTAGTGTGCTTCTGAGTGTGAATCAATTTGAGCAGACAATGAATCTGGTTTAAATTGTTACAATTCTATGCTACTTCTATGAAATTTATACCAGCTCTGAGCCTTTTGCCTTTTTGTTTAAAAATATGGTGGAGATACAGGTCTATGTCCTACTAATCAATGAGATGGAATTATTCAGATGGAATTATCATAATTGTATCCTCTGAACTACTGGCTTCTGTTTTTCTCTGCTTTAGCCACTGAAAACACACAAAAATCCTCTTTGAGAGGGCAGGATGACTACCTCCTTGTAAACAACTGTATTCAACAAAAAGGTGCTGAAATTGTCACAGCATAAAGATTTTAGAAAAATACTTGTGCACATTTTTGGAATTTCTGTTTTTCCAAATCAATTAGAAATGAACACTGACATGAGAAGCTTAAAGAAACATAACGTACAACAGTGAAAAGCTACTTTTTAAGCCACATTGTCTGAGAGCTTATCAGACACCTGTTCTGATGCAAGCAACCTAAATGACAAAGGAAAAAGCATGTTCATGAATGTCACAGATGTTAATGAATTGGCTAAGAGTACTACGCACATGGGAAGGCTGGAAAATAAAAAGGATTCTGAAGAAAATCATAGCTACAGGAATGAAGAAAAAGAAAAATAGTTTAAAACTCAAAAGAGTAAGCAAGGAAACATAACACTAAAACATCCAAATGGAGTCCTTCAGACAATATAATCCACAGATCAGCATACCAGCAAAGCCACATACCAGTAAAGCCACACAAGAGAGAGAAAGAGACAGAGAGACAAAACAAAAAGTAAATGATATAGCTTGTGATGTCAAATCACAGCGAAAACCCACCAGAATAACTCTGTGTTACAAGCAGTCGTCACCTTTACAGAAAGATTTATTTGCAGCTTGGTAAGACCCTGACAGGTATTTTTTTTCTTGATATTTAACTTATTTTTTCACAATATAACCTCTTAGCTCCTACTGACCTCTTGTTTCACTGTAAACAATTTTCTTTCCATCCGCTTGCTTTGCCCTTCAAACTTCAGTGGACAGCTATTTCTCTTTGGACTCTACTATACAAAGTGGCAAAGATTGAATGATGTATGAAGTCTGCAAGCTGGTTTTAATCAAACAGCAATATATGTTCCTGTCTTCAGAAATAAGATACTTACTGTGTTCTTTTTAATTACCAATTCTGTAACTGTCAAATAACCAAGTTTGTCTGGTCAAGATCTGATCTTTTAAAAGCCTACCACTATCAGTCTTATTTTTCTATACACACTCAGACTAGTTTGTTTGATATTGTTTAGCTCCATTCTAAATCAATAGCAGTTACATACAGCCTTACTTAAAAAATCAGAAATTAATTTTTCTTTTTCTAAGTACCTTTTTGGGGATGGAATTAAAAAAAATGGAAAGCAGAAAATTAATTCAACATATTTTATTCACGATAGTTCAAGAGAGAAGAAGTTACAAGAAACCACATTTTTTATTAGTCTTTGAGGTTTCATAGAATCATAGGTTTGTCATTTATGGAGAAGAAGAACTACACTCGAGATAAAAAAGACTAAATGCATCTAAAGGAACAAAAAAAAAGTAACCGATGTATGAATTCAAAGATCATTACACCACAGGGTAGTAGAGGTTTCAGACAATAAATGGAGGTCAGCATATCAGTCACTTAGCTTACTTCATTGTCAAAGGCAAGCTTAGCTTTATCTGACTAAGGATATAAAGAAATTACTCCTTACGAGAAAGTTCATCTTCATAGATCTTTGGCCCTGTAGCTTTACTTGCTCTTCCAATAGTCTCAGGTGAGAGCTAAACTTGTGTGCTTATGTGTGTGTATACATACAGATATAAAACTTCTGTGGAACAGTGATGAGAAACTGCAAATGTACTGATGACAAAAGAGGTAGCACAATGGACTGTAAACTGCACAGCATGTGTGGGTTCTTAAGCTTAAAGAAAAAAAAAGGCAAGAAAATAAAAAGGCAACAAACTGCCTTTTTTAATTACTGACACACTGGCTTCAGCAACAATTTTCATCTTAGATTTGCTTTTGGACTTCTTCCCTGCAGTATTTGGCAATTTATTGGAAATGCAAGATTTATTTTAAACTTGATTAAAATGTTGGAAAGAACATTTAGTATTGATGTTGGATCTTAGCAATTTGTCCTGAAGACCATTTGGAATATTCATTTACTTTTACAAAATAGAAAAATCTATATAGATTCCTACACCATAGCTGACAAGATAGAAAAAAATGGTAATAACAATATTAAATTTTAGCAAGTACAGTTTTAAAAAAATATGTGTGTGGAAAGAAATTTAGGAAAGCCATGCAGAGCTGTGAGAGGAAAGCTTTCTACTTTATAACTGACCAATGTGATATGCTCCTGCATTACATGTCAGTTTTTCATGCTCCAATGGGCTGTGTATGTCCCTACAGTTTTCTTTTCATAGTATAAAGCTTTTAAAATATTTTAAATATTTTCAATTAAAGCTCTGTCAATTATTCTTGACCTAATCCTGAGCCTAAAGTTTACTTTCTTAACAAATGTTTAAAATCAGGTTATTTTTTTAACTGATTTGCAAAATGTTTCCTTATATTATAAATCCTTCTCACCATCACCAATAACTTACACTCTGGAAAATTCAACATTGCATGTTTGAAGCAAGTAGGTACACTGCTGTAAGATTTATCAATAAACTCTCCCACATATAGCATGGTAAAATATTTCCTTTCTTTCCTTCCTCTAGTTAGTTCATAATTTGGCTAATTTAAAAATGTGACACATATTGCAAAATCAGTATTCAGTATACCTTATTTGATTCTTCCACCTGCAACATGTCAAAGTACCCTGCCATTATTCATGGTCCTGATTGTTATTCAGATATGTTAGTCAGAGATTAGTTGTCCTCACTTTAAAATATCAAGACTCAACACTGACAACTAGTGACATCAGCTAGGACCTTGTCATCCATCTTTTTTTATCTCTTAGTTTCATTAGACACCTCTTAGAGGAATTTTTAGTTCTGCTTTTTTGTTTGTTTGTTTGTTTTCTCCACAACTTCCATACCAATGGAAAAATATTATATATAAATGATGTATCTGAACAGCAAATTCTAAATCTTTACTCCTTTAGCTACTTGTCTCGTAGAGCAGTAAATTCTTCCTACACCTGGAAACAATGTCTGCTGTCATAACCCACCATAGTCTGAGCCTCAGAATAGCGCTGATTTTGAGTAGATTCATCCCCTACACTTCCACATATCCTTAAACAGCTTCAACACATTTACAGATGGATGTCATTCAGACGTCCAGTCTCTCTCACTCTCAAATAGAGACTCCCCCTTTGATAACCTCCTTGAGGAGTTTCAAAGCCCACACCAGGCTTCTGCTGTCCAGATGCATGTACCCTGGAGGTGGTTCAGGATGGCTCCTAAACCATCGCAGTGCCTCCAAGAACCCTTCCAATGGTAGCTGTTCCTTTATACCCTGAAGTGGCAGTAAAGCCAAGAACCCACAAGCTTTCCTGTCACACACACACTGTACTCTAAAATAACTCAACCAACCAAAAGTTCTCCCAGTCCCAGACAAGAGAGGAAGATGGAGAATGCACAAGTACATTTTTATGGGTCTCCAAAAAATAAAATCTGGGCGGTTGGCTCCATGTTCTCACCAAAGCTGTCACTCCTGGCAGAAATTTCTGCATGTTTTGCTCATGGCTGTATTATAGCCACCTTCCCATTCGAAACAATCTTTCTGTAAATAAGCCTCTGATATTTTCTATGCCCACAAAACTCAACTGACAATTTCAAGCCTGAAGCTTCCTGAAACTTTGCTGCTCTTAAGGAGACTTTGTTCCAAGTCAGTTGATATGTTGGTTTAGTCTAGCTCATACTCATTTTTCCTCAAGGTGTTCTCCATTTCCACTGTGAAATCTAGCCCTGTAATGTGAGAATACCACCTTTCTTGCCCACGATTTGCAGGGATAAATCATCTCAGTCTTGATTAAATGTGCTGCGTCACCATATATAGTATGCAGTGCAGTTTGCTTGTCGAAGTGCTTTAATCAATGGCAGCACAGAAATCCTGAATAACCTCTACTCATGTGCTGTATAGTCACAAAGTATATGCACAGTAAGTCTGATGCAGCTAGGAAATGTAGGATTTGTTCTGTATAAGCTAATTACTTTACTCTGTTCATGTGTGAAAGACCTAAGAATTTCTGAAAATGCACGTGAACTGCAAACTAGAAACTCTCCGCTACATATAATACTCTTATCCCTATGGCACCAGTTGCTCAAAGCCACTTAGTTTTGACAACTGATAGTTTACCACAGTTTAGAGATTCATGCAAAATGCAAGTGGCAACAATTGTTTGCAAAAGTATATGCAATTCACAAAATAAGATGGACATATGCTTCAGATGGTTAAATCCAGTTGAAACAGACTATTTTTAACAGCACAAGCTAAAAATATGCCATCCTATAGTTTCGTTACAAAGTGATTCTGTTTGGTATTACCCTAAGATCATGTGAATAGATAATATGGAATAAACAAATGCCTTCATCAAAATATTTTCTCAGTACAAAAAGTTCAGAAACTGGAAATTCAGGCATCCATGTCATGAAGCAGTAAAATCTTTCTACAATCACTTTTTAAAAGCCATTCTGACCAGTTTTTATAGACCATATTTCATATCAATGCTATTCTTGAAATCTATCCTAATTCTGCAGATGCTTTCTCTCAGAGATTTACGTTTCTTTTTTTTTTTTGACTAAATGAACAAAAATTGGTGGGAAAAACCAAAACAAACACACACCAAAATCACAAATAAAACGAAAAGGACAAGCTAATAAACCACAACATCAAAACCCCTCAGAAGTATCATGGTATTTCTCTAAGGGGATTGTTATATTCATATGGTCCAAACAGACTTTACTATGATAAAAATTGAGTGTCATCCCCCAAACCACTATTCCTCCTTGTGAAGCATTCATCGAAATTAAAATTAACACAAATCAAAAACCAATACCCAACTAATTTACTACTTTGAAAATGAATCAATGGAATCTTATTTTACAATGCCAAGATGCAGCAACACTTCAAAGCCAAATTTCTATAAATTATCCCTGCTTTGAATGACAGTCTTAAAGAGATGCTCTTCCAACTCCCACTTCTATGCATGCATTTCTCAAACATTAGTTTTAAAGACTCTTACTCCTACATACAATTTTTATACATCAAAACCTAAATAAATATAAACCTGGAATATTTGTTCAAAATAGAGCTTCATATAGAAATACATAGATATCTTAAATTGTTACATGGTTATTTCCATGTATTTAAACACTATAGTGCTATATTTGTCTGTATGCATT
This sequence comes from Streptopelia decaocto, assembly GCF_964273445.1. Classification (NCBI taxonomy): domain Eukaryota; kingdom Metazoa; phylum Chordata; class Aves; order Columbiformes; family Columbidae; genus Streptopelia; species Streptopelia decaocto. Next base: position 110,910,692 of record NC_138663.1, read on the forward strand.
TTTCCCATGCAAAAATACCACTTTTAAACATGACATGACACTTATCACAAGTAAATAAGTCAGAACTTAGCCAAAGTAATTCAAAGTTAGAAATATAAATTGTTTGCTGAGATCTCTTCACAGTTGTTCAACCTTTGAAGTATTCTGTGAAGTGCTAAAATAGTCAGAATCAAAAAAGCTACAGCTTGAGGGACTTCAAGTGAGCTGTGCAATATAATTGCACAGTTAATAGAAGCATAATCATCTCAGTAGGAATTAAATAAGGCAAATACAACTGCTGAGGTTTTTTTTTTAAATATTATTAATTTCAAAGTGTATCTTGCACATGCTGGCATATTTAGGGGAAGCAAGGCAACTTCAGATCACAAAAGTATACATTTTCAGAGTTTTCTTCTGATGATGCAGCACATAATGAGAAACGTTTGAAACAAGCTTAATCCAAATATTTACCATACATCTAAAAATAAATCTACATCCCATATATTTCATACTTCAACTGACTGCATGTAAAAGTGTTTGTTACAAGTTCAATTAGAGAACAGAGAGCTAGAAAGAATGAAGACATCAGCTATGCAAACTCCGCAATGTGTTTTTTTTCCCCTTTCTCTTCATATTTCAAAAAATGAGTATAAATTTGTAGAGCCTTTTTCAACACATGAAACTAGGAAAAGGGGGGGAGGAAGTAGAAAGCATTTTTTTATTCTACTTTAAAAGAAATGTTTTGCTATTAAAAAAATAGAAGAAAGTTATAATAAACTTAATTAATAATTATATCCTTATTCTGTGTAAAAGAGTATTAGAGTGCAGCTGTTGCATAAGAAATAACAAAAAGCAGAAGGGCAATAAAGAGCAGAAAAGCTCTTTCTCAAAGACTGAGGAAAAAAATTGAAGAAGAGCAATATACTGTGATATAGATTCACTGGTTTTACATTAAGAAACCAATAAACAGTCAGGTTAAAAGGTGCCATGTACCTGCAGTCTTTTAAAATCTACCAGTAATGACATTAGCACTCCAGACAGACCTGAGCATCCAGCAGCCTGGGAATAGACGGCAGAAGGGATATTTCTTTAAGTATTCCTAAAATATCTTTGAAACCCCAAGTCTTGTGTAGCCTGTCCAGCCTCAAATCCATGAGCGTGGCACCAATGCAATGCTCAAATCTATTTTACTTGGCATCAGTCTGCAACCATTCCGTCATTCTTACTGAATCAAGATGCCAATGTACATATACATTTACTTTAGGAAATGTTACTTGATTAATGAAGACTATATTACTTGTCCCATTCAAATCAAAGACAAAATAGCCTGCTTGGCAAAGCAAAGAGTGTGTTTTATGATCAAAAATTCTTCTATAGCCTGGCTCTTTCATTGGCATTCACAGACTCACGTTGCCAGAAGTGCTTTCTAGTAATGTCTCGGGCTCAATGAACTTTTGCCAGTTTCAAAATGTTTCCATGGAGCCCTGACTAGGTTGCCAGAAAAAAACACACAAACACAAACCCTATTCTTCTAGGATTTGCAGCATCTCTAGGATGTCCTGCCTCAGTGTCTGCTGCTTCCAGGCCACCTCAGTGCAGGGAGGGCCAACAACACAACTGAAGATTGGTGGGTTTCTTCTAGAACTGAAACTTGTGGAAACTGTGGTTGCTGTCCTCGGGCATGTTCCTACTGACTACTAGAGGTTTCTGAAAGTGAGTAGAGAAACTGATAAGCTCCAGACATGTGTAATTTCAAGGAAATTTAGATTATTTTTCACTCTGGTTTGATTCAGGCTAACACTAAATTGAAACTTTTGTTTGTGTATCAGAAATTCTGTTTTTCTTTTTTTTTTTTTCCAAATCTTGAAACTAAATTGTATGAAATTTATATCCTTCCAGGGTGTGGGCAGGCAACTGATTGAGGTGTGTGGTGGTTTTTTGTTTGCTGTTGTTGTTTGTTTATTTTGCCTTTTTTTGTTCCCCTCTCAGCCCTGCTAACAACTGTATTCTGAAATATAACAGAACCAATAACATAGACAAAAGCTTTTCATAGTCTAGTGTAAAATTAGTATACTCTCTGCTCATTCTTTAGAAACTCAAAAAATCTCATTTATACTGAAAACCATACCTCTGAAATGCTTTGCCAAAATTACCATTATCCCTAAAAAAATTCAGCTTCCAGCTGATGCCAAGAAAACACTCTCTATTAGCTCACTAGATTTCTTTCCTAATTAAAAGAGAAAAAAAGATACCTTAACAGAAAGGATTTTAGATGTTTTAGAGCCATTTTAGAGTTCTTTCAAATATCTGCTTTGATTCTAGACAAAAAGAGTAAAGATTGACACTCATGGAAAATAAAGTCTGATTTTTAATCCATCTGCTACTGTTTGCTTTCCTTCTGACCACCAAGATTGCTGCAATGATGATAATTTCAAAGGAAAGTTAAAGAGCACTAAAACTTAGCTTAGCTCTACCTATCAAAGTATGCTTGAAAAACAGGGATATAATGCGATTTTTAACAGAAGTGCCTTTATTGTAAATGCTGTATGTATTTCTGTAAAATAAGCACCTGACATACAAACAACAGATGGCAAAGCATATGGTATATCACTTACAAATGCAACCAAACAAAACTTTAAACCTGCTCTAACAGTAGGAGTGACCGAAGTAGTCTTGGGTCAATTGAACAAACTCAATTCAAGAGCAGCATTGTATTGCGGAAGAGCAGCAACTGGCAAGACATTTGTAGGTGGCATTGATTTATGTCCATAAATTGAAACCTTCTGGCCCCTTCAAAATGCCATCAGGGTCACAGAGGCATGTCAAAGCCCTGACACTTGGCACCAGCTACAGCAACTGCCCAGAGCACAAACAGTGGCAGGATCTTATAACTGATGGCAAAGTACAAGTCTGTCATTAGGCTGGCACTGTGTTTTATTATTAATTGGACATTATCTGCAACTCCGCAGCAGCTGCAATGGTGCTGTGTTGCGCAGAGTAAGAGAAGGATAATGAAACCAGGAGTACTGCAAACAAATAATAAGAGTCTTACCTCTATTGTCTCATGTGGCACAGCAGGAATGAACATGCTTTATGATAGTACATTTTAATGATTTTTCAATTCTCCTTCATTTCTTTTCATTTGCTTTTATTATATTTGTGCTCACTTTGACTCGGAATAGAATTAATTTTCTCCATAGTAGTTTGTATGGGGCTATGTTTTGGATTTGTGCTGAAAACAGTGTTAATAACAGAGGGATGTCTTCGTTACTGCTGAGCAGTGCTTACACAGAGTCAAGGCCTTCTCTGCTTCTCACACCACCCACCAGCGAGTAGGCTGGGGGTGCACAAGAAGCTGGGAGGGGGCACAGCTGGGACACCTGAGCCTAACTGACCAAAGGGATATTCCATACCATCTGATGTCATGCTCAGCATATAAAGCTGAGGGAAGAAGAGGGGAGGTGGGAGGGACATTTGGAGTAATGGTGTTTGTCTGCTCCAGTCCCTGTTATACATGATGGAGCCCAGCTTTCCTGGAGATGGCTGAATACCTGACTGATGATGAGAAGTAGTGAATTAATTCCTTGTTTTGCTTTGCTTGAGTGTGTGGCTTTTTCTCTACCTATTAAATGGCCTTTTACATCAACCCGCAAGTTTTTCCACTTCTTTTAATTCCCTGCCCCATCCCACTGGAGAGGAGGACTAAGTGAGCAGCTGTGTGGGGCTCAGTTGCTGGCTGGGGTTAAACCATGACAACATGCTTAGTGTGACCATGATCAGAAGAACATGCATTCATGCACATGTACACTTATAGTGAATGTTTTCTTTTTTGAAAGGAAAAAGGAGTCCTTGCCATACTCAAGATTTGATTTAGTTCACTTTCTGGTGTAATACCTAAGCAGTTTCTAGTTTGGTAAGACATTGTCTGTGCCTCTTTTACTCTGAGCTTATGAATTGTTCTCACTGGAAATGAAATACACATACACTATGAAATAAACAAATATTTTCTTTCCACGCTTCTCAGTTTACGTTGACATAATTGTATCAGTTGTGGGAGACAGCCAATTTATATACACTAAAGGAAAGCTGGCTTTTGATCTCAAACCCAACTCAAGCTAACTCATGCTTAAAATGAGGAATTGAACACATTTTCAGAAAAGCTGTAGGCCAAGTCTATGTGGAATATAAACTCAGAAAATCATGAGTCTGCTGGCCATAGCCTTTGGCAAAAAGAACATCTAATACTAGAAGAATCCACACTAGGAAACATCTGAGGTCTAGCTGATCTCAAAATATAAAAACATTTCAAAAGAAGAAAGCTATTTTTATGGCTGAGAAACAAGAATTGTCAGTGGATAAAAGAGCAGGTTCTGGTTGTTGTTTAGGATAAATATAAATGTGTTTCCCATTGTAAAACTTCCCTTTGCATGTTCTTTATTTAAAAAAAAAAAAAAAAGAACAACAAAACTCAGCTAAAGAGAATGCCAATGTTATCTTCTCAGTGTTTTCTATCCTTGCCATTTTAATATTGGTGGTGTCTCTAAAACAACATTAAAGTTGTTATTTTGTAATGCTGCAACTCTTTAACTTCAGTTAAAACTTTTTTTTTTTTAAGCATATAATTTTCTCCAGCACTGAAGATGCCATAGCAGTAGGAAATTAGCAAGACTATAATGTGTTTTTTCCATAACCAGGACTACAGAAGAGGTGGAACAGGACCACCAAATGAAATCCTTCAAGAAAGACCAAAAATTAAACAAATATTTACTTAATAGAAGACACGCTAATTCCAGATTAGAGAACTGTAGAGATGGAAGGTGATTAAAAAAAATCAGAAATATCTTTCTGTTTTACAAGTGCTATTTCATAAGCCACTTGAACCAGCGTACAGGCCACCAAAAGGGATGGTCTTTGCCTCCCCTTTTACCCTGACTGCACCCCCCGCCCCAAGATTTCAGTTTGGAACCTCTAAAGCAATTTTAAATTATATATATTTTTTAAATTATATAGGTATTTTAAATTATATATATTATTTGCTCTGTCTTCAGCTAATTTAGCTTCTCCCAGTATGGACATACAAATATCTTGGAAACAGCAGACTTGCTAATCCAGAGGGAAGGAACTGAAACACATGACTGAGGATAAAATTTGATGGAATGTATTTGGAAAATATTTATTGAGAATAAAGGTAAACTGCATATCTCCCTAATGGTGAAGGAAAACTCATTTATTTATACTGTATAAGACACACAAACCAAAATAGCTTGTCCTTATGTAAACAATGTCTTCTAAACATGACGAGGGTCAGTGATACTTTGCTTAAAGTGCTAAATAGATCACCCTATTTTTCCCCCTCTCTTTAAGCTCAAAATAATTAGTAATTTCCAAAAATTATTTTCTTTTGTCTCCAACAAATTCAAAAAGGTGTACCCCTGCAGGTTAACTAAAAGCCTTGCTTTGCTTTCTCTATGCTGCATTACCAATGTGTTTATTCAGACACATTCTGTCCCTGAAAAGCTTGGACTTGCCATTTTATGGCTTTGTGCATCAGTTCTTTCAGCTATATATTTTTCTTCAGAGACCCTAGACCTAACACACATGTATGACACCCCTTCAACACTACGAAATCCAGGAAATGCACAATTTTAAGAAAAATGTATTGAAATGGAAATATAATAATGAAAATATACAGTGTTTCTTCGTTTTTGAAATAGTACCGTTACTATGGCAATTTTCAAACCCATTATTTTCATGAGAAAGCTCTCTTTATTGAAAAAACCTGAATTTTTATCCACCTTCATATTTGTATGCTCAATTACACTTCAGAAACTGTATATGAAATGTTGAGTGATGTTTCTATAACTTTTAGTCCCTTCTCTAAGTAGCAGCTTCGTGATATTTAGTTCCATATTCTAAGACTATGAGTATCAAATAGATACTCATAGATTCCATTTTTTTCTTCTGGAAATCTGTTGATATTGTCTTGACAATTTTTTAGAACATTCTGTCAACTTCTCTACATGGAAATAAATATAAATGAAGTAAATAGATTTTTACTATCAAATGAAAAAAGAATCAAAATGGAAACATTCATACATAAAAATTATTTTGATCAGAAGAATACATATGTCAACTCACAACAGCAATGAATGTACTTGTTAAATCTTCCCTGTGGTGATGCTACTACAATTTAAAAAAACAGACGAAGTAAAGTATCTCATCATAATAACGATTACCCATCTTTCAGAATATCTTTAATTTCTGATAATTGACTGCAATACTGTTAATCCAAAAAACTTTAATAGGAATTCCACTGTGATACAGCATTAATTAATACCTGTTTGTTGTAAAGAGTTACAGGTTTACAATAGGTTGTGTGATAGTTACACTTTACAGGAAGTGCCAAATTGTTCTTAATTTTAATGGTATTCATTAAAATAACATTAAAAATACTGTTTGCTTCTACTCTGGGTATATTCTGTAAGTCTATTCCAACCAGCAAATAATGATGTCACACCAAAAGGTCCTAGTTCTGTAGTATAGAGAGTCAGAAAGGGTATAGTGGATGTAAAACAAAAACCACTTTGCATCATTTTGTGAAAATAAAATAAAATGAAAATGCCTCAATCTTTTCTTTCCTTCCTTTCAGAAGTGCAGCAAGTAAGCAGATAATCCAAAGAATAACTGATCACACATATGAAACAACTATGCCTTATAGCACCAATTTTACAGCACCAATTTCAAATCTGACTGTGTAAACTCCGGCACTCATGAAGAGTCTAACTGAAATTAAGAAACCATAAATAAATGACATGTCATAGAGGCCAAAATCCATGTTAGAACAACTCAGAGCAGGATCATACTCTAGGCAATTTCTTAGCCTTGAGTTCAAGGTGGAAAAAAATACTACTCACTGTTAAATTTCATGGTTTTTTTCTATGAGAAATAATATAATTACTCTTAAGAGCTACATTTCCCCAAGGGTTTATAAAACAGAAGTTTCAAGATGCAGTATGATAGGTATAGTACACATATGACTGGTATACAGATAAAGAATTGCTAAAATACACTTGTAAAAGTTCTGTTTATTGCTGTCTCTGCATTGGAATTCAGAAGGGAGCAAAAGCAGGATACAGGGATATTGCTTGCAGCCATCAGCTTGAAGAAACATACTGGAAATCCAGGAAAAAAAAAAAAGCAGGTACAGTTTCTTTACATTTTTATATACTGAATCTTGGTTTTTTTCTAGTTATTTACTGTACTACAGTGCACTTAAAAACTAGCATTTGTATTGTAAAGTGAGAATTAGTTTGAGTGATGTTGTTATGACACAAAAATAATTGTGTTCCTAGAGAAGACAACTCACACACTGGCAACTCTAAAGAGAGCACTATTGCATGTTGGTGTTCATGTTAGTTCTACTTATGTGCAGTACTTTGGTATGCAAAAGTGACTGTGAAATGACTAAAATGGTAGCTGTTGTATTATTGCTGTTAAAGACAAGTTAATAATTTTACATAAAATTTCATGCATATTTCTGTATGTACACATACAAACCTATTTTAAGTTAATAAAAGTACAGCTGACGTTTGTTGTTTTTTGCATACTTTTTTTTTTTTTTTCCAGGTAGATTCACCATAAAATACATTTACTTTCCATTTATTACACAAAGATTGCATGCTACAGGCAGATAGGGAGAGTTTATTTATTTAGTTTTCTTTGCATCTCCAACCACCCTTCTCCTTCTCCCTGTTTTTATCTGGCCTCATTTAACTTTTATTTATTCTATCTTCATTCATCTACTTCACACCTCCTCAGTTCTCTATAGCATTTGGAAGAACACATAAATAATAAAATAATAAACATTACTCTTGGTCTGTTGTGACTTCTTCCTTTCATTTAAAGCACATTCTGGGAATTTCAAGAAGACTCCTGCTCTCTGAATAAGAGTTCTGAGTGTCTGGATACTGAATTATTGAAACCTTGGAAGTACAGTATCACACTGATTGAGGGAGACAGTTATGACTCAGAACTATGCCATCTTTTATTTTGATAACACCACAAAATCATAAAACAGAATATTAATATACCATATGCATGCCAAAATATTTCACTAGATTATGCACATCAAAAAGTAGTATTTTATTTCCTAAAAACAAGTCACTGTAATGAAACATGAAAGCCAAAATGATTCAACATGTTCCTCTTAAAATGACATTAAAAATCATTCATGATTCTGAAAAATTTTAATTTTGAAAAGACTTATTCCTATCAAAGGAAGTCAACCAGCTCTAAATCAATCAGCCCTATCTGATTCATTTTGGGACTAAATGCAATCTTAAGTCTGGAGACGTCAAAATCTGAATCTTTATATTCAACTCACCCTAGTATTAAAGCCAATGAGCTTCACATGCTTTCAGAATCAATTTTCTATGGTAATGGTAATTTTTTATTTAATTTTGATGCAAGTTCTAGCAGCTAATCTTCTGATATTTTATCTCATTAGCTTAAGCCATAAAACACTACCTCTGTAATTCACAGATTCAGGACAACAACATCACTATGACATGAAACACTGAAACACATTCTGGACAGCAGGAGGAGGTTGTAACCTCCTATTTCCTTGGTTCTGTCAATTTTGCATCCCATTAACATTAAAATAACCACTGACATCTGGTGCAAGCCTGGGCACCAGTTCTGTGGAAAGCTCCACTTTATCTCAGTAATGTCAGAAGACTAGTTTAAAGGTTATGGAACATCGATTTGTTCCATTTCCCCTCCTCAACTGGAAGACCAAGTATATTCTTTAAAATTGTAATATGGCTAATCAGTATGATGGTTTGGGAATGTAATGTAAATTGAATTTAAAAAAAACCAACAATTTCAGAACTGCCAAATTCATTTAGCACAAGCAAGGATTTAGCTTAAACCCAGAGAATCGCACTCCTAACAGGGGTTTTCTTCAAAACTATTTAAGCGTATATAGAGCAAAATAAAAGTTCTTTAAAGAACATTAGGTACTAAGCATTTCATAACAACAGAATTCTCAAAAGCTTAGGATAAAGGTGTCAACAACACTAGATTTGCAAAGCAGCCCCACTAAACATGTGTGTGGTTATTCCCACAGTAGCTTAACAGAATCTGGCCTGGATGCATTCTGAACTTGAAAGTTGGAACTTGAAATAGTCCAACCTTTGAAAAGAAGAATACATTTTTCATTTCAAAGGACATTTTTACTTTTATGACCTTAGAGTCTCATACATACCTACCTAGAGGTTTAATTTCTACCTGAAACACTGCTGCATCTATTACTTGTGCTAACATATATATATCAGAGGCATTCCCCCTCTCCCCGCAGATGCTAATGCACTAACATCAGCAAAACAACTATGCAGAAAATAAAGAGTAATATCAGCTACTCACACCACAAATTTATAGCTAGCATACATATCCTTATCGACGCACTGGTTTGCTTTTACAGGACTGATGTACTCTGATAATATCTACATCTTTAGCAAAACACTAATACTAAAAGATCTGGAAATCCGTTTCTCAGAATTTTTGCTTTGAGAGGTACAACTGCTAGGGCAAAATTTAAGGAACAAAGACAAAAAATAAGAAGAAAAAACCGTGACTTCTACAGTTGTTTTAGCTCAAAATAGATATTATAAGCATAGCACAAAATAAATTAGCACAGTATTTCTCTGTGCCTGAAAAGGATGATGAAAAGGGAATTTATCCTCTCTCTGTTCATTAATAATCCATGAGACAATTATGATAGTCTTAAAATAATTTATTTAAATTGTAAAATAATTTTAGCAAATAATTTTCTCTGTAGAACCTATCGAAGCAATTTATTAACAGTATTTATTATCCCTAACAAAAGCGGTATCACTTAGTTTGATACAGAGGCCATATAGCATTGCTCCTTTTTTCCAAGTGGTTGTGTCCAGCTCTTAAAATAAGATTTCCTAAGTATAACACAATTTCAAAAAATGTGTTTTCAGAAAACATGTTGTTGAAGATAGCCAAGCATAAACACATTGTTTGTCTGGTTGTTCAGGTGTAAGCCAGCAGGAAGAGCAATCTTTTGGGACAACACAAATTTCTCTCTTCTACTTCCTTCATTTCCCAAAATGATAAGGACTGGAAATAACCCAAATAGTAAACTGCTACACTAAGTTTTTACAAGACAGTGAGAAGGAAGTGGCATGGGAGCACTGGGCTTGCCAATTTTGGGAAGCGTTCAAAGTCTCCCAGAAGCGTCTGTGGCAGAGCTGATTTTATCGCCATTCTCTCTTGTGGACTGGTAATTCCTTCAGGCCCATAGGAAGGCATGACTTCAAAAAACTTATAAACATTTTGTCTTCAAGGCTGTAAATATCATCAACAATGTTCCAGAAGAAATGATGTTTTATCTTCTAATTCTTGAAGTCTACTTAGAGTCAGCACTGTATTGTAAATACTGTCCTGGAAGTATATCCCAGATTATATTCTGGAGACTGACAGCCAAATGCAAATAATTTGTTCTAAAACTAAATGTACAGCAAATTACATATGTGCATATATATCTAAGCATACACACACACATTGAGTGGATGTATAATTTCCAATAATATAAATCTACTGCAAGCTTATTATACATTTAACTACATGTCTAAAGAATTTTAAAAGAACTTTCTGACTTCATTGGTTCACAAAACTGAGGATCATCTTAGCCTAATGTAACTGCATGCTTAAGATATATTTTCTAGATGATATTCACAAATTTTTCGTAAATGACACTTGTTTAACATATCTTACAACAAAAAGAAGGCAACACTTCTACCTGTCTCACAGAAGAAAGTAAAGAAATCACAAGATTACTGAATCACCTAGAAATGCCTTGAAATTACCTGGAAAATAACAATTTGTTTGGTCTTTTACTTCTCCCTTGTAAATCAACATCCTGAGGCCATCTTCCCGATTTCAAAATAATGACCAGAAATCTCTGATAATAACTCCAAGGAAAAAAAACCAACCATAATGGTATCACTCAAGCTATTCTGTATTCTATTTTATTGCATTTCTATCACAGTATCACAGTATGTTTGGGATTGGAAGGGACCTCAAAAGATCATCTAGTCCAATCCCCCTGCTGAAGCAGGAACACCTAGGTGAGGTCGCACAGGAACATGTCCAGGCGGGTTTTGAATGTCTCCAGAGAAGGAGACTCCACAACCCCCCTGGGCAGCCTGTTCCAGTGCTCTGTCACCCTCACTGAGAAGAATTTTTTTCTCAAGTTAAAGTGGAACCTCTTGTGTTCCAGCTTTCTATGGCTTGTGTATTTTGGCACTACTTTTTTTTTTTTTAAAAAAATAATTTTTATTGATTACCCCTTAAATAAATTATGTATCCAAGGAGTCATTACCATTAGAGTAGTTAAGAGTAATGTGTTAATTTCCAAGATATCTGACTGCCAATGTTTCTAATTATTTTCCCAATGGGCAGGAGAGAAAACAGATCAGTTATTTCAGGGCCAGTTCCTGCCTGTAATACTCACCCCTGTATGGTACAACATCTTTTATATTTATTTTAAGGTCTACTTGGAAATAGTACAGAGGAATAAATTTGGAAAAATCCAAGCTTGAAGCTGAATTAGATGATTGCAAAGGGATGGACCTGAGATATCACCTAAAGCAACAGGAATGTTGTTAGCACCCCAGGCAAGAAAGAGCTATGCAGAAAATATCTTATACTGTCTACATAAAGAGCAAAATACAAAGTCAAGACCAAAATGCAACAAAAGATGCTCTTGTCAGGTAGTGCAAAATCACAAATATTTTACTAAGGCTGACAATAACATCAGCATCCCTCTGGTAAGTTAGAGAATTATTTTCTACCTACCCATATGCCTTACATATTCAAGGTAAAACACTCCGCCATGCTTATAGTCATCTCGCACCACATATGTCACATATCCCAACCTCAAATTGATGGCATCTCTAGCTGGTGCATATGGGATATCAATGAAATGAACCATATTTGCTTTTCACTCAAGTACCACAATGCTCCAAACGTGCGTGGCTTCAATTCTCTCAAGCCTCTCACAGAAGTATAAATTGAGATTTAACTTTCAAAGGATGCAGCCTATGCTTTCTTTCTTGTGCTGTTTTTTGAAGTTTTGAGCTCATCTATTTTATGTAATGTAACCGCAACAATATTGCCTCCAAGTTAGCTCTGCAATAATTCACTCCTAGTATGGCAATAATTGAGTGAACAGAAGCTTCTACCAGAGGCACTCTTTTCTATTATTTATTGTAATATTTTTTCATGACTTAATGAGAAACATTTCAAAAGAAACATTTTTACCCTTTCATGTTAAATTAATTTACAGTGTAATAAGCCATAATGAAAACAGAGAAATCATCAACAAAAAAGCATGTTAATAAAGACAGATTTCTACAAAGTTTTTAACTAAACTCATAAAATAATTTTTTTCTATTTCTGTCAAGTCCAGCTTGTCTCTATTTGTTCCCAATTATTTAAACAGAAAGTGAATATTACATAACAATGAAAAAGCAGAAACTACAACAGGACAAAGAAACTGAGAACAAAAATGTCTTTCAACTTAAGCAAATCTGATTCATATTAGTATGTTTTATTCTAAATATTTGCCGTGCTCTAGTATAGAAAATGCCAACCTCCAGTCTGGTGGTGTAAAGATCTTAGAAAAATATTTTTAAAAAACTAAAATTAAGTAAGCTAGCCTCAAAAACAAAACAAATTAAATAAAATACTATACATTAAAATAAAATAGGAAAACAAAATACATAGCTTTCTCTCCCTTTCCGCCATCTCACCCCAACACCTGTCTCAGAGCCTCTACACTGAGCCAGATACAACAGATGTTGATGATCTGCAAAATTCCTTTTGATATCAACAGGACTTGAGTCTCCCAGGATTGGGTTTACTGCATGGAATTCAGAGACATGGAAATGTAACTGCTGCTGTATGTTTGCTCTAAGGACAACATGCCACCTTTATTTCATGCCTGGATCATGGAGCTGGACTAAAACTGGAAAACTACCCTATTTTTACCTGAGGCAGCATGCAGCCCAGCAACACCTGGTGTAACACAGACAGGGTAGTTGTTTAACAGGAAACACAAGATAATGAAACAACAGGCTTTCATGTAATTGCTCCCATTGCAGAAATAACACTTCTTGGCACTATTTTCCAGGTGGTGCTAACTCTCCATAGTATTAGATGTCCCACAAGTTGAAGGCTAAAATAAAATGTCTGATTTTATATTTTAAAGCAAATCAACAAGCTGGGATTTAAACATTGTTGCAACTCTTACTCACAAAGAATGGAGTCACAATAGCACAGTTGAAAAGAAGAGACTGTCTGCTGAGGTTAATGTACTGTTATGTCTGTAATTGGTGTAACATAAGAGAGAACAGGTTTATTTCATAGCTTTGATCTGGCAGCTTCCAGCAGGTTTGCAGTTTATGGGAAGAAAGGATTTATTGCTTCATTTATAGATCAGTGAAATACACTTACATATAAAAAGTGCAAAAAATAGCAGGACAACTGTAAGCTTTTCCCAGCAAAAGACCTTTGAAGTTCAACAATGAGATTTAGTGCCTCAGTCTTTTGGTTTATGTACTTAGTCCTCTAGGAAGTGAAACTTGCTATTCTGTTCTACTGAACTATGAAGTAGTTTTAGAGAAACAGTCATTAAAATTGTGTCCAACCCAGCAGCATGAGGTAGAAATTAAAATGAAGTAGGTTTAATATAGCAGACAATGTATGGTGCTTCTAGAGAGGATATAATTTATGCCTTTAATTTGCTTAGTTACTAGTTAACTCTCATATTTGCTCCATTGGCAATGTTCCCCTAAAAAGCTGTAATATCTGATTCAGATACCAGAAATTAAAATTTTGGCACTAAGAAAAATAGTTTCAAAGTCTATTTTGAGGGTTGCTTCAGTTATTTTGTAACAAATTATCAGTGCAACCTGACAGACGATCTTTGTCAATCAAGCTTCTGGAATCTACAGAGACTTCTAATGTGAAAAAATAAGCAAAGTGAGGAAGGTACAAGAAAATAAAAGTGTTTATCTTCTGAACTGATTAATATGCATGTTTCTTGGTGCTCATGGCATCTTCTGGTTTTGCATTGCCTGTTCTACAACATGGGCAGTACAGAACTGAAGCTATTTATTTCAAATCAAGAGTCCAGATGTTCTCCCTCACATACCAACACCTCTGCTGACTGTTAGTACATCATACCAAAAAAAGCCTTAAACAACCATCTGATAATGTGTTCTTTTCTCTGCTATACTTGTTCATAAATATTGTCTTCTGGTTTTGATGACATAATTTGGCCAACTGAAAACTTCTAATTTTCTGAGGCAAAAATGGACAGTTGCATTTCAGATCTCCTCTCATTCCTCCAGCCTCTTCCAGCTCTGTTCTGATTCATCAGAGTTATTCCACTCAAAAGGACTAATACAAAAACCTACTGTATTATTGCAGCCACTTCAATCTGACTTTAAGTCATAAAGCGCCCCAGATTAGCATACTGAAAACACAAATCACCCACACTTGCAAGGTAAACTGCTAAACTAGACCTTCAGAACAGCTGGCATAAATAACTTCCAAAACATTTCATAACCCTAAAAAGACTCCTCCCTGTCTTAGTGCCCAAAGTATCTGATAGAAACGTGACAAGAGACAGGAAACACAGAGAGAAAGAGAGGGAAGAACAAGACTTCCACAAGTCTGAAGAAAATAAGCATTGTGTCCCTTTCAAATACCTGAAAGTAAAGAGATCTTCCCTTCTTGAGGCCCACTGTGCTTCCCTTCTTGAGGCCTGTTCTGCCTTGGGAAAATGTGTCTAAGAAGAATCTTTTCCCTGGGTTCAGTTATTGATTGCTACCAAAGACAGCCAATGGGCTACAGTAATACAAGGCAAATGGATCTCCCCAGACTGGTGCGGGGTCCCTTCACCCCACTTCCTGCCCTCCCCTGAGGAGCAGCAGCAGCAACCCTGCATACAGCTAAATCGCACAAGGAATTAATGAGCAAAAATCTGACTGATTATGGTAGCCATGGTGTAAGTTCATAGCTGTGCCCATTGAGATGGCCTGACAACTATACCGGCCCAATCGAAGCAGTGAAAACCTTTTTCTGCAGGTATCACATCTGGAAGTGGAAGTTCCCTAACTGAACAAATATTCGGTTTCAAGGAAATTTTCTGTGGAAAAGAAACACATGAAGAACAGAAACCTTTGACACCTTTTCTACCTGCTGACAATGAGGAGATAAGACAAGCCAGAATAACAACAGACAAACATTTCTCAGCGAAGCAGAGTAAAACCAAACAAACATCACTGCCTCAACGCTACAGGACATTCATGTGGACAGGTGGGTCAGCAGACGACAGCTTAAAACCTGGACTTATCTGGCAGAGGAAACTTTCTAGGCATATCTTCACATACTTTCATAGTTACCTATGACTAAATTCATGGTCATAATTTGGGGGAAAATTGATCTGAGTAGGCTAAGTTTACATTTTGGTTCTCTTCTATTGCCTCATGGGAAACTGCACAATTTAAAAATATATTGAGTGGTAGGACCTACAGGAAACTATAAACTCTTTAACCTATTTTAGGTAAAAAAGAATCAAATGAAGACATAAATATATAAACACCATTAACAATACACTACCAACAGGGAGTACACACACACACATATTATATATGTATACATTCATATCTATAAAATCACACCAAACTTAGGCACCAGTAGCTAGTTAGTTATTTAGCTACTCCTCTTAAGTTCTCTCTAATTCATAAATCAGACATATGCTTCTCCAGAAGGCAAACAGCCCCAGCTCAACTGGGATAAACTGTCCTCTGGACATGCCTCTACCTTACCATTGTCTGTGCAGAACTGGGAAGAACAAATAGGTATCGCAACCAAACTGAGCTGGGTGGCACGACCCCCTGCAGTAATGTGAGTTCAGAAACACCTCTTGGACCTTCATGGTGTAAGGAGGTACAAACATGAGCTGCTGTTGCATTGCTAGTGAGATGAAGACAATGGGATAACTATAATACATTCGGCCAGACAAAAAGTTTTCTAGATTTCATCAACTGATGAACTTAGTGAGAGCATAAACACCTACCTCACAATTATACTGTTCACACCTAAAAATAGGTGTCAGAAGCTAACTCTTCAACAGTACCACCCACAGTATTTCAGTAAGGAATCACGGCAGATACACAACAGACTAGTTATATGGACTTCAAAAATGTAAAAGTAGACAAAACACTGAAGAGATGACATTACTGTATTTCTATAATCCAGTTACTTGGTACAGAACAACTTGTACCTGGATACATACAGCAGAGTTTGTGGCTGCTTGTACCAGTGTTTAAGGACATATCTCCTAACTTCACCTAAAGAAAATCCATAGATGACAAGTTTATTTGAAAAAAATGTATAGCTCACAAGGTGAACAACTTGTCTGAAACTGTATAATCCTAAAATCAGATGAGAATAGACATGAAGGATGATAGAATATATATACCAGAATATAATGTATATAACAGGAGAACCTATAGAATTTATGTGAGCCTACATCTGATTCCCAGTGTCATAGGTTCTAAATAATGTCATTCAATCTCATGCGAAGCAGCTCCATATTGCTGCTCTAGGGTACTTGGTAGATATAACATCAAATGACTCCCTCACACAGAGGAGTATACACAAAATATCAGAGAGCTGACAACACAAAAATAGAAATTATAAATTCTAGAAAGAGTACTAATGCATATTTAAGTACCTATGTATTTCTGTTACAATAGTCAGCCTCTGAAAATGCATTTATTGTAACAATTTCAGAGAAGATAAGCCCAGATTTAGTTAACTTTACCAAGACAAAATGTAGCAAGACTATAAATAACTATGATTCAAGGCTGCCTTTACAGAATTCCCAAACAACATGCATTTTACCCAATGGGAAAATCCTGAACATAAGTTTAGAATTTCCTAACATAATTACAGCCAAAAAGGAGGACAAAGGCCTTCCTCCAGAAAGTTGCTAATATTTTCAGTGACAACAAGCAATGAACCCACTGGAATAATTACAAAAAAGACTGAGTTAAGACTTCTGTGTTACTAATCATATCAGTAAAAGAAAAAAGAAAAAAAAGTGGTGACTATCAATAAAAACTAAAATCAAGCACCCAAACCAAAACATGTAAAATGAATTTATATCCAATGAAAAGAAATGGCTCAAATGAAAAACGATAAATGCACATGTAGAACTTGGTATCGACAGAAGAGATTCTATTTCTTGTTAACAGTTGAAAGAAAGTCTAAACTTCTGACAGAAAATGAAATGGGAAACTCACTTGGTGATGATATAGATGAAGTCATTCTTGTCAAACATGCTGTCAGTTTATGCAGTGGGACTTGCTATGCTACATTATGCAACTGCTGCACAGTACATCATACAGAATAGCTGGTATTGTGAAAATGTGTAAATTCACATGCAGAAAAACTGTGCTATGGCAGCTATATATTCATAAAAAGGAAGAGTCTGGAGCATTTATTAGAAGACAACTATTTTTCTCAGCACAGTCTAAGTCAAGTAGAACTTGACTCTGAAAAGCATTTGTGATTTTATTTTATTGCTTATTTGTATTCTTCATAGGTCATTGCCTTCTCACATATTCAGGAAGATATCTGCCCTAAGCCAAAATTAGTACTTTCCTTAGTTATGCACTGTATAAGTTATGCTTTTTATATTAACATGTTAATAATCACAATACAAACATTTTTCTTTTTACCTGCTTTGTGAAAATATACATCTGATCTCACTAACAAAAAATTATGTGCACTTCAGCCATGTCTTTTGAATAGTCTAGTATGAGGTATAACTGCAAAAGGCACAGATACCCTTTCGAACTCATCAGAATAATATATTAAAAGCTACCCTTGGGTTTTTGTAAACAGTTTTTATTGATTATTTGCTTCTCAAATAAATCTACAAACAATAAAAGTAAATGGAAGAGCTGATCAGACTGCACCAGTGTTTGAAAAATCTGTATCTAAAGCTGGCAGGGTTTGAATGCTGATCTGTAAACTTACGACCATTCTTCTGGTGTTCTCAATAAACGTTTAAAGAGGAAAAACATAAGTCAACCAAGTGAGCATAAACTATCACATTTGACAAATGGGATTTTTCTTCTACCTTGATTATGAGAATATATGTAAATTAGAAATTAAAGGAAGAAGTGTATCTTTCTTCTTGTTCACAAACACCTACTTCATATGTGAGATTTTGGACAATCGAGAGCTGCTTATTTTCCTGAGAATAAATTTTGAGAATACTTACATCTCACTCCAGTAGCAAAGTACTAGATCATCTAATAAAATGAGCCTTTTTCCTTCTAAAAGAAAATTAGCATTGATTAGGAGTTTGTTCTAAGTGCAGGAAAAGGAATGGCAGAAACAGAATACATCATTAATTCAACCACTCCAAGATAAGCTGCAGCATCGATACCTTTTCCAATTTTATGATACAGATTATCCAAACTAAACTAATTGAAACAAAATGTTTGACAAAAAAAAAAGCAGCAACATCTACATATCCATTTTATTGCTCATTCCCTGATGACTTCTATTTGATATCCAGCTAAGAAGAACAGCTGTGGCATTGCCTCCCCCACTGAGAATCATCACCAAACCTCCCTGTGAAAGTATTCAGCTCTCTACTAACGTAGCACTATGCAGTAACTTGACTCTACACAGCTGCTCCATTTCCCAGTTCTCTTCTTTTTGTTTTTCCTCCCTGCACTGAAAGCCTCCTGTTCCACTTTTTCATATCCTTACCTACATCAAAGCACATGATCATATGGAAATGACACTGAAATTGCCACTGTTATTTGAATGAAGCAAAATCACAGCCTCAAAAGATAGCAGGTATACTAATATATCAATATTATAGGATACTGCTTGACCACATGCTGGGCTGTTATGCATTTTTTTTAATAAAACCATTAGTCCTCTGAGAAGGAAAAATAAACCAGAAACCAGCAAGCCTAATCCAGATGACAAACTATAGTAGTATAAACCAAACATAACTGAATTTTATTTTTAGACATGATCCTTAGAATGCATTTCAAAGGGTTTCTCATTTGCATGTCTTTTAGGACTCAAAGCTTCAAACACAGATATACGTTTATATCTATATGCCTAAGAAGTCTCATTGATTTCACCAGTTTTACCCATTTTATAGGACTGTAGATAATATTTACTCTTTGAACCAACGATGTCCTTATCTTTGTGCCTTCTATAGCAGCACACTAATCATAATGTACTTGCCTATTAAAAAGTGTCTTTGACCCTTTGTGCTACTGGATTATTGCATCTATCACATCTAGCTTATGTTCATAATATTAAAAAAATTATACTACAGAACCTGATTGAACATAGATACCATCTTTGTCCTACTCTTGAGGGACAACCAATGGTAGGACAAAGGGTAATGGGTTCAAACTGGAACACAGGAGGTTCCACCTAAATATGAGAAGAAACTTCTTCACAGTGAGGGTGACAGAGCACTGGAACAGGCTGCCCAGGGGAGTTGTGGAGTCTCCTATTCTGGAGACATTCAAAACCCGCCTGGACACATTCCTGTGTAACCTCATCTAGGTGTTCCTGCTCTGGCAGGGGGATTGGACTACATGATCTTTCGAGGTCCTTCCAATCCTTAACATTCTGCGATTCTGTGACATTTATACACATTATATACTGACATGTTAGCGTTACCAGAAGCTAGGTTTTTATGTTGTAAAGTAACTTTTTTCCCCTCTATCCAATGCATTCAATTAAAAATCAGGTATTAACACAAAACACTAGTCTTTTACCAAAATATGTGATCTTACCAGCAAACTGGGAACTCAGTGTGAATACTGTGGTAAGAGTTCCCACTCTGTTTGCACAAAAGCATTGATCTGATAATACAGTATCAAGGTAAATCTCAATTAAAAAAAATAATTTTAAGCAAGTAACCATTCATATTTGGATGATAACCTTTGAGGAAATATTTATTTTAGGTGTAAAATTAATGGATTAAGAGAAAAATTACTTGGAGGCCAAAGGCTGCAGATTTCAATTCTGTTCGTGAGGAAATAAAACCCGAATTTTAATTTATGGTACTCTGAAAAATAATTGTACTACTTTAATTGCTTACCTCTAGCTTTCACCTATCAGTGTCCCCATCAGTTTCCACTAATAAAAGTAATTTTAAAATATATAATTGTTTTTATTCTCTGTGGTCCCTTCTCTTCATGAATTTTTATTTTATTTTTTTATTACTATCCACTTTTCCTTCTCTCTCACTTAAACACATTCCTTAGGAACTCCTGGGAGATACTTATGAAATTTTCTCAAGAAAGAGCAAGAAAGTTTTCAGTATCTTACTCTTTCATATGAAAACTTTTGCATTTGTATATTTGAGTAAAAATCAGTTGGGCTACAGAATGACTGACTATATGACCAGTGATTATGTAAGCAGACCAGACATCACAAAAAAAAAATCACCACACAGTAAAGGCAGGAAAGCACTTCCAGAAATAATCTGATCCTAACCCCTTGCTGACAACAGGCCATTTCCATCCAGGGTTCAAAGATCTCCAGTAATGGAGATGCCACAACCTCTCTGGACAGTCTGTTTCATAATCTGACCATCCTCACTTGTTTTTTTTTTTCCTTATGTTAACCTGAAATCTCCTGTGTTTCAGTTTGTGTCCACTACCACTCATCCTGTCACAAAGCACTACTGAAATAAGCCTAGCTCTGTCATCTTTAGGCATTCCCTGTCAGGTATTTGCACACCCTGAATAAGATCCCCTTGAGCCTTCTCCAGGCTAAACAGTGTCAGCTCTCTCAGCTTCTCCTCATATGCAAGATACCCCAAACCCTTAGTCGACTTTGTTGCCCTTTGCTAGATTCGCTCCAGTAAGTCTGAGTGTCTCTTGCACTAAGGAGCCCAGCCCTCGGCCCAGCACTCCAGATGAGTCTCACCTGTGCTGAGCGCAGGAGAAGGGTCACCACCCTCGGCCTGGTGGCAACGCTTTGCCTAACGCACCCCAGGGTGCTGTTCTCTGCTTTTGCCACAAACACGCCAGATTAGAGTATAAGGACAAAATTAAACCAGCCCAAGGAAGATGAAGAATGACTTTTCCTAGTATTAGCTGCACGAGCAGCCACTTTGCTCTGATAGAAAACATTCAGACTCGAGCAGCTGGTTTCAACTGGAATGGCTGCAAATGGGTGCTGTAACCACGATGCAGTCACTGGCCATAAGGAAATTTTCTCTCCAGTCAGGAATTCCATGCCTGCCAAAACTACAAGTGTAGGTTCATAGAGGTTTCATTGGGTCAGTTTGGCCCTTGCTGTTAACAACAAATAAACATTATTCCCCTCCCTCATGACCACCAATCACAATACCAAAAAATTATTGACCAGGTGTTTTCCAAGTAATATTATCCAATATTTCACAAAATTCCATATAGTAATTTTTCACTCTGAGAAAATATCTTGCCCTGTCCCAGGTTAGGCTGTAATAGCACTTATGTAAAACTCAGATTTTGGAAAGTTTCTTCTATTACTCAGTGGAGAAAGATGGCTCTGACAGTTGTTATTCTATCTCAGGTACTACGGAACAGGTTTTATTTCAGAATTAGCAACAGATTAGTGTAAAAGGCAAATCTGGAGTGTTAAACTTTAAAAAAGAGGTGAGGGAGGAAGATCACATTTGATTTTTAAATCTTCCAGGGAACAATTTAAAGCAAAAGTGCATGCGAAAGTGTTTCAGAACAGAGACTGGAAGTACAAGAAAACTAATTACTACTAAATATTATTTTTAGTAAAGTCAATTGAACTGAGCAAGGATGTTAGAGTCTCTCTTCCCTGTCAGTCAAGTTCGTCATCTAATTCATACATCACATCACAAAATTAACTGTGCTGGGCAATTATATGTGTAAATTATGTTGGAAATAAGGTTGGGAATAGTCTTATTCTCTCAAAAAACCTCTACTGCTAAATAATTAAGAAGAGTAAGGAATATTTATCTACCTCAGCTACCTACTATTGAGAAAACAGCTGCCTGGACACCTTAAAAACAGGCAAGCACCTTTAAAATATTGATATAATAGAAGAGATAAATGCCTTGCATGCTGTTCACATCCCTCGTTTTAGAGCAAAACAACACTGAGAAAATACGGGTACTGTCCATACTACACATTTGAAGGTCTAACTTAAGGTACTGCATACTTTTCATATTATTAGCAGCACAATTCCTGCATCTAACGTAAAACTACTTAGGTAATAGACTAAGTGAACATGAAGGTGGTAATAAATTTGCTATGTATTTCATTCCAAAGTTATTAACTCTGCTTCATTTATCATATGCTGTCACACTTTTAGTCAGTCTATACTACCAATAATTCATCAGTCATCATAGATTATTTTAGATACATTTTGTAACGTGTGTGTACAGTATAAAGCATTATACAGTTATTGTTTAACTAGCTGTCACATGCAGTGTGTTCTTTTTCAAATTTCAGTGAAAAAAAAAGTGATTAAATTCATTTACAGGCTTAATATTAAATGTTTGCACTCATAAAACATCAGTATAAATCCACAGTAGCTTCAAAATTGTATCCAATATTATATAAGCCATATAAAATGTCACATGCAATTATTGCTATAAAGACAAAGTAATTAACACAGTTGAGAGTTCATATCCCTAGAAGTATGAAAGCAGAAAGTAAAATTAATTATTTTCATCTCCCTCATATGGTTACTTATCAAACCAGGCCTCATGGGGACACATGATGTATTTCCACTACATAATAAAGAGCAGCACATAATTACACAACTCCTTGGAGTAACTGGTTTGTATCCTTGAAAATTCTCCAGAAAGTGTTCTAACTATGTGAATCACCTCAACTATTCAATTTCTGTCAGTTCAGACAAATGATGCATGCAAATACATGCTCATATAAACAAACAGTCTGTTTATAATGCAACAGTTTAATATAATTACATCATCAGGTAATTAGAATGTGGAGTTGTGTAAGTCTCACCCTTCTCCTTCTGGTATTGAATGAACCACTAAGTAGTAGAGGAAGATTAATCTTTATTAGAGAGATTTGAGCTAATGGTTTCTGAACATGAAAAGCAAAAGAAACACCTAAAAATGTGAAACTTTCTTGGACAAGCAACTTCCACTATATAAAACACTTTCCACACAGCAAGACATTATTTTCCTAGTTTAAAAGAAAAAAAAGCTTGAGCGTGTAAAGCAGAAAATTGCTGGATCACTAAAGCGAAGAGAAACATTTTTACTGACAAG
This sequence comes from Streptopelia decaocto, assembly GCF_964273445.1. NCBI lineage: Eukaryota > Metazoa > Chordata > Aves > Columbiformes > Columbidae > Streptopelia > Streptopelia decaocto. The sequence goes on from NC_138663.1 coordinate 110,934,093, forward strand.
GAAATAAAGCTACTACTGAACTCCGAAATTTAGTTATTTCATTATTTGTGTAGAGAATTCTTTATCAAAAAACTGCTTTATACCAATTGCCTAAAAATAGGAGATTAAACCAGAATCATAACATTTCAGGAATCCTAATGACGATTTTCACATTATCCAAGTCCACACAACTGCATAAAGAATGAGAGAGAGACTGCAGATCGAAATCCATATGTAATATTTAACCATAACTTCTATGAACTCTATAAACCTAGGTAGTCAAAGGTTCTTTCAAAAAACTGTAACCCTGGCTGAAAGCATTTAGGACTTTTTCCATTCTGGGGCAGGCTTTTTGGTTATACTACATACACTGGATGTTAAAAAACAAATTAGGGACACAGACTGTATTTGAATGTGTCTGGTTTTATACAGGTACAATTTACATAGCAATTTTCTTGGGATACAAGTAATTGTCTGGTGTGTTTTATAGGGTAAGAACATTTCTGGCCCAGATTATAGAGTTAAAAATAAGGCTTATCATTATTTATGGTTTCTTGAGCTGGTCATATGGATTAATGAGCAATAACCCCCTTCCACAAAGTACATAAATACATCTTTTTGAGATTCCAGTGACTTATTAAAGCTCCTTTTTGTTTGAACCTTTTATATGCATAAGCTGTCCACAAACAGCCACACTTTTGCCATGTTCTTATTTTTCATCCTAATGCATCAAAGTGAACTGTAAGGCAGAACACTCACATGCAGTGTATGAAGACTGGAAGAATCAGTGGGGCAATAACTGGGGGACAGGTGAAAACCCACACTCTCTTTCCTGACCATTCAGCTGACATAAAACACAATTTTGTGAATAAAAACACTTACTAAAGAAGTAAATGTCCTTAATATTTGCTCCATTATCCAGTTTTGTAGCAACATAGATAGACAATATTTGCAATACTACCAGGAAATTGTACCTATTTGGACAGAAAGTTTTTACAATGAAGACTATTAATATGGAGAACTGTATTAAACTATTGCATATATTACCAATCTTAATGAATTAATTAATTTTACAGCTAAGCACTCTCAAACTCTTAAATAAGTTTACTTTTCTTCTCTTTTGAACAACTGTCTCATCTATTTTTTTTTTTTTTTATGAAATGTTTTATACAAGAAGAACCATAGCATAACATTTGACTTTGTGAACTATAGAACAGTTCATAAACATGGATGTTGCTTTTTGTTTATAGCTGGCCTCAGTGCAAGAAAAGGATCAAGGTCATATTTTACTTGCTAGTATATCTGCAGCCACAGCATCCACTAATTTATTCCTGCACTGAATTTTACTGGCATTGAACATTCATTTTATATGGAACTCATACACACATCATTAGAAAAATCTATCAAGTACTAATGGAAAACAGAAGTTTATGTAAGTTTGTGTTTTCATCTGTATGTATGTCCCTCCAGAAATGATAAATTGCTACAAAAGCACCATTTATCATTTGAGAATAATGCAAAGCCTTCAGAAAAACCTGCGGTCACTACAACAGCTTCACACACATTAACACATTGTATTACTGACTAAATAAATGATTCAAATAATTTACAGTCAACTCTCCTGAAGCTAAAATATTTGCTGTTACTGAAATCCCTATTCAAGTAAGAGAACTGACTAAAAAAGATGCTCTAATTACTAAGAACATACATCAGTAAAAGATACAACCTTTAAAATAATTGCAATTAATGACTATGTCTCAAATCTGTGATAATTGAAAGAAAGAAGATGCAAATTTTGAAAGGCCACTTAACTGTAGTTCTTAAAAAAAATGCAGAAAAAGTGGTTTTTCTCAATTATGATTTCTAAAAAAAGAAACATTCTGTTTACTTAAAGAGAACTTTCCTTATCCCAGTGGAAATAAGGAACTTCTACTTCAGGAAGAAAAAAGAGATATCCATCAGATGCCCTTCAGCAGAAGGGCATTTGAAAATCCAGTTGTGCTTGTTATGAGATTCCTCTTGGAGGCTTAAAAATGGTACAAATAGGCTGATACAAACAGTGATAGGCCCAGGAAGAAAACTAAGTCGATCTACACAGAGACAGATCAGCAAGCAGATGCATATGGAAAAAGCCCACAATAAATTGCACTATCAAAATATTTCCTCCTGCAATCATTAACTCTAACTGAAGCCTAAAATTATTGTGCTGTTAGTGGGCAGGTATGTATGAATCTTTTGGGTGCAAAAAGATATATAACTTTTTTACCTCTGCATACTGTTTCTTTTTAGGCTGTAAGAATAATTTCTCTGTACAGCCAAGATTTGTGAACAGAATGATATTTGCTTCTTGGAAGTGAAACAAATAAAGGCTCAACAATAGCTTTTACTCTCCCTGCCTGTCATGGAACAGATGATGTGGTGTTTAAATATCAAAAACCTGAAAAGAAGAGTTGAAAATTTAACCTTACATCTCAACTGAAGTGCAGGAAAATCTTTAGAAGAAAGCTAACAGTTCAAAGCAATCGTTCACATGATGAACATTTTTATGTACTTCATTAATTATGGCGGGAAGGACTTGTACGCATTTATATTTCCTGTCACGTATAGCTCTGGATAGTTCTTATGTGGAAACTAAAAAAAAACCCAAGATACTGGTTGAAAAAATAACTAGGTCTACAAAGCCCCATTACAGCTAAAAATGAAGCATTTGACCTAAATTGTTAAGTATCTCTATTTTGCCAAATAATGCATTTTTCAGTGATTTAATAATTCAATTGTTTCAGCATCATTACAACCCAAAACCTAATCTAGAGATTATAAAAAAAAGCTATATTGAAAATTACCCTCTCTAGTCTAGAGCTATCTTCCATTCAAAGCTGCTCTTCAAGATCATGCAACTGAATTCAGAAACACATGAGGACTTAAGGTATATTACTATGAAAACAAATTAGCATAAAGACAGATCACTATTAAAAATGTCATTCAGATTTCACTTTTGTTCAGTGCAATAGCTACAGATTTCAGAGTATAATGTAACGGAATTTAACAGCAGTTCAGTTAAATAGTTAAAATAATCTATTAATGCAGGAGCACCAAAAGAAGGTAGCAGTATTTCCATCCAATGTACTTACTCAACATGTCACTTATAAGTAAAATAAGTCAACCAACCTCACATTTAAGAAATCTAAGACCTCACACAGACATATGTAGTGAAGACAGTATGATGGAAGTGTAACAACATAGTTCAACAGCACCAAATACAACTAATTATTTGTCTTTATCCTCAAAATTATCTGGAACACCAAATACAACATTCTCGCTCTTTTTAAAGATTTTTTGTTTCCAGAGGAAAACAACAGTCCAAAAACTGTCCAGCCATTACTTCTGAAAATTTTAATTATTATGTCTTTTTATTGTTGCAACAGAGCATGTTGACAATAATCAGCCAAATACCAAATTAACATTTTTCATGTATTTAAAAGTAATGGAGAAAAAGTAATCCAGTTAAGCTACAGAGGATAAACTTGATGTAATTTATATAATGTCTAGAAATATCAAAAATGCTTAACAAACTCTATGTCTGTCAAGTGTTCGGTTCAAGACTGTAGTTTGGTAGATTAATTCATTTTTATGTGATTAAAAAAATCTAAATGACCATTTCAGCAAACTTTCCTTTTTGTATATTTTAAAGCTGCACTTAGAGACACTTTTGCAGATGTATTATATGCTGAAAGATGTCAAACAGAATCATGATGTGACTCATGTTAGTTCCCTGCAACAATTTCCAAATAAAATTTCCAAAGCAACACTTAAAGGTCAGTGCTAGAACCAGTTCTCTTTTCCAAAACAATTTCAGTTTCATTGAGGAGTTGCACACTGGAAAACACCTGACCACTTTGGATACTTGGCATGTTTCTAAAATGAAGTGTTGACTTACCTGCCACTGTTTCATGAGCTCCCGAACCTTTTTGGCATCCTCTAGTATCTTTTCTTTGTGTGTAGCATCCTGCAGAACATTCGCAGTTGTTTCAGCTTCCGTAAGCCAAGCAAGGAACTTTTCAAGATCCAAGTAGAACTGCTGCAACATTTTTAAGGCTGATTCCAGTGCAGCTTCACGATCACAGACCCTGAGCAAGTACAAATGGTCAAATGCAGAACTCTTAGGAAGTAAACAAATCTTAATCATAAAATCAAAATATAAGAAAAGACACACTATATATTTTCATGTACCAATCAAGGTAAGTTTGCAGATACATTAGCTACAGAACTTGAATTGTATGTTTGGCAGGTAGGCTTCCTTTTTATCTTCTGAGAGTTAGTAACTGGAATTCATCTGGTATAAAATTAAGCAAAAGTACTTCTTTAAAAGTACTATGCCTGAAACATGCACAATTAAAAATAAACAAACAAACCCCAAAACCATAAAACAGAAGTAATTCCCTGATTGTTTTAATTAAAGGTTATTTTCTTATTTGTCATTAACACTACAGTGGGAAAACATCTTTATATTTAGAAATCACTAAATAGTTCCTGGTCACTGCATGGGATGATGAATTTAATTATTAGTTTTCATGACTTTAAACCTTTGGAGATTGCAACCAATGCCTTAAACCTCTTTGTTTTAATCTAGATATGATAAATTACAGGAAAGATCATTATCAATTACCTAATAAAATACCATTTTAAATACAAAAGCTACCTTATCCTTGTGGAATATCTGAATCATAAATTGGGAAGGAACACTAAAGGGTCTAGAAAATCTGTGCTGAAAAAAACATTAAAATATATTTATGTTCTATTAGCTTCCAAATGCAATGTAAGTGTTACACGTACTCACTGATTTGTTGCATTGAACTTGAGCTAACACAGATTTAGAAATGTGAGCAGGTAAGTATGACATACTGTGCATTAAAATGATTCTGTCAAGCCTACTGAGCCTTTGTTTTACATTTGTACTTGTTTAACATCAGCATGATAACTGAGTAGCTTTTAGGCTCAGAAAATATATAGTAAATTAATCTGATAATTAGAGTTACTTCAAGTGGAATGAACGCAATTTGCTGCACACCTATGTTTAGTCTATGAATCTTTGCTGATTTGAATATTTCTAGATAGATTTCTTGTCTAGTTTTATAGTTATTTTGACAGAGACTAAGATACTATATTTTAGCAGATATAATTTCTCAAGTTGTACTTTATCATAACTTTAACAGAGGAGGTCATGATATGTCTAAGTGTTAATCTCTATATCAAATCCATTTTGCTGTCATGAAGAGGTTGTACTCCTTGACAGTTAATGATGATATTGTTGTAAAACCTAGTACACTGATTGAAATTAGAAAAGAAACAAAAAACTTAACACAAGTGTTACCAAGTACCATAGACTTAAAATGCTGGTGGTTTCTTTGTTAGGTTTTTGTTTGTTCGTTTTTTGAGAAATATAAGTAATTTGCAGCAGAGGATAGTGGGAACAGAAAAATTCAGTCAGAGTACAGGCAAGGACAACAATTTCAGAAAAAAAAAAATACACCCCGAGTCAAATGTCACAATAGCTGTCACATTTCTATTATATCTTTAATCCTTTAACATCTTATTTTCTTTTCCAACTATTTTGTGGGGAAAAAAAAAATAATTATTGGATCCTTTTTTTGATTCAAAAACTGAGAAACCTATTGAATGCCTCACTACAAAGTCATTCACCAACTTTTGTAAACTTAAAAATGGACTAGATTTTTATCTCAGCTGGTCCTGTTCCCACTTACAAGAATTCTCCACGTCATGGCACACTTAGCCTGTCTTAGAATGTGTCCCTAGGGGCCTCTCAGGAGGACAGTAAGACACGTTTAGCTTCAAAATAGTGAACATGATCTCTTTCCCAACTTTATTCTACATGAACATAAGCATGGCTTTTGGTTAGACCACTCTCCAAATTTAAAACACCTGCAATGAAATAATTTGTTGTTCTTTTGTTAAACTAGTATATAATTACATAGATATCACATCTATAGATACTAACAATATACATTAAATTAGTATAAAATTAGAAAAAAAAGACAATAAGAAAGATTTTTTTTTTTACCTGGAAGACAGTGTATTGATTTATTTATTTATCGCTTTTAGCTCAAAAATAGGATCATATTTATTTGATAGAACTTGGAAATGGAATAAACTTATATAAATTAAAAATATTTTACCCAGTTCTTCAGCACACAGTTATATTGTGAGATATGCTTTATAGCATTATTCTCATTCAGTTTTCAGTGTGCAACATGATAACTAATTTCAGCACCTTTGCAGAATCAAGTGTGACACTTTTTTCATATGCGGTTCCTTCAAAACATTAAAGGCACATTTCAAACTACAATCCACCTGCATTCCAATAAAGGCATAGCATATTATCCTGAGAATTAGGATCCAAACCTCCATTCATCTGCAAGTATAAATACCTAGTGCATTTTTAATCTATAGAAAATAAGAACACAAGCACAAATGAGAACTAGATTCAAAGGGTGAGGTATTACTCAAAATGAGAATTTACTTCTGGACTACATGAAAAAATATACTGTTTTACTAATCAGGGTAAAGAATGAAGTTTTAGTTTTGAAGACTCTTTTGGCACTTTCCATGATGCACAGAAATCTTATAGCACAAATTCTTTCAGCCTACAGGAATGTGTTGCTTATCTGTATGCATACTGATACTCCCACCAGAAAATATCTAGTACTTTGCATTTTAAATTTTATTATATCTAACATGCAATAAATATTCAACTACATTGACAGCTCTGCAGCATAGCAATAAGTTTCACTCTACTTGGCTTTCTAATTACTTCAAAATTATGAGGTTAGAATAGGGAAAAGAAGGTCTAAAAACTAAGAATAAAACTTAGTATCAAATCCAGCATGTGATAAAATAAATTGCACAAAATTATAGGCGAGACAAAAATATGTATAGAGAACAGGACAGTATTATACAAAAACAAAATAAAGATGCTTTCTTTTTAGTTTGTATCATCCAGATATCTTTATTTCCATAGTGAATGTAAGCTGTAAGAAAAGAACATGAAGTATGCAGAAATATATTTTAGTGTAAATGGAAAACTGCACAGAAGGAACACTAGATAATACTGTTGAAATATTAGAAGATAATAATAACAAAAATTATTTTTGATGGAATGATTCTTTTTTTCTCTGGTCTACTATGATATAAAAATAAGCAAATAGTGGTGCAATCAAAAGCTTCTTATTCATAGGAGAAATACTAAAGGTGGAATTCGTCTTATTTTCATCTAGACACCCAGAAGTTATGCAACTACAGTGCCTCTGCAAAACACAGAGAGAAGCATATCTGGAATTTGATTCCTCCTCCCTTGTCTGTACGCATCTGTTGGACCAGATTCAAGCTCACAGTGATTCTTTTTTTCTCTCTTTACTACAACGTTAAGTTGCTTACACGATTTTAATTTTACACAAGCCTAAATTTTACATAACTAAAGGTAGGTATTAATAAGATGGTCCCCAATCTAGTCTGGGGACTGATTTTTAGGACTTAGTGGCATCAGTGAGAGGGGACTGACTGACTCTAGTTGTCATAGGAGCTTTGTTGCAGGACAGAAATCATGGTGCTCTCTCAGGAATGTGTCAGCTGAAGGTTTCAAGTTGAGGGAAAATGGATAAACATCAGAGGAAGTGTGTCACACAATGTGTATAAGTGTGAACATTTATCTTCACAGGAAGAAGTTTTTAATGGTTTAAAAAAAATTCTAGCATCTGCTACGAGACATTGCTATGATGCGGATAGCTTTGAAAAATAATATTTTTAAAACATAGCTGTTTAAAAATGTTTGGGAAGATAAGCAGGGGAAAATAGGTTATCTGAAATCTGTGTGATCTTTGGGTTTATAAGCAAGGTACTGTATTATTAACTAAAAGTCAGTCTGTACCGTGATATACATACAAAATACATACATACAACAGAATTGAAAAATCTGTAAAACTGAACATCCTGTTACAGAATCTAACAAGAAGAGAAACTGCTGAGGTATGGGAATGATGGTTTAATTAAACATATTACAAGAATTCTTCATTCAACAATCCCCAATCCCAATACAACACAAGGAATAGAGTGTGTGGTGGTGGGGGCTCCATGAGTGTGAAGAACAGATTTTTCCTCAGCCGTAGTATTTGCTACATAATTTGGAATGAATCATTCACACTTTTTGAGTATCTGTTTGTCTATTTGAAATTGGAATGCTAATTCACATTAGAAGATATGTTGGCAAGGGTCAGTGTTTAAATAATATTTTGAGACACTCAGATAACAGGAAACATAGTATGATTAGGCCAATGTACAGTACACTGTATTAATACAGAATACATAATATGTGAGGAAATACATTGAAGAGTGATCACAAACAAAAATATTCATTTCTGTCCCACAGGTATTTCTTTAAGGGCAATAACAGTGGAGAAACTCTTCATTGTTCAGTGTTGAACAGATCACTAAATCACACTTCCATCTGCAGACTGTAGTAATCTCATATTATCACAGTGAGATGTAAAATAAAATACCTTGGACTACTGGCTGACAAAAAGTGGTTTTACTTCTATAGCTCATGTGGTTCTCCCTACATAACTATATTTTCTCCTTTCCAACATCGTAATTCAATACAATTAAAAAAACCCAAACAAACAAAAAACCAAACCACCCCAAAACAAACACAAAACAAAGCATCCCTAAAACACCACATTACCTGAATTTCCCTTTTCTGGAGCCTTCTATCACAGACAATTTGAACTACATACTACTCTTGTTAGTACTGGAAGCAGTTTGTACTTTTTTTATAAGGATCATATCCCTCTGTCAGTGTGACAAAGGAACAATTGAAAATCTTTATTGGAACACTTAATTTTTACTACTAAATAAATAAAAGCTCTTACTGGTATCTCTTCTTCAGCTGCTTTACCTTGGATTGGTAAAGAAGCTACCAAAGAGGCAGAATAGTTTAACCTCCGGTGAAGTGGGAACACAAAGAAATGTCACAGATACGAAAATGAAAAGAAAATGAAATTCTTAAAATGAACACTGAATTCTTAAAATAACTATTATTGATGGAATTTTTAAATGCAAATTCAAAATAAATCATATTAATTAATTTTGGGAATGTTCCTTAGAGGAGCTTTCTTCCAGAATCTAGGGACTGTATTCGGTACTGCCGGTTAACAATGTTAATAAATGCTAGTAAGTGATGAATCTGCAGATTAACTCTGGAGCAGTTGATAGATATAAAGTATGGAAAACTGTGTTGAGACAGCATTTTAAATACTGTTTTCATCTGGGTGTCTGGGTCTCAACCAGCTTGACACCTCACTCAGGGACACATAGTATTTTTCTAGTAACACTTTTGCTTAAATGTCCCCTTCAGTTCTACCAACCTGATAGAGGTCACTAGTTTTTCACTCCTGTAGAGCATTGGCAAGTGTATGTGGATCTGAATTTTTTTGAGTGATCTGTATATACACATGCTTACAACCTACTAGCACCATTTTGTCTGGTTTGTTGGAAAGCATTCTTCACCACGCTGATCTCAGAGTAATGGAATAATGTTCACCTGCATGCAACTCTACCTCTAAAATGACTTCTGTCCTGTAAATGATTCAAAGGTCTGGAAGTGCAACTAAATGCAGACCTACAAGATCGGCATCTGAAACATTCTGGAGATCAGCATTCAGACAGAGCTGACATTCATCTGCAGGCACTTATCCTTCCATTATTTAGTGTGAGGAACCAGGAAAGCTTTGATGTGCTCAAAAGACAAGCTTCTTTTTTTTTTTTTTCAGCCTCTTCCAGTAAGGACTAAGAGATAAACCTAATGATAAAAGCTCCCTCTAAAAAGGCAGCAATAACTTTCTAGAACTCTTTGCCTGATCTTTATCACTACTAATATGTCCCTGAAGAGAGCTGATGTGGAGAACTGAAAGAAGGAAAGACTTCATTTCAAAGGTGAAAGGGTCTTTGAATAAACAAGAAAAAAAAAAATGGCTTTTTTGAGCCCAATGGGAACATATAAGTACTGCCCTGTCTATTCAGGCATATGAACAGGATACCTACCAGTGACACATTTCTTTCTGTATTTTTATGTGTTGTATTTCTCTCTGCCTTAAGTTGAAGGACATCTCTTCTTTGGCTAAACTGACCATATTGATTATGTATTAATAACTAGTGAAACTGTTTTAAATTCCAGGTGTAACTGTGCATACAAAGAGAATAAGTGCAAGAGCTGCTGCAAAATAAACACACAGAGGCAGCTCTCTGCCAATTCTCTTCCCTTCTACGTGAAAGAAGGACAAAACCCCTCAATGTCCTCATCCTCTGATTGGAACTCAGACTATCTTTCCGGATATGGACATAGTATTGTTCTTTCCCTGATAGTCACACACAGTTTCCTCAGTGATGACAATCTTTTCAGGTACTAAAACTAGAACATCCTCAACCATCTCCTGATCATACTAATAAGCCCATATGATTTTGTCCTTTCTTAAAAATCTGTTGACACAAATCTGTTTCACTCTGGTAAGCTAGAGGCAACTGGGTTTTTTGTTTGTTTGTTTTTTTCTCAACCAGTTTTTCTATTGTAAAAATCTGCAAAACCAAAAAATATATTGTATTAGAAAATGTTTCTCATCTTTATGTACTTAGGAAAATGGATGCAGAGAGAAAATATATCTTTTGCTCATTGGCTGGCTTGGTTCTACTCTTATACCCGTCATAGCACTTCTCAAAATAGCCAGACCCTGTATGAAAATAACAAAAATCACCAAAACTCCTCAGCATTTTCCTTTGAACTGCTGTCTTTGTTACTAAAGACAGTAAAGCAACTTAAAAAAAAAAAAAAAAAAAAAATTTAGTCTGTTCTTTTTTTGTTAAAGCACCATTGATATTTAAGGAGGAAAAGAGGAGGGGAAAAAAGGAAAAAAAATGTGTTTAACTATGAAGTATCAGATCAACCTTGGATGTTAATCCCCCATCTCTCCTCCGTTATCATTTGCCAGACTGAGAAGGGTTGGTAAATGTGAAGGAAATGTCACACCCTGGGGCACAAAATTACATACATAGATTTTTGTATAGGACCTTTAAATAACATCTTTTTAAATAAGCACCTGCCAACATCAGCATAGAGGATCTGCGTTAATACAGAGGAAATTTCCTTGTCAACCTTTTAAAAAACAATTTCTATCTCTGCTTGTAGTCTGTTCACTTATGGGATCCCACATTCCCAAAAGGCCTCTTGATGGGAGAGCAGGCAAAGAGGCGGTTAAAGGAAATGTTTTCTAACAGGCTTTTCTGCCTCTATTGCTTTTGTCTCCTTTTCCTTTCTTGCCTTGGCATAGGTATAAAATACATGAAAACATAGGTGTGCATTTTCCCTATGTTCATCATAACCATATATTACCACACATCACGAACTACAGAAAAATCATTACCTAAACTAAGTGGATTATTTTAATTCCTTTGTAATTAAAATTACTTACAGCTTATCTTTTAGGTTATTTAAAACATTCTATTTTTGTTTGGGATTTCTAATCTTCTTATAAGTTTTTGTTAAAATCAATCACTTTCCAGAGGATAAAGGTTAAGAATTACAAGGTTACAGAAAAATGAATCTGGACAACACACAATCACAAATATATGAAGTAACATCAAAAATTCCTTGTAGATACAGGAAGATGTTCTGATGGACTCACTCAAGGGGCTTTTCTAGTTAAAAATAAGTATCTTAAAAAACAAAACAGGAAACAGACTCCCCCCTCAAACAAACAAACAAAACCAAAACCCCACAACCACCCACCTCAAGTTCTCTAAACTTGTAGAACAGGTTCTGGCCTAACCCTTCTATCATTTAAGTAAAGCCCAAGCAAAACATGGGAAGATAACATTTAATAATTCTGGTATTCCCATTAAAAAGAGAAGTCAGAAAAAAAGAAGAAATCCCAAAAATCAAAGCTAAAATCAACCAGAAAAAAGTAATCTCTAATGCTACAAAAAGAAGCATAAAGATTATTGTTCTGTTTAAGTCTTCTTCATGCTTCATGGTCTATAATACGTAGAATTAAGTTTTTCCTTGCATTCCAAACCATATTATACTTTTGAGATTCCAAGGCAGTCAACAGTGCCATCTAATAAACAGCATATTAATTACTCAGATATAATTTATTAAGATAAAATCTTTGCTTTCTGAGACAGTGGAGTGTAATTAAAAGTGATTAGGAGAATAATTATATTCTAAAGGCACTTGTTTTCTTACCCTTAATTACTGTGGAAACTGCAGAAACAACTACATTTAATAAGACTGTGTGGAATGCACTGATGGCATTACATGAAATCAATTAGGGCTCACAAAGGATACTATTAAACTCTTAGTGTAGTTTTCATTTAAAGCTGCAACCTCTGAGGGCTCAGCTCAGCAGCATAGCAGAACAGCCATTTGCTGCCATGCAAGACAAAGAAGCTTCAGCTTCCAGACTGGGAAACTTCTCTGGCAGCACTTACAGTTCTTATTGTACCATGCATCATCTCAAGTTAAGTGAGAGTAACACTAAATAAACCCTTCGGTAAACACACGCATTGACTCAAAATATTTTAAAACAATTATCCCGATACGTCAATATGTTTAAAGAAGCATAAAACTGCTGAACAGAAATAAAGATGACAGTCAAGGTCCAGTTCTGTAATATTCATGTCAAAAGCAGCTGGTAACCAAAGCTGGTTAGCATCTGAGTTGGAAGAAGAGATATCAGACTGCCTGCTGTTTCTTATATCTAGATTATCTAATACAGTAATATTAGCTGCAAAGAACAACTCCATATCTTATATAGTTATTCTTTACAAATCTTTACTATTTTCCTACAGAAAACTGAAATATAGACTAAGTTGTTCCACACCATAAGGAGGTAATTAAAAGAGTTCTACTGCACAAAGATTGTAATAAAACAGGAACTATAACCAGAAGTATTATGAGAATACAGATTAAAACTAGTAAATTATTATTATGGAGTTTCAACAACACTGGAAAGAAACTGTAACTCTAGTGCTGTTCCTTGGGATCACATAAATATAAATAAATAATGAAATTCCAGACCCCAATTCAGCAAATTCAGACCATGTTCAAGTCACACTTGCTTCAATAAAACTTAGATATGTGTCTGATATATTATAAAAGCCTTACAGAGAAAATCCTGACTCCACTGAGATAAATGGCTAACCTTCAACTGACTTCAAAGGGAACAGTATGTTCTGTGATAGCTCTACTTCAATTCTTTTTTGGACAAATTTCAAAGATAAAAATTCTTAGCAGAAGGAAATAAAACCCTTCAAACAACTATTCTGGACAATTTAAAAAAGTGGAGACAGACATAAATACACCAAAACACTAAGTCTAGGAGTGAGGAGGTCTGACTATTTTGCTACAAAAAAACATGACGAAAGTGGATATTTTGGGAATTTCATGTACTTACATGCAATTCTGTCAGACTCATCCAAATCTAACTCTGCAATAGTGCATGATGTGCAATGTTTTCTTCCTCCTCAATAAACTTTCAAATAATTATCAGGTGTTCACATTAAAAAGACAAGTGATTTGGCTTGTGACATTGTTTTGTATTCATTGTCATGCCAGGATCATTTATATATTGTAGATAATTTATCCAAGGTCTGGGGATATGCATTTCTTTTCCTTAACATGTGTATACCTGTTCTCAAATAATTTTCCAAAGTTTAGTCATGGAAATGAATGTATTACTGATGCATTCATCAGTTTGACTGATGATTCAGCTTTACTTCAGCTCATGAAAAGAAATCCACAAAGTATACCATAAGCTCCTTAAAGGAAACATACCCCTATGTTTGTTCTATTATTTAACCAAAACATATGTTTCAAATGGTCTTGTATAAACAGATGTGTTAAATGAAGGCTGAATTGCCTTGTATGTGGCAACACAAAGAGTTTGAAACATCAACATTGTTCAATCTTCCTCTTTTTGCAGAAGGAGTCAAGCTCACATTTTAAAATAATTCATTCCCACCTAGCTGCTGTTATTGTTGAATAGGAGGCCTAAATCTAAATAAAAGCCTGATTAAAATCAACTTGAACTCTTGTCAGCTCAAGGCTCACATTCACGATTGTATTTGACACAATAATCATCATCATAGCTCAAGACTGAAATCTGTTTGGCAATCCTTGACTTAATTCTGCTTTTTCCAATTAGCTGAAAAATTGCATCCCAGCTTATCTTCCAGGAAATATGTTTACATTTATAGTTTTTCACAGGTGAAAGGGCAAGGCAATACATCCTAAAATACTAACTGGATAGCCATTTTGTTTTTAATGTATGCATCTCTGGTAAAACAATTTGAGGGAAAAAAAAAAAAAGGTAACATACAAACTCTTGCAAGAAATAACTCTTTTCTGTCACACGGAGGGGGAAAAGTCCCCAGAAATGTGAAGACGTAACTATAGATATTTTTTCTACTTGAATACTTTTCAGAAGAGAATTTACAAAAATCCCATCCTCTACTTTTACTATCTACTTATTAACAAGAAAAGAATGTAACTTTCGATTATAGTATGGTTAAAGAAACAATATTTACTTCTGATTCTGAGATAAATCAGTAGAAAACAAGAAAAGACATAAACAGATAGTAGCTTGTTTCCATAAATTCAGTCACAGAACAGTTGAGCTTGGAAGGAACCTTTGGAGGTCATCTTGTCCAACACCCCCTGCTCAAGAAGACTTCCTAGAGCCAGTTCCCAGGATCATGTCCAGGCAGCTTTTAAGTGCCACTGAGGATGGAGACACCACCTCCCTGGGCAGCCTTTGCCAGCAATCAGTCAGCCTCATAGTGATAAAGTGTTTCCTGATATTCAGAGTGAACCTCCTGTATTGCAGTTTGTGCCCATCACCTCTGGTCCTGTCACTGGCTCTGTTCTTTTTGCACCCTCCAGAGTCACAGGCACACCCCATCAGTGTCCATGTACTTACATATGCCCAGTTTGCTCAGGCCCTTCACTTCAAAAAGGCAAAAACCAGCAAGTAAAATGGGTCAGATTTCACAGTCAGTTATGTGTCATTTTCTCAGACTCATGGAAGGCACATCCCCAACCCATCACACTGTTGGCCACCTAAGAACACATGGGACATGATGACAAATCATAAGGTGATACCCTCTATGCTTTGTGCTATCCCAAGGAATTCCTACAGATGAAACACTTAGACACAAACATCTTGGTGTCCAAAAACAGGACAGGCAGCTGGGACAAACACATCCAAGAGCACGCAAGTATATGAAACTGTATAAAATAAAAATCACCTTCTCATCCCATTTGATCTGGTACTGAGTTCTGTTACACTGTCACTACAGCACGGCATTATGATTTCGTACAAGAATATCTGAATCACTAAATGATTTCACTTTTTCCTTTTTGTTAAGAGAATTCATGGCTCAGGTTTTCTAACAAGGTATTTAAGAACAGCACAAAAAGGTTGAGACAGAAAAGTTTCTGTTTTATTGGAGACCTATATGCATAAAGCTGCACACAGATGTGAAACTCAACCTATGTCCACAACAGAAACAGCAAGCAAATAACTAAGGAGCAAGGGGTGATATTGATGTAGATCATGCGGACAATGTATTATTTTTTGTCTTGGATAGGATTTTTTTCAGATTGTAGTCATCTTAATTTTTCAAGCTATATTCTAATACCACAAAGGATTCCAAGGAACTAAATTAGAAAAATTATGTTAAGAGTTCATGGTAGGAAAAATAATGTAAAACGCTAAAAAAACAGATACAGGTTCTCTCAGAAGAACCATAAGAAAGCAAAACAGAAAAACTTTTAACTTTCTTAACCTCAAGTGAACACTGGAGATGGCTGCCTTGTGTTGTAATTGACCAAAATCAAGTTCAGCTGATACTAACATATTTAGGTATGCACAGGTGAACTACAGACAACTCATTAACCTTCCTATTAAAAATGCAAACAAGTAAATGGATAAGTGCATTATTAAAAAAAAAAAAAAACAAACAAACTAGCATTTCTTGATCTCTTTCATTTCATTCTGCTCTTACAGTGTGAGGTACATGCACAAGACTCTGTATAAATTAGTCATAAAAATGTTATGCAGAAATGCAATATTAGACTGGTCTTCCTCACAAATTTCATGTTTTGCAGTAGCTACAGATCTCTAAATTTCCATATTTTACGGAGTGTTTTATATATACTGTACAATCTCTCTTTATTTAAAGGATAAACACACTGAACAGTCAAGGAAATAGATATTTTAAAATCCATGTGACATTACCATCACATATTGTTTTTAAAGGTCTTTAATATATTTCTTACATTAACTTCTGTAATTCTTTCTTGATTATTTGTGATTCTTTTCTAAAGAAAGTGCCATCATCTGCTATCCAATATCTGCAATATAGTTTATCTCAATTACTTGAAATTGTTAAATATTTTTAATGACAAGTGTAAATTCAAATCTGATCTCTATATGATTGTTTAATGTGCCATGCCTTATTGAGAATGACAATCTGAACAAAAGCACCTTATTTATCTTACTAATTTTAGTAGTTCCAAATATCAAGTAGTGGCATTATTCTAGTAAATTTAATATGACTAGTTCATTTGACCCAGTCTGAACTAAGTGCACTACTAATGTAGTAAACAGCTGATGACACCACATGAACATGTAATTATGTTCAAACTTTAATATTCATGCATAGCTAAATGTTGCACCCCATAATCAGACAGTACCCAAACAAGTATCAATCTAGAAGCAGAAACTACCTATAAAAAGTCTATATAAACCTATACAAATACTGAAGCGTTACCTTTCCATCAGCAACAGAAATTAAGATCTGTTGGGAATGGGTACTCAAGAAGAGTTCTGCTTTCATGTGTGAGTATAATTCTATATTTCTTTAATAGGTGTATTATAGACCAACAAAATTAGTCTTTCAGAAAAATGCATTTGCCAACTTTTTCCAGAATTAATTGAATTAAAGGATGAAAACTAACAGTAAAGTAATATTTACTATCCACATGTTAAGCCTCTATACAAGGGGTCATGGCGGGGATGCAAAGTTTTACTACAGAAACCTCTTGAATTAAACAAAACTGACACTAAGAACATATAAGGTAGTCAGTGTAAATAACTCCGAGTATTAGGAGCCTGTCTCAAGGGAGCAGCACTAAATGTTATTTAGTGCATTAACTAACCATTGGGAAAAGGGTGTGAAGAACAAGACAGTGAATTTATTTAGATTAGTTAAACCCAGGAAGGATTGTGAATAACTCCAGATGGAAAAAATCATTAGGAATGTGGTAACAAAAAGATTCAATATAGTTGTGTTCAAAATAACAGACACTACAAGGAAGATTCAAACTCAGGATAAACTTCTGGATTCTGAATTAGGTGTAGCCTTGAAGGGATTTAGTATTTAAAAATCCAGACCAATAGCTTAATGAAGCTGTCAATAGATACTAACACCTGAAAGATTACTAGTTAAAAAAACAAAATTAAAATGGAAGAAATATTATGTCCATCTTTAACTCTCCTGATGCTGGCTTGGGTACTTCATTTCAACCAGTGCAAAGGAGAATAATAGCAGACATAAAATGATTAAAGCAGTGACATGACGCAAAAAATTTAGCCAAAGAAAAAAATTAATTAAAATGTTCCATGCTTCTACTTTTATTTTCCCCAACATGAAAAGAAGTAACAGTGACAGGTGTCCACAACTCCAAGGGGTCTGCAAAGTATGAAAAGGAAAGGTGTCACCAAAGGCAGATCTGAACTATGGTTTCTTAATGCTATCCTACTCGAACAAGTCTATTTGGCTGATCTTCCCACAGGAAAAAGAAAGTGAACAATCTGGGAAGAATTGCCTCTTGTCCCTTGGAGTAAAACCACCCTGCAAAACTTACAGGTCAACCACCATAAAAATAAGTCTACTTTTTTGGAATAAGTATACACTTCATGATAGGGCAATAGACACTGTTAGTAATTAATTAACATAGCTGAAGTATCAACCTCAGACATGCTCTAAGCAACAAGAACTCATGGAAATTTCTGAACTGTTTACCATTACTGATAATAAACAGCAGCCTCTCTTTCAGATTTTAAAACAAAAAATCAGCATATATGTCATGTTGTGGGGTATAGAAAATGCATCTGAGTTATATCTTCTAAAGAAATACAAAACAAAAGAAAAAACAACCACTAAATTTGGCTCAAGTCTAACTCGACATGAATTTAAAAAAGAAAGCATATAAATAATGGGAAACAAAAAAAAAACAAAAAAAAAAAGAAAATAAAAAAGAAAACAAAAGATACCAATAAGATATAATACAGAAAGTGGGAAATGGGTGTTGCAAGCTTGGCACTTCAGGTAATTCCAATAAATTTGGTTTTACTATATACTCTGTCAAGTGAATAAATGGAATCTCAAAAAAAATGTAGTACATTTTAAACAGATAAAAATATTAGTTTTCCTTTCTTCACTAACAAAAAGTGGATCTGTATAATTCATTGCCACAAGGCACTACAGTACTTAAGCAGATATGTATCAGATACACAACTGATTATGTATCTTGCACAAAGGAAGAACCTGCAGATAAGCCAGCTAGAGTGATAATTCCAAGAGCTATTATTTCTTATAATTTGCAGTAGATAATATTTGTTATATTTTTCAGGAGATGCGATGCTTTGTAGCAGGGGAAGAGCTCTACATTTTTAAAATTTGTCAGGGAAGCTAGCACAGTACAGTTAAAGTTGAGGTATTGGTCATGATGTGATTGATACTGGATGCTAAACAACATGCACTTACTGATCTTTTCCTTTTCACATATTCCTTTTTTACTGTTTCCCCTCTTTCCTAGTACCTGTATCAGACACACTTTAAAAGCTCTGTCCTCAAGATTTAGAAATTTAATCTTACTTTTACTCAGTGATTTCTCACCACCCTTATTTTAGGACATGCAAGAAAATTACATTGCTAATTCTGTTGCTTTCCCATCTACCCTCGGTATCCATCTTAGGGCCAGCACTCTTCAATGTCTTCATAAATTACTTGGACACAGGATTTGAGGGAATACTCAGTAAGCTTGCTGATGACACTCTTGAGGGCAGAGACGTCCTGCAGAGGGATCTGGACAAATGGAAGAACTGGGCAATCGCCTACTGCATGAAGTTCAACAAGGGCAAGTGCCAGATTTTGCAGCTGAGACACAGCAACCCTGGCTGTACACAGAGACTGGGGGATGAGATTCTGGAAAGCAGCTGGTCAATGGCAAGTTGAACATGAGCTAGCAGTTGTGCCCTGGCAGCCAAGAGGGCCACCCATGTCCTGGGTGCATCCAGCACAGCGTTGCCAGCCGAGCGAGGGAGGTGATTGTCCCACTCTGCTCTGCACTGGTGCGGCCTCACCTGGAGCACTGTGTGCAGTTCTGGGCAACACAGGATAACAAGGGTATAAAGGTACTGGAGAGAGTCCAGAAGAAGGCAACAAAGTTGGTGAAGAGTGTGGAGGGAAAGCCGTATGAGGAATGGCTAAAGTCACTGGGTTTGTTCAGCTTGGAGAAGAGGAGGCTGAGGGGAGACCTCATGGCGGCTACAGCTGCCTCACAAGGGGAGGAGGAGGAGCAGGCGCTGAGCTCTTCTCTCTGGTGACCAACCACAGAACCTGAGGGAATGGCAGGAAGATGTGCCAGGGGAGGTTCAGGTTGGACATGAGGAAATGGTTCTTCCCCCAGAGGGTGCTGGAGCACTGGAACAGGCTCCCCAGGGAGGTGTCACAGCCCCAAGCCTGACAGTGTTCAAGAAGAGACTGGACAACGCCCTCAGACACATGGTGTGAACTGTGGGGTTGTCCTGTGCAGGGACAGGAGTTGGACTCAATGATCCTTGTGGGTCCCTTCCAGCTCAGGACGTCCCCAGGAGAATAGGAGACACAAGCATCAGCTTCTTGTGCCACCAATCCCCATCCAGGATGATAATGACTCACTATTATTTTTCAACTTCTTTGTGAGTTTATGAAAAACAACATGTGGTTGAAATTTCATTCATAGTTAAAACACAGCCACACAACAAAAGACAAGTGCCACTGTTGTCAAATTGACACATTTGGTGGTAACTTCCAAAAAGAGACTGAAAATTTAACAGGCAGACAGAATTATCCTCTCAGTTTCAAGCATGACTGACAAGCCAGTGAGGAGGAAGCTTACACTGCCTGCACAGCAGCTGATCAAAAGCTAAACAATCATGAAGCACCAAAGCTTCCAATAGCAAGGAAATGCAGTAAAAGAAAAAAAAAAAATAAAGAAGTCCATAGAAAACACAGTGGAAAACAAAACAAGGCTGTCACAGGAATAACAATGCAAATAAAAAGTGACAGCTAAGGTCAAAGTCCTTTTTTGCTGGCACTCTGCTAGTCCATCAGCTTTATTAATTTCTGTTCAGTTGTTTGTTTTAAAGGACATGAAGTCTGATAAGAAGTCCATCGAGGGGAAAGGAAAGACATTAATTTGTTGCAATCAGCTTTGGATGAGAGCAAAAATCAGTTTGCTACAGTTTGTTAATTTATCTGCAGACTAATAGGAAAAAGATTTAAGGCTGGACTTTCAGGGCACAAAGCATTAGCTTCTGTTCTTGTTCAAATAGAGACTATAACTCTCTAATTACTTCAGAAAATTTCACCTTTAAGAAAAAGAGCAACACATTTGTCTTAATCTTCTAATGGAGTAAGAACAAAACTTGTCATTTCTGTTCTTTCTCTCACAAAACCAGGCTTACTTATTTCTTCCTTAGTACCTTGCTCCTCCTATGGATTCATAAGAGTGAGATTTCTCAAATGAAGTGTTTCTCTAAAATGTCCATATTAAGCTCTACTTATCATTCAAGTCAGTCCATGAAACCTTTCTCCATTTAGAATTCTGTGTCATAAACTAATTAATTTTTTTTAAAGTTAGATTCCACTATAAGACGAGATCTGTTCTCATTTTAATCAGAAAGGAATAAACAGCATTTAACACACAATAAATATGAACAAAGTAACAGAATTCTGTTTCACTTGAGACCAAAATATAAGCCAAGAATGAGGAAAAACAATGGAAAAAGCAACTGTCTGAGCAATAAGGAATGTTCTTCTAGACATTTCACTTTCACTTTTCCTGTTTAGTTAAAACTATTATAACTTGCTCTAAATATTTGAAAGTGAAGATCTCTTTGCAAAATGTCAGGGCTGTTCTCCTTTTTAATTGTCTATAATGAAATCATTAACATTAGATTACAGTTAACAACCAAAATCACTTAACTATCAAGCAGCTGAATTCATGGTGTCTGAAAAACCTCAGCCAGCCACTTGTGGGACAGACAAGTTGAAAAAAACAAAACAAAGTGAATTTTCTCTTTAAGGGCATTTCCGTTTGTCTGCAGAAGGACTTAGCAGACCTACAGATATCTATTGCCTTTCTGGAAGCGATATAGGTACTAGCCTACAGTTGCATCTATTCAAGTGGTGGGAACGTTAAATTTATTCACACTGATGTCAAGAATTTTAAGAAACACACCCCTGAAGTCACAAGGATCCACAGATCCTTTAAGTCCAGTACTGTATTACTGATGCTGTCCTCTCCTGAAATAACTCAAGAAGTCTTTCCTTTTTTTAAGCCTAAAAGAGTTTCTCAAAAATCCCAAGAATAGGTTCACAAAGGTAGAAATGATGAATCACACCCTATTCTGGGTAACGTTGCTTTTTCAGCTCATGCTGCCAGCATTTTGAAGGCATTGTGTATCCAAGATCATCCTGTCACAAAGTGAACCACAAATATTCAGTACTCTCAATTGACTTCTCACCTTGGAGCCACGTACTGGTGTCAGTACTGCACAAAAAGTACTGTCAGCTGAGTGGAGGACAAAAATGAAAACTAGACTACAAGCAGCTAAGATGACTTTCAGGATCTCCTATTTATAGGAGCTTCATCTGGCTTCTATATTTATGCCTTTTTATACTTTTTACCTATTTATTTATGGTTGAAATTTCATCATTCTTAGCGGCATTAAGAAGAAAAACATAAGAAAGTAATGTTAACTGATGTCATTGCTGATAATCTTGTGGTTATATTTTGTACACAAATATTTGTTTGAGAGTGTAGGTAGTCAGTAGAATACCTTTCAAATAGGTAACCTCTCATTTATGTGTCACCACAAAATCCCTCTCCCCCAAAATGGGAGTTTAGGAGTATATTTAATAGGGATATGTTAAGGGATTTATATTTAACCAAGTAAAACATAAAACAACAAATGTCTTAAATTAAACTCAGAGCATCTAAACCTTGCCAAAGTGGTATTCAGATCCTTTTTATAGTCCTTTTTTGAGGGTGCAAAGAAAACGAAAGAATACAGAAGAAAACAAAATTAATCCTTTGTCTGAAAACAACTCTTAAGAAACTTCAAAGGTACCCGTATTTTAAACACAAAAGCCTTAATACTCTGGCATAACAAGCAGCTAATGAAAAGGTTTTCGTCAGAGTTTGCCAGCTCTGTTGGAGAGTAACTTCAGACAACCATGGAATGCTGTACTGATGAAGTGAGACAACCTAGTTTCATGAAAACTAAGGGTTCTTGTACCCTTTTATCTAACGGGAAAGACATTAGGACCTCATATAAAGTCAGCATTTCCAGAAAAGTTCTGGATTAAATGCTTTTTTTGAAAACTTTCTTTCCCTCATATTAAAAATAATAGTCAAAGCTACATTAGTTCATCAGAAAAACTTGCTGACACATAAAATTATCTGTTCTTTAATATAATCTTAGGTGTGATACCTGAGACTGCAGAGACTCACTTTCATTCAATATGAATAGTTCTAGTGACTAAGTAAGAGTACTTAGTCCTTATAGAACTAAAACCAGGCAAGGTTCTCAAAGACAGCCTGTGACAAACACCTAGACTGAAAATTTACTTTTTTTAATAAACAAAGCAAAGATAAACATGCATTGTCAATATCTCGCACAAAACAAAATAATTGCCCTACAATTGCATTGTTTTCCCCCAGTCTTTGCAATTTTAAATTCACATCTATTGTTAAGCTGGTGTAAGCAGCAAACTTCAGCATGACATATTGGTTGTAAAAAAGCAGTCACTCTACATATCTACTACCCTGAGCCTGGCAAAATTATTTCAAAAAGCAATCAATAAATCACCACAATGTAATGATAAAAATAAAAAAAAATCATACTAATGTTTCTTTGGGGGGACAAAAAAAAAAAGAAAAATAAAAAATACATCAGAAAATGACACTTTACCATTATCATCTTCATCTGAAGTCTTACATTTTAATTATTTCTTTCTCACACCCACACAAATGCAGCTCTATAGCCAGGACATCAGCTGCAGGCAGAGATGCACTAAAAAGCTTCCTATATAAATAAGGTTCTCATGGTGACTTACATTTTTCATTTAGTTGTTCCACTGTGCTCAAAGGAAGGGTGCCTGGCCAAAAAACTAGCTGTTCATATGTATAGAATTATACTGGTTTTAGGAAAGGGGACCAAACTTCAAAGCAATAGAAGAATGGAAAGGAAAAGACTGAGTTTGATCAAAGAACCTAGAAGATGGGAAAGTTCTTTAAAGTAGAACATGTTATGAATTCCTTCCTTCTTGACTTCAGCAATCCAACCCTAAATGAGCAAACAAGCTCTTCAGAGATGGCTCCAAGAAAGGTCTAGCTACTGCAACCAACTACAAATCTTCAGTAACTTAACACACTTCATATTCCTGGCTGTTGCTGATGTGTAAATGCAGTTTTTCTCACCCAGAATGCAATTCAACTGTACCACAAATGTGATTATTTCCACAAGTGCCATAAAGCAAAGTAGTATTAGGACAGGTACAGTATATTAAAAAAAACCCCAAACTTGTCTCCAGCAGAATGGTCAACCTCTTTCTGTGCAGGCAATAAAATTATACTTACAAACGTTATGTACAGATAAGGTTTACATTCTAACAATTGTATGTTTATAAACAGCAACCACTGATAAGCAAAGGTTTGCTGCTCAAAGATCAAAACTAGTTCATACTCTTTTTTCACACTTATAATTACTTTTATATTATGCATTTACATAGGAAACAGATATACATCATACTTTTGTACTGTTTATGTCCTTTGTTTGGTCATTTGCATTTCATACTGTCCAGCTGACATGCAAAAATCAAGGTGTTTGTACACCTGGCTACATTAGAGAATTAACACCATTCTTAGACAAATATGAGAGTAGGTACCTCAGACCTTTCAAATAGGTTGTCTAGAAACTCAACACCTTGCTACTACCTCTCCAACTCCCTACAACTTAAACTAATAACAACAACACAAATCTAATTATATGTGTATATATATATATATATATCTCTTCACAGCCCATACTCTGTAGAAGCGAAAAAAAAATAATACTGTTTTGTGTTTTGACTGATGTGTGTGCCCTGTATCTTGTCTCAGGAGCCAAAACAAGCATCTTGAGCAGTGAAAGCTCTTAATACCTACGGTGCAGCCTGAGTTCCACTGAACTTGGGCACAGGAACTGGTAGGTGCTGCAAATATTTGAAGGTGTCTGTTAGACATTGATTTTTTGGAGTTCTAACCAATTCTCAGAGGATATTATGTAGTTTTGGCCATAACATGTTCCACTTAAAAAAGATCAAAGTCCCTTTTTAGCTTGGTATTTAAACACATTTGGTAGATTCTCAAGAAAGGAACACATTTCAGCAAGTATTTATGTTTTATATGATAATTCACATAAAATGCATGTGCCCACAAAAAGGAGGGAGCAATGATATACTACCATAAGAAACATTTTAATATACTGTAAATGTCTAATGGTTGCTTCCTTCATTGTATTTTTTTTCTTGAGAACACTTTCGTTCAGCTGTTAGATTTATTTTTATTAATACAAGCAATACAGATCACTTTCTTCGTAAGTGCCTCAGCTTAAATAATATAGTTATTTCTTGGAAAGTCAACGCTTTCAAAGAGAAGAGGAAGAGACTGGTTTACAAGTCACTCTGGCTTTTACCCTACTGATCAGTTCATGTGCTTTTTAAAGTATCTTTATAATTTTTATTTTTATTGTCGATACTGCAAAGTGGAGAGTGAAAAAATGAAGCAACCATTAGGCACTTACCAATTTGGCTATTAAAGGACTTAAAATGTTATTGGTTATAGTTCAATGTTATAAAACAGAACAGTAAGGCAAAGGGTAAATACACAGCAATCAGCTGCAAATCTACTTAAGCTAAACAAAACACAAGCTGGCAGATGTTGCCTTAATGACTAAAGTACTTGCTTTGGCTGAACTATTACCAACAGGCAGAATGGAATTTTACTGCTGTTTGCTGCCTGTTGTTTTACTAATCTTGTTTATGGAAAAGGAGGTTTCACATTTTTTACACTGACACAGAATTCTGATATTAATGGCAAGTTAGAGAATAATTAGTTCAAAACAACGTAAGCCACTCTTTTTCTTTTTAAAAGAAAATATCCACAAAATAATTAGGCAATTTAAATTATGAATATAGGAAGAAGAACCCAAAATCTTCAGCAGAATATTTATTATATTGACAGTGATGATAAAACTATTTCTAAAATGCTGGACAAATTGGCAAAGACATTATTTGGAATATATTTCTACATCACTGAGTGATGAGAGAACTACTTCCTCATGGTCTAGATGAAAAAAAGACTCTTAGATATATGTGAAATCGTTCTACATGCATTTCAGTGGAGAACTTTCTTGGAGCTTGTGACAAACAGTTCATGTGCTTCCCTTCTACTGAGTAAATGTTCTCTTACGATTCAAAAAAAAACCCACAAAGAAACAATTTGTTTTGCTTTATGCAATAATCTAAAAGATGAAGCATAGAGGGAGGGAAAAACAAAATACCTCCAAAAATTGAACAAACTGATATTTAAGTTAGCCAAAGGCCCATGGACTCCATCTTGTCTTTCCACAAAGCTGTTTAACAAAAGAAATCTCAAAGGTTCTTTTAAGACCTCATTTAAGAGCTGCTCCATGAGCAAAAGGCCTGGCTACTGATTCAAACAAACCTGAAAAATCTACAGGTGCAGAAAATCTTCCAAATACAAGTCTTGCTGACTTAATGACTTAGTACATCCATATTTATCAATGTCTCACAAAAGACAGATAGAAATGTGATAAAGCCCTTAGAAAACCTCATCAACTACTGTTTCCAGCATGCTGCTTTTTCAAGTTCCCAAATCATGAGAAGTCTTACAAAAAATATATACAAAACACTGAATTAAAAAAAATATTAGAAAGGTAGTAAAGCCATACAATCAAAAACTAGGAAATGAGTTTTCCAGTTACCTGTTCAAGCTTAACTCTATCCTTTTGTACTTCTTAATGGAAAATGTCACCTCAGTGACCTGAACAGCTCTCTTCCAAGATATAAAACATTTACTACAGTAATTCATCTAACACATGTGAATAAGTTTGTGGGTTTTGTAGAAACTTGCAAGGAGCGTGTCTTAAAGAACTACTCTCCATTAGCCTAGTACTTTGCTGGGTCCATGCAACGATGGTAATTCTCACATTTAGGCAATATTAGACACACCTGGGTTTGTGCTTGAAGCATTGACAGATTTAAAGATGTACTTGTAGCTACCTGAGCATCCACAGCAGCTACAGATACCCTGGACTTCCAGGATTGCCAAGCCGTCTCATCAAATGGGGGCTGTAGTTCTACATGCAGACAAAAGCAATTTCCTTTGCTTCTCCCCTTTGAGCTACTGATTTTACCTACTCATGGAGAATAGTTTTAAGCATTAGACACCCAGCCTTTCTCATCCAGGAACAGATGTTCTACCCAGCCTGTTTCTCGGACCACAGAGAGCAAAACATTTTTTCATAAAAATATGGCTATTACTAATAATGTTAAAATGGCTATTACTATAGCAGGATAAATTCAAGTAGATACTAACTGAATGTTTATACTAATTTCTCAGTTCAGTTATTAATTTTGTTTAAAAGAAGCTTTCACATTATCATGTGGGTTTTTTTAGGTGGACATCAACAGCACCTCTTCTCTCATTTGAACAGGATCTTAAGTCACTGGCAGGTCTGCTTCAGAAAAAAATGCTGTTAAAGTGACTTATTTATATGAATATCAGCTTCATTAAAAAATTAAACAAAAATCAGGAATAAATTTCTGTAGTCATCAGTGATTTAAGTAACTGTCATTATGCAAGAGGATTTCCTGAATTTATTTTATATTTAACTAAACCAACATTTTTGGCTTTGTTCATAGACTTTAATTGAAAACACATTAAGATCTAATTCCGTTCTAGTTTCAGTCTTAAGCTATAAAACTTAATTCAAGATACTGATTAAAACAACTTTGATTTAATTTTTATGCATTTCATATGACGTGCAATGACTTAGAACTCTTACCACTACAAAGAATGTAATTTTTATTCTGCAATATGTTCTGATCTTATAGATTACATATTGGATAATTCACAATTTGATGGCAAGCTGCAGAGATTACTTCTAGTAAGGAACTGGTACCTAAACCAGACACTGCATGACATGGAAATGTAATCAAGAACATGATTGAGGATGTAGTAAAAACTTTCTTGACTAGAGATTTGCTTCAAAGGTACAGGATAACATTTCTACTTTGAATCTGCTTCAATAGGATGTGTCTGTCATTTTCAGATTCAGTTTATGACTCAAAATCACTATAGTGATTGTGATGTGGAGATAGCACATAGAAATATGAAACACTTCATTTTAAATATTTAAAATATATAACCTATCAACTGAAGTTCATTGGTAACTGGTTACAGCAGAAGAAAATTGGTAGGAGGCAAAATTTTATTTGAGAGAATTGAATGGCATTCCAAAGACATATTTCCAAAAAATATGACAGAAGAGTTATCTTCATTCTTTTCTACCTTACTATAATCGTGTCATGTTCAAAAGTTACATCTTCTATAATCTCCAACCAAAGCTGGACAATGAATGTTAATGTAGTTTAACAACAAATCTAATAGCAGAATTTATATCCTACCTCTTATTAATGGCAGCCCACGTCGTATTAACAGTATCTGTCATCCGTTCTACTTTTCTGGTGTCATCTGCTGAATAATCACGAAGCAGCTTAAGTGCCATGTCGTTTGTCACATCTACATTTATTTGCCATTGCCGTATTTCTTTTGAAAATTGCTGAAGTTAAAAGAGAAAGAAACAGAATAAACCTCAGATCACCAGAAAATGATCACACACATTGTATGATTATTAGAGAAGGAGATGAACAACTTATACCATCAATATGAAAAAAAGAAAAAAAAGGAAAAGAAAAAGAGAAGGAGGACTTCCTCAGATTTACTGGTAATTAAGGTCAGAGTCTTTCTTAATGTTTTAATTCTTGTAGTCATAAAACCATAGGACTACTTCTAAACTCTGAGAGGACCAAGCAACCTAATTCTAAAAACATGACAACTCAAATGGATAAACACCAATTAAAATGTTGATTATTCTTTTCTAAGACACAAATTGATGGCTGCACTATAATGCATTACACAAACTATCACTGTTTGTGATGTTGAATTATACTGAGGTGGAAAATATAATGCAATAATATGTTCTATCTAATTTTCTTTTTTATACTGTGAAAAAATACTGAGATTTGGACAACTAGTACCGGTGCTTTCACTTTTTTTTTTTTTTTTTAATTTATTTTAGCAAATTGTTTATGTAATTAGTGCCATCTACTGGAACGGCACTAAATCTGCAATACAGCAAAACTACTAGTAAACCTATCAATACCTTTCTAATGTAAAATTACTCTTCTTAGTATTAAGAAAGGTTTTAAATCTTGGACATTCTTTTTTAAATTTCCTCTCTTCTCCTTCTTTCTCCTTCTCCTTCTCCTCTCCTTCTCCTCTCCCTCTCCACTGAAGTTGCACATTTACTCCCTAATGTGTAACAAAAAAGGAGCAAAATAATCAATTATTTACTTGTACTTTCGTATTAGGCAAAGACTACAACTGGCCAATCAGAAGGACATTAGAGGCTATTGACAACAAACAAACAAACAAACAAAAAGCAAACAAACACCCAAAACAACAAAAAACCCCAGTAAGGTTTGAACGTATTTACTCTCGTACTTTAATACACAAATAAGGAAATGTCTGTGAAGAGAAAAATAGTTTTTCCCCCTCATTCTCCCAAAGCAGTGTTCCATTTGAAATCTTGATTTGATTCAGGTAAGGAATTCTCCACACAAAATTGAACTTACATATTTAATTCCCAGTTGAAGACTCTAAATAATAAATAAATACATTTTGAATATTTTGTGCACTTATGTTTTCCTCTAAGCAGGCCTGTAAGTTGATTTTGGTTAAGATTGGGACTAAAACATACTTGATCTTTGAATAGAGTTTGGGTGGAGTTTTGGGGGTTTTGTTTTTTCCCCCAAACTCTTACCTGTTAAAAAGCTGTTTCAGCATCTCTAGGTGCCCTCCATAACTTAAAACTGAAAACATATATTTCTTCTCTTTCCTGTGTTATTCCTTCATGAGAGGGCAGATCACCCAGGTTATGCAGTTTGTAACCTCAGGTACTAACGCAGTAACCAGATTATCTGTTTGGAACAAGGGAACCTATTTCTACTGATCAAAAATTAGGAGGAAGCTACTAACCCCCCTCTGAAAATCACCTGAAAATGTTATCACTAAGCTCACTTAAACTAAAGCAGCCTAAACACTTCTTTAAAGTCATTTCCCTGTGTTAAGTATGGAGATGTAGTCAAGAGAGGAGATAATTTTGTGGAAAAACATGACAGTTCCTTTGGAGAAGATACAGGTAGGTGGTTGTTTTGGAAACAGTCTGCCAATGCAGCTCCTTTCCCGCCAGAATTATACACAATAAACATATAAATGTCAGTATTTACATAAATATAATAAAATATATAAAACAAAAAATAAATTCTACGGTGATAATAATTTCAGTTTTGTAGGTATTTTTTAGCAAGTATCTACTCTACATTTAGGTCTGTCCATTTTTATTATACTCTACCTTTCTCTTTAAAATTATGCATGCATACAGCTACTTTTTTCCAGCCACAGTATCAGAGCAGACTACTGACCGTTCACTGCATTACATAAAAAAAGTTACCATAACATTTTGTCTGTATTGTAAATTAATGGCCTGTAAACTTTACTTTGAAAATAAGTTATTTTGCCCAGTCCCATGTGAATATAAATGACCTTATAAATCCTTCCAAAGCCAGTTTTATAATAAAAATACAGAAAGATCCATTACAAGGTTATTTCCAGAAGTGTTGTTCTCACCATTAACTTCAACATTAATCCATTAACTTCCTGACATTACAACACTAGATCATCACTCAGGAGAGAAATGATGACTATAGAGAGCTTTGCCGACAGAAACAATTTGTATTTTCCACTTTATTGGAAATTAGTATGTAATTTTTCAACAACTTTGAGGAGTGCTTGGCCTTGCTTCAACTTTGCTCTGTGCACAGACGCTGAGAACAAAGTATTGTGGTAAATGTTTCACCTGTCTGTCCTACTGGAGGCCCATTAACACATATCTTACAGGACTATAATGAATATTTTAGAATTAAATTCTTGGCATTATTTTATTTCCTCTGTTCCCTTTTATATTTTCAGGTCTTCTTTATATTTTAGCTACTTGCTTCATTGTCTGAATATCATTTTGACATTTTTAAAGCGTTCTCTTTGTTTTGTCTCTGTTACCACTGGAATTTGCTGAGTTTATTAAAAGGCTTAAAGAATTAGGGCTGTGCATTTATCATATTACTTAGGTATAAATTTATTTTTAATTTTTAATTAGAAGACACTAGTTGATATTAATAGGAATAAAGTGTGTGTAATTAAGGATTCTTGATTAAAAACAAGTATAGAAATTAGAGCTGGGCTTTCTTCTATCCCAGGATTACCCAGTGGAACAAAATAAATGATGCATAGCAGTTCAAATACAGCTATATGTATGTACAGCATCATCCAGCTCTGAGCACTGGGCAGGTGTATCTATCACAAATCTGGAAAATCAGGCTGCCTTTCTGTCCCTTTCTTGTATATCTATAGCACATTTTATTTATAAACTTTGAGAATTATTTTTTTCCTTTTTTTTTAATCAAGGAATTCTGTTTCAATGTCTTTATCATAGTCAGTGATGTTAACTTAATTGTTAATTGTTTTACTCAAATCAAAGCAGTATGCTGTTAGACCTGGAATAATAAAAATCCACCAAATGCTGAGACTGTACTTCATCCTATATTGATACACAGAAAGTGGCAAGAGTACCTAGTAAGTTACCCTCCCTGCAAGAAGGCAAGCAACAGAGCCTCAGTCTTAGGCACAAACCCAGGGCATAAAGCTCACCCTCCAGGCTATGCCAGGGGAGGGTTGCCTGGCCTCTTGAGTCCCAACAGAGCAGGGGATGTAATCAGGCTGATATTCAATTTTCTATCACGATGAACAAGAAATAGGTGGTCAGTGAATGAAAGGAAGGAAATGTCTCCATCCTTCCTCGTCATCACTTTGGCCATCCCAGCTAAACTGGTCCAGACGAAGAAAAGGTGCCTCAATAGCTCTTAGCAGAACAAGGAGCCAAGGACTGAACGGGCAATCCCAGCAGCTTTCTTTTTTCAATGTAAGCTCAGTGTCATATCAAGAAGAGACTAGTTGTACACTAGCTTGTGTTCAGATGACTTGGGGGTGGAAAGGACCTGAAGACTGACTGTGTACTATTTTTACACCTGTGACCTTCAGCCTGCTGAGTTAACCATCTGCAGTCATCACTTAAACAATAACAGAGCTTTAATGGATAAAGAGCCTCATCGTCCGGAATGTCATATTCTGCTACTCCATACCTAATTCCAGTATTTAGAATTTAGTCTCAAATACCAAACCAAAAAGATAGAATGAAAAATGCTTTAATCCTCGGAAAGTGAACTCTGAATTGATTTCTGATTCAAATGAATAATATTTTTAATTATCAGCTATATGGTACCTGGTTACTTTTCTTTTAAATGTCAGAAACAAATGTGTCAAATTCTATTAAAAAAATCATTGGCCAAATACAAGATAGTTACAGATTTTTGTTTTATGCTGGCATTGAAAAAAAAATCAAAAGCCTGCTATTACTTACTATTTACTTGTGTGTAAGGATTCACTAGCAGAAAAGCATTAACACAAGCACTGATTAAAAGTTCACTTAGAACAGACTTATAATGTTCAACAAACAGAAGAACACTACATTCTCACACCAAGCTGTGTTGAGATGCAAAGCTGATGAAATGAATATGTCTGAAGAATTTATTTAAGACTCATGCAGACCTCTCTCTTTCCCTCAACACAAATGAATAAAAATGACAGCTTTATTTCTGTCAGTGTAACAGCAAGCCAAAAGACGGCATACTTACTCCAAATATTCAGGGGACAACATCAAAATATATGTGTTTGGCACAGAAGCCTGGAAAGCATTTATTTTGAGGATTTGATGTATTTCTAGGTCCTTCAGTTTAGATAATGCTATACAGAAGAAATATAAAGCTGCTAAACTCAAAAAATATTTCAACTTTCCTTAGGATTCATGACCCCTTATCTCAAGCATGAACACAACAGCTGATGCTGTCACATCTGAGAACCTTTCATGAGGGATTTGACACAATAGGAATTACTGGCACACAAAGATAATTTGTCTAGGAAGGCTGGCACAAAAAATAACCCAAACCAAACCAAAAGCAGAAAAGAACCCCCCCAAAAAACAAACCAAAAACAGAAAAGACCCCCCCACCCACATTCTCTAAGACAGAGGATGATGTCTTCCAAACTTGATGGAGAAAGGCTAGGCAAAACCGAACAAATGAAAGTAAGCAACTCTGGAACAGTAGAGCTTGTTGGTGTTCATATCATCAGAAGGGCACAGCAAATTAAGATGGACTAGCTATGACACCGAAATTATAATTATAGCCAAATGTCTGTAATTTGACACAACACATCACATTGAATCCAGACTGGGATGGGAATGGCTGATGATATTGATAGTCCAAGCACTTCATGTCTTTTAAAGAAGGAGTGAAAAGAATCTGCTGATATCCTTTCAAAAACTCCATTTATATCTAGAGATACAGTCTATGAATAAGTATACTAGTACACTTTCTCTATAACTTGGGCGATGGAGGAGAAGGGCATATTCTTATTTCTCTCCTTGGAGAATGTTGATCCAAAAAAACTGTAATTTGTTTCAAAAAGTATACAATCTTAAATGAACCTCATCTAAGCCTCATATATGCTTGTAAAAAAAGTGGACAGAGAATCAATTTCTAAAACTATATTTTCAATTCTTTTCCTAGTGTTCAGACATAAGACACTCCAACACAGTGATGTAAAACTGTGTCTGCACAGAACTAGTTAATTGAGTCTTTGCAGAGCTGGGACATTGACTTTTTTAACCAAACACTGGACAGAAGCCAGAACTCTATCTCTGCAGAAAGACAGTGACAAATGGAAGTTCTCTGTGCTGAATGACAGTAGTATACATAATCTATAACTCCTTCCAATACATTAGTGAGTGATTGCCCTTGTTACCATAATCCACCCTTCCTAAGCAATGACCCTTACAGTATAATCTTAAATAAGAAAACCACATCTCAGCCTAAAACAATGGGCTGATGAATGTTTTAATGCTTTTTACAGGCAAGGAAAAAGAAAAAAGCAATCAAAAACTCCAACAGATTTTGTATCTACTTATAAACATTAGAAAGGCAATGACTAACTGAAGATGGAGATAGCTGAAGACAAATCATGTGGTCATACACATACTTTCTTTGGTGGCAAAACCAGTTGATGATGACTTTACCCCACTATGCCTCCCGGCAGTTCATTACCATTCAGCTGTGCAAATAAGACTGTTCTAAATCTGCAAACTTTAACCAACAGCTGAGAGGTAGGAGTTAAAAAAATAAAAATTTGGTGGGCAAGAGAGAGGAACATATCAGAAAATATTTGTGTAACTGTTCTCCCAAATAACTAAAATGTAACGTTCCGTTAACATGGAGGCAGGATTCACTTTAAGAGGCTGATCAATTGGTTGGTTTCAATCTTGTTTTTCCCCAACCAGAAAATGAGATATTATTAATCTGAAACAGCTGTTCTCAAATTTTATTCATGAAAAGTGTCACCAAAGTATGACTATTTCCATAACAAGAAACTGAAAAACTGATGCAACAGTTCGGGCCTATTTGCATTGCTGCTTGAGGTATAGTTCAGCTCCATAGGTTAACTGAGGTGCACAATTTAGCACTGAGAATGTGACAACATGTGTGCTAAAATCACAAGAGCAGCCATTTCAGTTTTTATGCAGTTAATAACCCTGCCAAGGTTGAAACCCGTGAGATTACGTTGTGGCAAATCTACAGTGCTTGATTTTCAAAATACCTCCATATAGTCTGTTATTTTTTCCCCTTTTCTTAACTAGTTCTAGACAACCTACACAGCTTCACTATTAGTGCAGACAGACATACCAATACTACAGGATTTCCCAGTCTGCAGTACCAGTGCAGCTGAGGCTTCTGTACAGAAGAGATGAGAAATACTTGTGCTGAAAAGGTGGGTGTTCTTCCCAAAGGATCAGCCAGCTCTTTGTTATGAGTAATAAGTTAAAACCAATTTCATTCAAGGATTGTGACACACAGTCTAGACTTTGTGAGTTAATTTCTTTCTATTTTTTGTGGGAAATAAGGGATAAAGAGGTCGTTCTCGATGTGCACTCTCCAATAGTTAGAGGACATTTTTTTTAACAAACTAATCAACTCGAGCAGAAATATTTTAATTTTCAGTAATGACCTTAAGCTCGGTGTTCTGCTTTTTCAGAGCTTCCACGGTGTAGGAAATTTCTTTCCATGACTCAAGCTTAGCTTTTGCTTGTTCAAGAGCCTGCTCAGCTTCTTGTTTAGCTTCTAGCCACTGTGTTGAATCCTTTAACATCTCATGAAGCTGCTGTCTCCGGCTTTGGAGATGTCCATGAACTTCATCCCACTGGCTCTGTATCTTTTCAACTGGTGAAACACAAAGGAAAAACAAAAGCTGAGTCAATTAAAAGCTTTTTTTTTCTTTTTTAAGGGAGTAAAAAATAATATTTAAATCTTTCTAGAACTGACCATATTGGAGAGTTCTTTTAAGCTGCAATTGCAACTAAGTTTATTTCAACAGAGAACAGATATACTGTTTTGGGTCACACAGTATGACACTATGGTACACAGCATATGTTTCAATGCATATGCAGCCAGAAATGACATGTTCATGCCCCAAAAAACATTACAAGACAGTATCACGTTTAAGAAAAAATAACAGCAATAATCTTGCATTTGTACCAAACCAACACAAGTTCTATTATTTTCTGAAGAACAAGTCCTTTAGGGACTGCAGTAGTATTAGTTAAAGATGCAAGATACAGTGAATGCCTATTCTTATTTCATTAAGGCAAATGCCAGCAGAGTGCAAGAGCTAAGAAACTTTCTCACATGTTCGTGTTAATATAAAATAACTATTAGCTTTATCCACTATTTGAAAGAACTGTGGTTCGTGAGACCTTAAGACTAAAATCACTAAATGCTGGCTAGCATCCATCATCAGACTCATCCAAAGTAGCATAAAAAGATCAGGAGACCTAGTCATCTAAATAGCTGAAGTTTGACCAAAAAAGCCCAAACAAACAAATTAAAAAAAAAACAAAAAACACCAAACCAACTAAACAGAAACCACACACACACAAATACAAAACAAACAAACAAAACCATCACAAACAAACAAATAACAAAGCAACAACAACAAACCAAACTCCACAAACAATAAAATCTGTTCACTGCATGAAGAAATAGGCATTTTAAAAAAGATATGTATTTTTTAATTCCCTGAGGTTACTCAGCACAGACTACATTCTCAATATTTTCTTGAAAACTGCCTCACTACATTGAAAATTCACAGGCCTTCTAAGATGGGAGAGAGAGATTCCCAGAGTACTCAGAAAGCAACTGAAATTATTATTGAGTGGTAGTTCCAACATTGCATCTCACACTGCAAGGCTGAGTCCAAAATGGTGCAGGCTAAAGACTAAAGGAATGAGAAATGCTCCAGCAAGGAAAGGAGATTTCTACCTATCATGCTCTTCCTACTTCTAGAAGGAGGGATAAAAATCTATCCACAGTCTGAGTTGAGGTTTAGAGAAAGAGAAGAAAATCTTTCAACGTCCCCTGCTCAAGCCTAGGGAGAAAACCTGTGAGTTAAGCACACAGAGCAGCATGTTGAAGAAACAGAACTGGAGAACACAAAGCACAGTCAGAGCAAAGCAAGGATAGCCTAAGGCCCATAGACTTTAATTTAATCTGAAGCAAATCTAACCCCTCAGTTTAGAAAGTTGTATACCAAGGTCACAAAACAACTCATCTGTGCCCTATATAGATGAGGAATTGTGGTGTAAGCTTTAGGGTGTATTTGAAACAACAAAGCGATTGTGGTGTACAGGAAGGGTGAATAACAGACGTGTTCTTGAACTGCTTCAGTAAAATCTCTGCTATGGCTACAGTCTGTGGCTCAGGGGCTGTGCTGGAGGTCTTGGGGACAAAGACTGCCCAAACACATTCCACGGTGTTGCTGGCATATGCATAATAGCTGCCACCTCTTTCTTGCAAATAACTACTCAAGCTCCTTCCCCCTCGGATCAGAGGTGTCAAACTCATTTTCAGTGGGGGGCACATCAGCCTGGCGGTTGCCTTCAAAGGGCCAATTGTAATTTTAGGACTGTATCAATGTAAAGCAGTTACATTGATACAGTCCTAAAATTACATCTGACCCTTCGAAGGCAATCACGAGGCTGATGTGGCCCCCGCTGAAAATGAGTTTGACACCCCTGCCTTAGACTCTGAGACATTCAGTGTGTTATCTTTTGATTCCTGGCAAACTGGAGATTTTGGTAGATAGCTGAAAAAAGTATAATACCTTGCTTACATCAGTTGTCCATGAAAAAACTACAAAAAAATCCCACTTATATTTGTTTTATTATAAGTTTCTTAGTTGGTGTGGCTTGGTTGGGGTTTTTTAGGTGACGTGAGCTGGGGCATTAAGAGATGTATGAAAACTGTAGCAGAACTGCTTCAAAAAACTTGGGTCCACAACTATAATAATTCTTCATCATAGCTGTTTTTAGTAGCAAATGCTGATATTTCTTACCAACAAAAAGCAAAATATTTATAGATGGATCTGTTCCATAACGTCTTGTGGTTTGTATCTAAGAAAGACATATTAGCAGTCCTTCTCTAGGGACTGTGCTTCTCAGCAAGACTGATTTTTTCATCAAATATCACAGTCCTGGAATTCCATGATGACCAATTCTCCCACCCAAGAGGGGAATGAGGTTGCATAATGAAAGCTGTATAAAGGACGTCTCAGGGGCCCATTTACACAAGAATACACAGGCTCCAAATCAACGAAACACATTTCCTCATTAAAATACTTGCATTGTCTCTCTCAAAAAGGGAAAAGAAAACCTTCTAAGGTGGACACTTAAAAATTAACATCTTTAATAGTTTTGCTTTACTACAGTTTGGAATTGAAGAGTTCAGGAAGTTACTTGATAATCTAAACCAAAAAAAAACAGACAAAAGGCTATTGTGAAGATGGCAAAATATCCTGAAACCTAAGTAAGAACATAATAGGTTTTAAAAAGTACACTTTGCCAGGAAAATGTAATGCAATTGTTCTTACTGCACCCTGGATTATAATAGGATATTAGGGAGATCAGACCCTGATCTTTATCTTTTGTATATCACCTACATACTGTGATAACTGCACATTGAAAATACCTTGATAGATAGAACAAGTGTGGCTCATGTGCACTATTATTATCACTGAAGTGCAAGAATTTTAAATAATTAACAATGATGATAAAAGCCTTTTTCCCCCATAGTTCAGTAGTTTCTAAACCACCTCAGTTTACGTTGTTCCTTACAGCTAACTCCTGTGCTTTCTCCATTTCAAAGGCTAATTTGTTTTTTAGTGTGACACTCCCCATTTGTATCCTTTTTTTTTTTTCCTTTCCCCCCACTCTAAATTTGGCAGCAGCACAATATCATAAGAATGAATATTTGAAATTATCTCAAGAGAATTCTTAATTATTCACTACAGAATTTATTTACTAATCAATCTGCAAAGGGGCAATCCGGAAAAAAAAAAAAAAAAGGCAGTATTTTCTTTGAAGACTTAAGGAAAAGAAATAATTTAAAATCATTTTATCAATCCATGTGGTCATTAACTTGTTTTAGTTGAATATAAGCCCACAAAAATATTTGACAATTAAATCAAGACTGAATATCAGAAAGATAAAATATAGACAACAGGTTATTTCCTAAAGTGAAACCCAAACCTAATCACAGTGCTCCAGACAGTAGTCCTGATTGTACTTCACAAGTCTTGCTCTTGCTTACTGGAAAGTGTCCCAGCATGGCTCCACCCACTCCCAGTTCAACACTGAACTCTCTCAAATGAATAATTCAGGGGCATGGTGAAATTCTACCAGTATTTCATTTCAAGGTTGCTATTCAATTTCTTTTTTCCATCACTACCATTCACTACTTATTCAGTAGTCATTATATCAGTAATATGGACAAAAGAAATTCTGCTGAACTGAGGACGGATTTATTAAGTTATTAGAAGCAATAACAAAGCAGAAAACGGCATTTAAAACACTCAAACACAAGGTAACTATTTTTCAACCTCGTTATCATTGACTTAGTACATTGAGGAAAGAACAACCTCAGTGAAGGGGTGTGGTGGAATGCAACCCCCCTCTCTCCCCCTCCCCCCCCCCCCCCCCCCCCCGCCCCCCGTCAGTTTGGAAGGAGTGGACGCATCTCCCTCTTTCTCTGCTACTTGAGGCTAACAGCTTCTTTTGTTTGGCCCCAGAGCACCCTGGCCAGGGCCATTATGAGAAGGGAGTGTCAAGGAGCCAGTGTGGGGGATGTTTTGGAGGCTTCAGGGGCACCCACTCCAGTGTGGGGGTGCAGAGAAGCTTCTAGAATGCCTACAGGTCAGATCTGATCAGCCAGTATAAAAACGGGATTCTCGTCGGCCACTCCGCCCATTGTCGCGGGTCCCTCGGAGCACGAGCTTGGCCACTGCCGCCGGGAGCCACGGGCCCGCCCCCCGGCTCCCCGGGATGGAGACTCCGCTTGCCTCGCTACCACGTGTGTAAGTAAAACGTCTCGCAGGATTGCGAGTATATTCATACTTTTCGTGCACATTTGCACATATATTTTCCGTGCACATTTGCACGTGTACTTCAAATTATTTCCTCGCACAATCGCAAGTGTATTTTTCTCCCGTGCTTCCACATAAGCACGTGTAGGATTCCGTGCACACTAGCACGTGTAAGTAAATTATTTCCTTGCACAACTGCGAGTGTATAATAAATTTACCCTCGCGGAATCGCGAGTGTACACTTCCCGTACTCACTACGAGTGCGTGCATCTCTTTTAAAAAAATAATCCTGCACCGTGTTTGGCAAGTGTGTGCTTCTCCGGGACCCAGGGCCGGCTCCGGCATTGTTTTGGTGCAGCCACGTGCATGCACACTGTGGACCGCCTGTTGTATTAGTTGCTGCCCCTTCAAATTATTTCCTCAACTGATATCCGAACCTGTATTTAAGTCACTTGTGGAGTGCTAAAACCCTGTTTCTCACTGGTTTAATAAAAGTTGTTTTGGACTCTGTTGTCCCTTAAATTAACCTCGGGGTGCCTCCGTGTAATATTTCGTGACAAGGGGACTGCTGGTTTCAGTTTTGTTTATAAACAAAAATTTTTATATTGTTTTTTTTCATACTCGAGGCATAATAGAGAAACAACAAGCAAAATTCTATTTTTCTCTGTTAAGAGTTCATATCTCTGATAATACAAATGTAACTCTCTTTGCAGAAAGTTTATTCTTTGCTGTTTATAATATAACAGCAGTGGAAATAACAGAAAAGGAGTCTGAGAAGAAGCTTTTAGTCACAGTAGAAATAATGTTCATGTTACTATAAGCTAGATCTAACCTATGCAAATTGAAAAAAGCAATCATTTCATGCCAGTCTGATAATTCCATTGAATCCAATGAACTCCACAAAAAAACTGAACAGGTCAAAAAATAGCAACAGAATTTGTGAGGTAGAAAACCTGCACTTTCCTTGTCCAACAAGTTACCTAAACTGCACTCACTTTGCTTTGTAGGAGAGTGCTATTCAAAAGCATTAATGTCAACACACTGACTTTTTCCTATAAATGTCATTTTTTCACTGTAGGTTCCTACATTTGAAGACTAGAAGGATTAATGCAACCTGTCCTGCTGCAGAATCTAACTGTAGAACAGCAGTTATCATTCACGTTACCAAAAGAAGCTATGTTGCAGTAATATTCCTTAGCTGAAAAATGAAAACACTTTTATATGCATCTTTGAGTGTTTCAATTTACTCATACCTTGCAACAATGATCATGATGAAAAGACTGGCGGAGTTTGAAATCTAGCCAATTGTGAAAAATGACTTATGTATACTTTCATATTTCTGTCATAATCTCTAGAGTCTTAAGGGTTCCCCACACTGTCCTTTGCAGCAATATGAAACACCCAACACATTAAACAGAAAAGAGAGTATCTGAGATCTTCATTGTTGGGGCACTGAGTAGCCTTTAAACACTACAGCTGTACAGAATGGCTGTCACTGGTAAACTGAATGAAAGCATAAGGAAGAAAACAGTTCTCATCCTCTGCCAAATGTAACAATTTCAGTTGTCAATATCAAGTATAATGGGTTAAGAAACTGGTGGGTGAGGTCATTGTACTGTATTCACAAAATCTTGCTGCAGAACTGGATGCAGCCCTGGTCTGAATGCAGTTTGAACAGTCACAGGACTGCAAACACAACAATTTATATAACATTGCAGGTACCAGCCAGCACCACAGGTGGAAGACAGGAAGACATGCTGGTGTGCAGAGCTACACTGAGTACCTGGAGATTGTAATGTTAGAAACTGCTGAAAACATAAAAACTGTAAATTTCTAGGAGGAATAGGTTAAAAACAGCCCAAGCTCAACATCGGCATTTCTTGCCCCTAGAAGCATACTACCACAGCTTCAAAGTTGTCAATACAAAGGTTTTTTTTCAATCATATGCTGCCCTGAAAACTACTTCTATTAATACATCTCCCTAGAGATTACTCCTACATCTCCCTAGAGTTTGTGTCCTTTACAAAGCTGTTTCCAAAAATAAGCAGACATTTTAGATTTCATCTTTGAATAGTCTGTCAGGTTGGCTTCATTTCTGTTGGAGTTGCAGCCCCCTAATATACTTTTATTTGAATATCAGGGATAGTTAATTTTTATATATTTCATCTTATTCCATATGTTTTTAACTATACATTTATCCATATAAAATTTAGTTGAGTTAAACTTTTGCAGCTGTATAGAAAATTAGTTTTCCCACACTAAAAATTGTGTGTCTTACTAAAGACTGAGCAGGTTTTCTGAGAGGCATGACAGAGAAACTAATGCAAAGCTTTCTGATGCTTTTCATTTTTTGCTCAGTTTTCTGTAAACCACATGAGTAGAATCACAGTTAAAACATCATGTAACATTCTTATCTTGTGGTTACCTTGCTTTTCATTATTGTATTGTTCTAAGCACATAATCTAACTTCTTTTTTTTTTTTTTTCCCCCTAGAAAAAGGATTCAGTTAAAGTTCTCTATTTGTCAATTATTTCTTGCTCAAAGTGCTTCACCTTCACTCCTGCTGCCTTCCAGAACAGGAGAAGTCTGACCCGAGTCTTCAAGGAAGAATCACTTTATTAAAGTCTAACATACAACATCCCTTGACAAAAGGATGCCAACTCTGTTCTTATGAACAATGGTGAATCAGAGAGAGATCAGCCTAGGGAGAACATTTGGATAGTAGATGCAGAGTCAAATGAGGATAAGTTTAAAA
This sequence comes from Streptopelia decaocto, assembly GCF_964273445.1. Taxonomy (NCBI): domain Eukaryota; kingdom Metazoa; phylum Chordata; class Aves; order Columbiformes; family Columbidae; genus Streptopelia; species Streptopelia decaocto. Next base: position 110,976,209 of record NC_138663.1, read on the forward strand.
GATTTCTTTTTTAAATGCTGAAATACTTAAGGAGTTACAGGAACAGTTATAACATCAACTAAGTTGCTGCCTGTAGGCTGTCAGTGTGGAGTGGAGCTGGATAGGACAGAGTACACAGCAGAGAACAGTGGGAGCCAGCCTGCTCAGACACTCAGCAATTTATGCTTCAAGTCTTCATCTTTATCTTTTCTTGTAAAGTAGTATTTCTCCTGAGCTTTTTCAGAGGCTTATAAAAGTCATACTTATTAAATAAGGACCCTAGAAAGTTATGGCAACACTTTAACTAAATATGGAAAAAAACTTGTAACATGCAATCTAAGATGTTTTATGCATTCTTTAGATGGTCAGTAATGTGATGAGAGGATTCAGCCAATAAAGTAAAAATTAATGGGGGGTGGCAATTTAGAATATCTAGCTAAATGTGAAGACCATCATTTATGCCAGTAAGATGACAGATGTGGCATTTATGCACCGTTAATCTATTTATAGAAAGATTATTCCTTATCATACGTGTATCATAATGTGTAATGACAGATTTAAAAGAAGCCTATGGCTTACCAAAAAGTAGGTAAAACAGAAAGGATGTATACAAATTAAGCTGCTCATAAACAATTGAATGAATAATATCTGGGATGAAGGCTGGAACTGTAATCCTCTATACTTTTGTGTAATATTCTATTTTCTAAGAACAGATAAAAGGTATTACAAGGGAAACCAGGAAGAAGCAGTGCTCAGAGCCTTCAATTCCCTTTCTGTGCTGATGAAGAGCTATGAAATTGTGCCTGGAAGTCCTACCAAGGCATGAAAGCCCTACAAGGAAAAATGTTACCTTTCTTGGCTTCTCAGGAGCTAAGAAAAAACAGGCAATAAGAGAGATTAGATCAGATTTAACTGTGGTGTATTGTTTTGGGTTTGGTTTGGGTTTTTTGTGATGTTGGTGGTGGTGGTGGCTTTTAGTTTCTTTGGTTGGTTGGTTTGTTTTTTTTTGTTTGGGTTTTTGGGGGGTTGTTTGGTTTTGTTTGTTCTTTGTTGTTTTTTTTTTTTTTTTTAAACACACACGCTCAATCTCATTTTGTACTTTTAGACTTTTTTGGGGGGGGGCAGGGGGCCTAATTATTTCCAACTATTGAAATCCTATGACTTGATTTTATTTTGTTTCACTGGGGCAAGCTTATTTTCTTTTATGTAAAAATCACTTCCAAATGATCAAACTAATGAAGGTCACTCTGTTCATTTGGAAGTGTCAGATAAAACAGAATTAACTGAAAGCTGTCAGGTGGTTTCTGCTAAGCACCAAGAGAATAATTCTTAAACACTGAAGCATGCTTTATACCTTGCTATACAGAATGGGATTTAGAGACCAGACTGAGCTGGTAGTGCATCTAAAAAAATCAGTTTCTTACAACAAGCAAGAAGCAACTTCCATGACTGAGAACTGAAAAGGTCATGCAAGATCTTATTATTTGAAAAAAAAGGTCCTTCAGAAAGCACTCATTAACTTGTCAAGTTTTTATAAAAGTATTTATGTATTTATCACCTCTCAAATGAATTTTTTGTGATCATTTTTTCACTAAATGAAAATGGGAAGAGATCATGGTATGCATGATGTGGAAAAGCATTTGCCTTGCATTTTAAAATGCTATACATTCTGTAAAATTTTGATGTGAGAAATAAACACTTGCCCTAAAGAAAAGATTCTTGAGGATTTAGTATGAAATCAGTAACAAACCTAAGTTTAGTTTTGCCAGAAACCCACAGAAACAAATAAAGTTGTGTATATGCATAGACACACAGGTGTTGACTATGGAGTTGGATAGACAGGTGAGAGAATGAACTTCTGATACCTCTCCATTGCCATCAGAGCCCTGAGAAGTAGAGCAGTACATTTACAGAGAAATGGATGGCCACAGTCAGTCCCACTGACTAGTTTGGTCCCACTGCTCAGGCGGGATGCAGAGGTAGCAGTGATTCTTCTGTCACCCCAAGACCATGATGCATACGGATAAACCACCAGAAGTTACCTAAATTATTTTTTTCTGCAGAGACTCCCATATTTAGTTGATATCAAGACATAACTTTGTAGTAACATCCCACTAACTGAAAAAAATAGAGGGTTCTTTTACTGGAATGATTTAATCATCTTTCAAAAGCTTTGTTTTATTAAATTTCCTTAGTTGTATGTAGAAAATAGCTACTGCATTACTGAATTTAACTACTTTCATAAATATTCATCAGACAATTATGAAGATTTACATTAGATTTAGAAATTATATTTAGACTGATGGAAGGTACCCAAACTAAAGCCACAGGATTAAGACTAATGTCATTAACTAGATGAGTGAATATGCAAGTAATCAAGTTGCTTCATTTTTAAATTTATAGAAAAGTTTTCAAGGAACTTAAGAAAAAATAATTGATTTCTGTCTTTTCTTAGGAATGTAAGGGTTAATTAGAAGTGACTAGGTATTTTAGTATTTATCTTTGCCCAAATATCCATTAATATTTTTGCTGGGATTTTGGTTACATAGCTATCGGAAATAATTTACAACTATGAATCTAGTTTCCATTCTTGGATGATAGCATTTGTAAAAATCAACCTATCTACAAAATATTTAAGAATTTATTTTTTTTAGAATAAATATGACTTGTCTGTGCCTATATTTTAAAAATGGTACATTAAATTAGTGAAGTGATATTCTAGTTTATCTGAACATAGACAAAAATGCTATTTGCATTATTAAAGTACATCAGCTTTCATATACTAATATTTTCATAGACTTCCTTACTTACTGATGCAAAAACCTAATGGAAGGTCTGGCAGTTTAAGTCTTGAAATGCATGAAATTCATTACCTACTTAATGAAGCATATAGGCAATGAACTTAAGAATTCTTAGTACCATATAACTTTGTGTTGCCATCATGCAATCATATTTACACCGTATATTTTTAATGTCATCAACCTACTAATTCCTACTGAGTTTAGGTTGAGGCTTGCTTTTCAAATATATCTTCCTTTGTTAATCTGTACACTAATTTACTTTGGTCTTGATTTAATAGATACAGCTCTAACTGCATAGGCAAGACCATGGGAAATCTTAGAGTATCAAAATACCTAGAAAATTGAAATGGACTCAGGAATTCTGCAAATGTGTGAATATCAGGCTCCGAGCTACTGAAGCACAGTTTTGCATACTGTTTATATTTCTATTTTCTTCTTCAAGAAGCAAAATCGTTTCCTCACGAGAACCTCTGTTCCTCACAAAAGCCACACATCCAAACTTCAGATACTGCAACTGGCTTTGATTCATTTCACAATGAATAAACAACAAATCTCTTCCTTCTGTTATTTGACATTAAATATTATATGAGCTATCAGAATAACATCAGCTAAGAGCTAAGATTTTGTTTTGTATAACTCTCAAGGTCCAAATACTTACCACTGTAATATAACACTTACTAATTAAGCCACTGCAGCAAGGGTAAATTGGTAAATACTCTGTGCAACGGTCAGTAAGCAACACAGTAGCTCCCATTAGTGGGAGCTATGGGAGCTAGTGGGAGCTAGTGGGCCCAACTGTGGGCCCATCAATTGGGCGACATTTGCTCTCTACAGTATTCCTGACTGAGAATTATGACCACAGACCATCATGAATCTTTTGCTGTGCCTCTTCTGATGATGTCAGGTTGCTACAGTGATTCCACTGCAGTACCTCTACAGCATATGCCTCTCACCAGAGGTCAGCTGGGAGATGATTCTAGAGCTCCATTCACTCACCTGTGCCACAGGTATAGAAAGCAGGATGCTGCCAACAATATTGAGCCTAGTTTGGTGGATGAACCAAAAAAAGCCACACATGCATCAGAAAAAAAAAGCAGTGGTCTGAATAAAACCACCATAGTTTTGACTTTTATTTTCACCTTTGAAAACAAAGAAAACTTCCAAATGAGGAAAAACTGATTTCAAAGTATTTTTTTTCTTTTTAAAATATTTCCATATTCAGCTTTAAGCACAACTTTCAGGCATCTTGTTTCTGAACTAAGTTAACTTAATAAATTTGTTATTTCACAACAGAAATAGAAAACTGCATAAATTTTATTTACAAATTACTAATTTCTTAATCACAGATTCATAGAACGGTTTGGGTCAGAAGGGACCTTGAAGATCACCTTGTTCCAACCCCCAGCCAGCAATGGGCAGGGACACCTTCCACTAGACCAGGTTGCTCAAAGCCCCATCCAACCTGGCCTTGAACACTCCCAGGGATGGAGCATCCACAGCTTCTCTGGGCAGCCTGTGCCAGTGCCTCACCACCCTCATGGGGAAGAAATTCTTCCTTATAGCTAATTCAAATCTACCCTGTTTCAGTTCAAAGCCATTACCCCTTGTTCTGTCACTACAAGCCCTGGTAAAAAGTCTCTCTCTGTCTTTCTTATAAGCCCTCTTTCTATACTGAAAGGCCACAATGAGGTCTTCCTGGAGCCTTTTCCAGGCTGAAAAACCTCAACTCTCTTAGCCTGTCTTCACAGAAAAGGTGCTCCTGTGCTCATGTTCCTCCTTTGGACATGCTTTAACAGGTCTATGCCTTTGTTTTACCGGGGACCCCAGAGCTGGATGCAGTACTCATTGATGTAGTGAAATATCAGAGATACCTCTTCCTCCATGATATTTTTTCAGGGACAGCTGACTAGAAATTCTAGCACAGACAGAAGCTTATAGACTGAAAAGAAAGTAACACTTACACAACAGATTATATATTGTACTGGTGGCTTGGGTAAAATACTTCTCATACAATATTCTTCCTGATAGAAGAAATATCAGAAGACTGTGAAATAAAGACTCTATTTTCTGGCCAAGACAAAAACAAACTTTTTTTTTTTTTTTTTTAGATTTACAATTACGGTCTTTTAGAAAAATTACATTAATATTGAACTAAGTATTTCCAAAGTTGAGTTAATTCCTCAGGGTCTTTTGTTTCCACTTCAGCTTAACATTTCCACAGGTTTTATACCCATTCTGTCTTCCTTCTCACATTTGCACCTATTTTCTACATAGGCCAGAAGATCTAGTCTAACCAGTCTAATACTGGTTAATCCACACTTTTTTATGCAAAGACAATCTTAGCTTCCAAATACCTGAAATCCTTAATGGCCTGAAACACAATAATCCAGGACTAAAAATGACATGAAAAATGACCCAGAGATTCTTTCATGAATAGGTTGTTGCAATTTTTTTTTCCTTCTTTTACTTTACACTTATGTGGCCAAGTAGTATTGGAACTTTGTTAAAATAAAAAGCAAAGAACAGTTAAATTTCACACTTAAAATTACCTTATACACTTCAAAGTAAACATCCAACAGAGTCAACTAAGGGAATAACATACAATGCTGAAGAAATGTACAATGTACAACATTTTGAGCATTCTCTGTGTAGCTATACTGCTCCACAGTTTTTGGTTTTTAACTCAGCACTAAACAGAAAATGAAGGGCTAATCATAAAAATACTGGTACTTGAACTATTAAAGAAGCATCGCTCTGCAAGCATAGGAGCATGTAAGAAAAAAAAAACAAACTTTTTTTTCCTATTTTTACTTCACAGGACTAGTTCTCAAGGTCATATGAGCTGGGTCTCAAGTTATGGAGGCTCGCATGACCTACGCATGTGTTTCTTAATAAGTAAATAGACACCTAAATTAAAAACAAATGAACCAAACCCAAAAAACAAACCCACGCCAATACAACACATACTACATCTGTCATTTTAGTCCAGTATTTTAGCTTAATAGGTGCCAGTTACAGCAATCTAGAGAAAAGGAAAGACTTCATAACTTGCCTTTGACTGTGTTTTTGGTTTGAGAAGGGGCTGTGTTTCTTCTGAGGTGTTTTGTTTTGTTTTAATCAGACATCTGTACTTCTTTGTTCACGATCTCTTTGGTAGTCCAACACAGAGCATAACACTCATGAGACACTAAATGGACTACACCAACTTTAGACAGACCAGCTTCAAAGCAGGGTTCTGATGTGGCTGAAACTTGGCAAAGTTTGAGCCTAATACACTACATAAGTTTAGACTGGACATTAGGCAGCACTTCTTTACAGTGAGGGTGGTCAAAGACTGGAACAGGCTTCCTAGAGAGGTGGTCAATGTCACAAGCCTGTCAGTGATTAAAAGGAACTTGGACAATGCCATTAATAATATCCTTTAACTTTTGGTCAGCCCTGAAATGGTTCGGCAGTTGGACTAGATGATCCTTCTAGGTCCCTTTCACTGAAATTATTCTATTCTATTCTATTCTATTCTATTCTATTCTATTCTATTCTATTCTATTCTATTCTATTCTATTCTATTCTATTCTATTCTATTCTATTCTATTCTATTCTATTCTATTCTATTCTATTCTATTCTATTCTATTCTATTCTATTCTATTCTATTCTATTCTGTCCTACCCTACCCTACCCTACCCTACCCTACCCTACCCTACCCTACCCTACCCTACCCTACCCTATCCGTTTTACTACAGAGCTCAACAAACTGCTTGCAGGAAAAAATGGAACAAAGAAAAGTTATGCAAAGAACAGATTAAACCATTACTGTTGCCATCTTGCTATGACACTGCAGGGAATAAAGCCAAGTGTCAAAAGAGCAAAAATTCAGAGACAATAATAAAAATGTAATTAATATCCTGCAATATTATTGTGTCTCTTCAACTGTGACACTACAATTAATTCTATACTTAAGAAGATAAAGCAGACTTAAACATAACCTGACACTTCCAGGAAAAACTTCCATGGCACAGGTGTTTACTGTACACATATTCCCATCCAACTAAAATATCATGAAATAAAAATATCATGAAATAAAACCTTTTCTAAATATTCTGGTTTTCAGGTTCTAAGTTCCACCAAGCCCAGATGCCACCACTTTCTCAACATATATATAAATATATATATATATATATATGACTGTGAAACACCTACTCTCCTTTGCTGTTACTCAGCTTGGGATTGTCCAGATCACTCAGATGGGTCACTGTCTCACCTACCTAGCAACAGGCCTGCTAACAAGGAAGGTGAAATATGAGAAAATAATCTCCAGAATTTTTATGCTATTTCTCCTTCCCTCCCTTTTTTAGCATGATAAAGGCTGACACAATCCTGTGAGCATTGCTGTCCACTAAACACAGACTGAAAAGACTCAGAGCTACCATACTTGTATGCTTATGGTCCTGAAAACAGTAATAAAACTAAATTATTTGAATCATCCACCGTATTTCATAAGTCACCATGGTGATTATTTGATTACCATAACAAAATGAAATCACCAGCTGGTGCAAACCACACACCAAAGTCTTAGGATCTCTTGCCCACAGGCTAAGCTGGTATTTACTCAGGTTGGACTTGCAAAGGAGCTTTGGGACTGTGCAAAACACTTTTTGTTATTGGTTTATTCCCAACTCAAGCAAAACTAAAACCATGATAAATTTATTCTGAGGATAGCCAAAGTAAAATCCCTAGGCCAAATGTACTCCAGGGTGCTTAACTACATTGTCTGAGAACAAGTGCAGGTTCCAAAATATGTTCTTTGTGTATTGCATTCATTTTAGAAAAAGAGATGGGACACAATGTACACTGAAATCTGCATTTGTCTGATATCACTGATTATGTGGCATCTAAATTTAGCTTGTAATCTCTGCAGAGCAGGACCTTTGTTTCCTGTTTGTTCTGTAATTACTACAGAAAATCGTGGTCTGGCATAAATGAATATATACTGTTTTGACAGGTTTTAAAATAACTGTGGACATTAAATGTTGTCGATCAAACTACGGATAAAATGTCACTGGACGAATCATTTAATCACATTTTGATAACTCAATTTCTGAGCAATTCCTTCTTTGTTATTTCAATTTATTTTCATTTTGACAAATTTGTTGCAACACAGCTAGCATAGACCTTCCATTTGTATCATCATGGTTTAAAAAAAAAAAAAAAAAGATATTTTTACCTTTTACATGCCTGCTGCTATTCAAAGTTCTGTGGAAGCTACTGTTTCTAATGCAGTACTACCTTGAAACAATGGCCAAAACAGCAAAGACTTAGGTTTGTCATATTCAAACAAATCAGGTCAAAAAAACTGCTCTTCTCAACACATATGGCAGACAAAGGCTGGGAGAAAAGATATATTATCCCACCTTAACTATGTAAAGAACTAAACATACAAAATTAAAAGACTTCTGAAATTACAAAGAAAGATTGTAGGAGATATGGAGATTAAATCAAGGTCATCCTCACCTCTGATGATACAAGGAGTTTGCTTTTACTGTGTTTTCATTGATCCCTAAAGAAAAGAAAATCCATATGCTGTCATACAACCGACCTTAGACATAATGAGTAATTCAGTGCTTAGTGTTTGGCAGAGGGCTTCCACTAGGAAGAAAAATGAAGAATGGCAAGTATTCCTTGGATGTAATCATATATTTGCAAGGAAGGAGGAAAAAAAAAAACCTGCTCTCTTTGTTGTGGTAGCCACCCTTAACAGTAGGCTGCCTCAGTTCTCACAACCATTCTCTCTCTACTTTCCATCAGTCATATGAAGGTTTCTCTTGGTATCCTGAAAATTTTTGTCTCCTTTATCTTCCTTTTTCTTTCACCAATTAAAATTACAGATGCAACTTAATCCCTAGTCCAAGTGTTTCAATTAGAATTTGTGTGCCAAGTCCTCTTTTAGCTAAATAAAAACATGATTCCCCCACTTCGTCTCCAAGGATGAAGCACTTGCATCACTTTCAAAGCAATTTGTGACTCCACACTGACAAAAGTCAACCTACACAAGTAGCTATCAGAGCACAGCACCTTCATTGCTGATGGCAGCAATCCTTTTGGTCTTTGAGGTGTTTTCAAGTGTGCAGAGCATGGTCAGTGTTCCTAAGCAGAAAGCAAACAGGCAGAGGCACAGACCTGCTCCCTTTCTGCTGCTGCAAGCAGCTAGGGGCTTATTAAACATAAGAATTCACAGATATGTCAAATGATATCTGAGAAGCTGATAAGATCAAGTCTAAGAGAACAAGTTAACATCTAAAAACAAAGACTATTATTTGGCTAATTTGTTTTCCAGATCTTACATATTATGACCAGAAAAGTAATGGGACACTTACTCTACAAAGCTGTGAAAACACAAACAATGCTTAAGAATAGGCCTGTGCAACCATCACTAACTCTGATACAGTTTTCCTGCATTACCAGGCAGAGCATTTTCTGCATCATCAGACAGAGCCATGTTCTGAGCTATGACAGCTATTTTCAGAAAACAAGCCCTAGAAAGAAGTAAGCAGGAGGGCATAGACAAGTGACAGGACCAGAAGAAATGGCCTCAAGTTGTGTGAGGGAAGGTTCAGATTGGACATTAGGAAATACTTATTCACAGAAAGGGTTATTAGGCATTGGAACAGGCTGCCCAGGGAAGTGGTAGAGTCACCATCCCTGGAGGTGTTTAAAAGACACATAGCTGTGGCTCTTAGGGACATGGATTAGTGTTAGATTTAGGTTACAGTTGGACTTAATTATCTTAATGGCCTCTTCCAACCTAAATGGTTCTATGATTCTGTAACTACAAACTCACAGATTTTAAGGTTTAACTTTATTGGCCAAATGGACCTTATATAAACAGAGTGATGGAATTTCATCAGTAGACAGGGAATTTTAATTGGTTATAAAAAGAGGTTTTAACTTTGAAAAGTATTTCTTACAGCATAGAATGCTAATACAGTTATAAATAATAGGCAGTTTTTCCCGCCTCTTTCACTTTCGGAGCTCGATAATTTTGGATACTTACTTGCAATGGAGATGGGCCACAAGTATAAGTGGTACAAATATTTTTAATGGCAAAATATTAATACTACAGCTTTTACATAGAAAATTGACCGAGACTTTTTGGTATTGCTCAAAGAGAAAAACAATTCCTTTCTCATTATCTCACCACTACACAAGTCAATGTACCATTATTCTACTACTGGCAAGATCTAAGTCAAACCTCTTCAGCATTTATTATTTTCAGGCTATAAAGTATTTTATGTAAATGTTAATTAACATTTGTAAAATGAGATTCAATCCAATTTTTAAATCCAATGTAATTAAAACCAGTTTTTTTGCGCTAACACTGTAAATACGAAGTCTCACATTAGATACTGTAAAATATGTTGAAAACTGCAATAGTTCAGTGCTTGAATTCCTGAAGAACTGCAAATTTTTTGGCAGCTTTAGTCAGTTAAATGTTTCAAAAATTATATTAACACTTTTCTAATAGTTTCAGATATGAAAGAAAAACTTGGTATCCTGAGAAGTACTCTCAATTTAATTCACATTTGCATATTATTGAATTCTTAAATATTCTTCAGAAGACATGGTACTAACAACTTCAGAGACCACAGAGTAAAGGAGTAGGACCTGCAATCTCATCCTGCATGGCAGTTCCTTACATTCCCTTACATTTTGCTCATGACACTTCTGCAAGTAAATTTGCTTCCTTCTGAAGCTACCGAGACGCTACCCTCACGAAAATAAAAAAAAGCTCCTTCAAATTGCAGATTTCTATGAGTGTTAAAGATCTTCACAAAGACTTTGGGAACAAAGTCTGGCAGTTACATAAAACCTGTCTGTTAAATTATGACTCCCCTTGAGCATAGAAGAAGGAAAAGATACCCCTAACAACACTATTAATGGGACTTACAATAGGGTAGTAGTTGGGGAAGTGAACTGCCTGCTGACAGCCTGTAAACAGGACTTTCTGTTATTTCATGTCTGCTCATGGTTCTGGGCAACACTGACTTTCATTTAATTTGTGACTGGGTAGGCTGAAGGTTGGGAGGGCTGAAGATGTATATGCTCTGACCCTTTCACGAAAATCACCTCTGTCACCTCAGTCCCCAAACACTTTAAGATCAGCAGAGTAAACAGCAGAATATCAAACAGGCTCAAATTTTCTTGGCACTATAAATTAGAAGACTTTTTTTGTCTGTATTCGGACTGACCACTGCTATTGATTAACTTGGTCACTAAATGATTATCAACAGAGGTTAAAAAAAGACACAAAGCAGACTAAGAGACCAGCTCTCCCACAATGCCATACCAAATCCTTCCCTAGGCTGAAATGGGAAGTACATTCTCCTTCTGTCAGCTGATGGTATATCCTGAATCCTTCAAGCAGTTAACTTCATGTAGCCATGGCAACATCATACAATAATACATAACCTGCTAGTGTGAAGCATCCCCCTACCAAATCATGCTTTCCTTGTTCAGGGTGCTTTTTTCATTGTTGTTGCTGTGCTATTTTATTTTATTTTACTTCATTTTATTTTATTTTATTTGTGGGCCTAGTCAAAACTATGTAAAGGCATTTTCAAAAAAAATAAATTACGTATCCCTGTTTCTGAAAGATCTCTTTCTGCAGCACAGCCTTACACTCCTTATTGGACTTTATCTTTGCTGTTCACAAGCTCACAATTGGCAGAGAACTCACTTTGAGGTCATGTTTTCCTGATGAGAGATTTAGTCAACCATTCTGCTCTCCTAGCTATTTTGGAGGATAGATGACAAAATCTCCTAAGACTTATGATTTGAGTAAAATTAAGTGCCTGTATCCAACACAGCAACCCAGGGTGCCCACTCTCCAACACAGACTGATTATTAGGAACATAAAACTTAAAACATTCTTACCTATTTAGAAGTACCTGATCTAGAACTACCCAGGTATATTCCACCTGAATTACCAAAAATTACCAAAAAAGACAAATTACCAAAAAAAAAAAGAGAAATTTAGTAATTATCTAACTCTCTTCACAGGCTTGAGAAGGTAAGTATGCTAGGAGCAAGCCACCAGCACTGATATAACTTAACACACTTAGTAGCTCTGGGCCTATAGAAAAAGCTGTGCCACTTTTACTCAATAATATTGCAAAGAAAGGAGGAAGGTCACCTTGTAGTCTTACATCCTTTTTGGGAGCATGACAACACCTGAAGTAGACAGTTTAGACCTTGCCCTTAATCCACAGAACCATATGCGTTTAGTATATATAGCCTGAGAAGTGATATATAACTGTAATTCCCCATCAGTCAAACATTTTTGGGGCATGTTCTTTCCTGTTCTTAAAGGGCAACTCCTCCCAGTGTTCCAAAAAAACTTCTTACTCCCTCTTAAAATGTCCCATAACTTTCCTACATATCCTGTAGCAACAAATTCATTCCAAGGAACTGGTTTCAGATGGGGAACTCAGTAACATTATCCCTTTCAGAGCTATAGTTTTGTCTTGTTACTGATGTTTCTTTAACAATGACTCTTTTTTTCCTTCTTTCCTTTCCATGGCATAGAGTTCATAGGAAAAACAAGGTTTCAGATGTAAAGAAGTACATCAGGATGATTAACAAAATGTGCACCTTTATGACACTGGAAAGTTATTACTCAGGTTCTGGAGGAGTTCTTGAAACACATGGAATCCAGAGATTATGTTTCAATAATTCAGCTTAAAAATATCAACAAACTAACTGGGCAAACTGTATACAAGTACAGTTTTCACTTACACCTTTTTTTTTTTTTTTAACAGTCTTGGTAACTATGAGTTTTACTACTGAATGACAACCTTCAGACTGTATAAATTTATTCTTCCAAGTGGTAAACTCTTTATTTGTATTCAATAACTCTAAGAGAAAACCACATGGACGGCAGCACAATGGAGACAGCTATTTTAGAAACACGTCGAGAACAACAGTACAGCTTTAATTCACTGTGGAGTTTCCATACATATTGTCGTGAAAGTGATGACAAGTTGATGATTTTGCCGTAAAGCTGTCAAATACAGCAAACTATTCAATAAAGGCAGTTTTATGGAGTGGCACACAGACATTCAGATTCTTTTCAGATTAGTTCAAGCACAGCTCTCCTAACAACCAATTATAACATATAGTTTTTCTTTGAAAAACAAACAAGTAAAAAACCCAATCAAACAAGCAAAAAAACCCCCAAAACAACAACAACAAAAAACACCCCCTCCAAAAAAAACAAAACCAAAAATAAAACCCATGCAAACAAACAAAAAACAAACTGCGAAAGTGAAATAACTCTACATCCTCTATAAATTATTCATGAATTTGTAGACTTGGCTTTAAAAACTGCCAAATAAAATTTTAAAAGGAACCATTTGGTCCCAATGTGTAATTCTTGATCAAAATAGTCTTCAATGAAATGCTTGTTTTTATTGTTATTATTTATGTATTTAATGTAATAGAACTTAACCTCTCAAGTGATATTTCGAGAATTTTGCACAAATGCTGAAGTAAGATATGTTTTACTTTGGCTTCCTGTAATCTTGAAAGAGAGAATCTTTGGTCTGTAAGAGATTATTTCTTCATAGAGTTCCATAAATATTCATTTTTCATACCTCCTCTATTGCTTACACAGCCAGAAACCACATTACAAAATTGGGATGCAAATTACTAGCAAAGTAAAACCACAGAAAGGTTATTCACCATTATATTTTGCATGTGTGTGAACACAGCAGTAGGAAGGCTTGCTATTTAAAGTTTGTTATGTTTCCAGGATCTAGTAAGATCTAACACAGCCTTTGTAATTACTTCAGTATTTCTGATTGTAAGACTGTAGATTTGTTTTTATTATCTCTCAGTATATTTCTATATTGACTTGTTACCAGCTTTATGTATTATATACATAGGAACTTTTGGAAAATAAAAGGAATTTTCAAAGTTTAATTACTTTATGATATTCAAAGTTGTTTATGAACTCATTCAATTTAAGGAAACAACGCTGTCATCAGCAGTAATGCAAAGTGTTTTGGAACTGTGTTGCATTATGCAGAGACAAATGGTATTGTACAGCATATGGTTCTGTAGAATAGAATATTTCCTCGAGGTCTTTAAAAGCACAAGTGCTTTTCCCCACAACTTTTCCTCAAGAGTTAATATAATTATTATTCTTATGTATTCTTTAATGTATAAGTTGTAAACAAACTATGATTTACATAAAATAAACAGAGACTTGAGTATAACATTATGTAAACATAACAGAATCTTTACTTCACAGAGCCAAGTTCCTGCAATTTCATATAGATAATAAAGGGTGCGGAAAAAAGGTTCAAGGGAAATAAATCAATTGTATGAGCTTCTCTTTAATTTCTGTTTTCATTTCCTAAAGACTAAACCTATGCAAACTGGAACACAGGAGGTTCCAATTAAACATGAGAAGAAACTACTTCGCGGTGAGGGTGACAGAGCACTGGAACAGGCTGCCCAGGGAGGTTGTGGAGTCTCCCTCTCTGGAGACATTAAAAAACCTGCCTGGACACCTTCCTGTATAACCTCATCTAGGTGTTCCTGCTCCAGCAGGGGGATTGGACTAGATGATCTTTCGAGGTTCCTTCCAATTCCGAACATTCTGTGATTCTGTAATACTTTGACAATTCTGTTGCAAAATAATGCCATGATCATTGACTTTTTTCCAATTCTTCATAGAGATTCTCTAACAACTTTCTTTTGATTTGCCTGATTTTGTATAAAACATCTACCTTGTTTATTTTTATAAATACTTTAAAAAGGCAATAATGGTTTCTAAAGATAATTCAAAGTTAAAATTTAATGAGCATAATATACACATTTCTGCAAGCAGAATGGCTTAAGAGTCACCAGTGTTAGCACAGAAGACAGAACCTTTAGGGTTTTAATTCCAGTTGATGGCAGGCTGACCCAACCTGTGACTGAGAATGCAGCTATCTTGTACAGTAGCTATGAGTCTCATTTAGTGCGTACAATATATCTGTTCAATGATACTGGCCAGATCCCCTTGTCAGGTTTTTTACTAGCACCTTAACAATAGTGTGGCCAGCAGGTCATTGTGGCACTGTACTGGACACTGGTGAGGCCACACCTTGAATCCTGTGTTCAGTTTTGGGCCCCTCATCATAAGAAGGACATTGAAATACTAGAGAGAGTTCAGAGGAGGGTGAAGAAGCTGGTGAAGGGTCTGGAGCACAAGTCTGATGAGAAGCAGCTGAGGGAGCTGGGGCTGTTTAGCCTGGAGAAAAGGAAGCTGAGGGGAGACCTTTCCATTGTCTACAACCACGTGAAAGGAGGTTGTAGCATGGAGAGTGTTGGCCTCTTGACCCAAGTAGCAAGTCATAGGACAAGCGGAAATGGCCTCAAGTTGCACCAGGGGAGGTTTAAATTTGGTATAAGGAAAAAAAAATTCATGGAAAGGGTTGTCAGGCATTGGAGGAGGCTGCCCAGGGGAGTGGTGGAGTCACCATCCCTGAAGGGGTTTAAAAGGCATTTAGACGAGGTTCTTAAGGACATGGTTTAGTGCTAGAGTTAGGTTATGGTTGGACTCGATGATCCTGACGGTCTCTTCCAACTGAAATGATTCTATAATTCCACATCCCTTTAAATTAGCCCGTCTTCTCAGCTGTTTACTTCTTGAAGTGTGAGATCCTGGGCTTCAGCCCAGGAAGAGGTGCTGCACTAAATACAGCTGAGTCAATCAGCTCCTACATGACAGATCATCACACTGCAGCCCTGCATGCCCATCCCTTCATGATGGGATCCAATGCATGTGGCACCTGATGGTGTGACATCACAGATGGCTGCATGTGAGAGTGGGACACAATTGGTGCAGAGGAGCACGAATGGCTCAGTGCTGATGCTCAAGTCAAGAAACTGAGCAGATTTGAATTAGTACTCACAACTGCTAAGACATAACCATGGAAACCAATCTGTATTCATGGAGAAGGGAAAAAAACCACAGCAAACAGGAAACAGTCTGCAATGAGGTAGTCCAGGGGGGACTTGCAACAAGGCTCTGGTCAAAGTGTAACGGAGGGGACACTCTCTAGGGCTGTGGGGAACACACAGGCCTTAGCAAGTGGAGCAAGTTCTCCATTCCAAGGTTCAGCTCTGACTGTGAGCAAGATTCCCAGGGATGGACTTGGGGACAATACCCTGGGTGCAGCAGGGTCAGTATGTGCTGGGCTGCAAGGCAAAACAACTGCAGTGGGTGAGAGCACTGCACAGCAAAATGGGATTCGGAGGAGCTGTGTCAGGGAGCACACAGTTAGAGAGCACTCCAGGAGAGTCCTCCTTCTTGTGTTCAGGACAGCACAGCACTGCGAAGGGGTGGAAGAAATGAACTACCCCTATGATAGCTGCAGCAACAACAAGGGGATCCTGTCTATACAGGTATGTAGTAGTCCTAATTCAAAATAAACAGAGCAATCTCCATCTTCTTCACACAACATATAGGGTAAAAAAAAAATAAAAAAATAAAAAAATCATACAATTAAAAATATAAAAATTACTGGTGTTCTTTTAAAAAAGTACTTCAGGTGACGATATGCCACATTTGGCATATATTCAGAAAAACCTTATGTGTCACATCATAAAGTCCTTGCATTTTTTTTTCCCCAAGAAAGAAAGATCTTGATCTCCTTAAAATCTGAAAGTAATAAATACCCCTTGAATAGTGTTTAGTACAACTTACAATTATACAAATATAAACTAAGCATGAAAAAAACATGAATCCAGTTTACTGCCTCAGAAGTCTGGATCAAAAATGGCCCTGATTATACTTTATCTCCCTCCACTGCAGAAACGCAGACCCTGTATATTTCTGCCAATAAATATTTTGTTTAATTTAAAATTGCTTCATTAGCAAAAATAGGATGATGTTAGAAGATGCTATACTACAGCAAAATGTACTTGAAAGAACATAAACGGACATGACTTATATCTACTGCATAAGTTGCACTTCTACAGTCAACAATAGTGACATTTCCAACATAGAAAATTGACTGCTAAATCACAGCAAAAATTAATCTTGTATAATCTAAGTTCAAAATCAACTAATCATTTTGGGAATGCTTACAGATAAAACTAAGAAACCATCATGTAAAATATATTCACCACACTACTAGCCAAAGATGCAAGCTTTAATATAGCTGGGTTACCACATACTCATTGATGATTCACAGACTGATAGCCTTCTTTCCTTTTTTTTTTTTTTTTTCCTGTATGAGCAAGAAGCATTTTATTTGTCTTAGAAGGCAATTTCATTTAAAGTCAAGCGCAGTTTTCCAACAGAACAAGACTTAGCCATGCATACAATTCACATGAGGGCATGCAGGAATTATACTTGCATTTCATGTAGTCTGCAATTCTTATATTCAGAAGACTTGTCTCAGAATTAAAAATTAAAACATACTAGAAAATACTGATGGGAGTACTACATATGTTGGCTTTGAAGTGCTGTAAAGCTAAGTTATATGTATACACTTAATCTGAACTCAACTGAGTATGTGATTCCAAAATTAATCTGCATGTCAAACAGGAACAGGTACTTATACAATATATAAGTGCTACACATTTCTTCTCAGACTTCAAATAAAACAAATACATATCCTGTCTCTCTCAGTAATATGTTTCAAAGCCAGGAAGAGAATAGCAGTTAAGCAATGGTATTTCACAAAGGACATAGTCTAGCTTATGTATGTGGTACTAAAAACAATGCAATCCAAACATGCAATATGATTTTGACATATTATGGAAAGCATTTACCTGATCAAATAAAGAGATAATGTGCGTGTGTGTATATATATTTTATTTTTTTTAAATATGGGGATAGAGAAATTCAGCCCTTGTATACAACTTTACAGTCATCAGTTTCAGGAAGGTATTCCTGGTCTCCAGACCAAGATGTACGAAAGTGTGTATCCACCTAAAGTGAATTGGCTGCAACCACACAGAAAACATTCGGTCTGGGTCTTCTTTAAGTTCCGCAGGGGACTTCTAGGACAGTAAGAAATCATTTTTTTTGTAGTTTTCAGTCCTGAGTACTCAGTAACTGAAGATATATAACAGTCCACCACAGAGGGCTGCTTTTATAGCATGAACTTGAGACTGTGTTTCATCCTATAGCAACGGGCATAAGGACATGCAAAAATCCAAGGGCAACAGGACTGTGTCTTTGATAGACTTCTTCTAAAACTACTAATTTTTCCACCTTTGACACAGCTGGTTAGTTAATTCTGAATAGGGAAACTGGATCTGAAGAACTAATCCAGACTAATATAGAGCATCATCAGACTTCTGCATCAGCTGAAGGGAGATGAAAGAAGAGGCTGTGGCTTTACTATGGGGGATGGAATTGAAAGCTTCTCATAGCCTATGGCTATACTCTGTGAATTCTTTATTTTTCCTCCTTGTTTAAGAATAAATGTATTAATTATCTGTAGTGAACGCACTCTATATTTGCTACAATGAGCTTGGAGACAAGCAATGTGAAATTAAGGAAAAATTTGAAATATACATTCACTGACTTTCACTTACATTTATCCTATATGCAATTTGGAAAATATGTGTGAGAACTGTCGCCTGATGGAACTCTCATGGCAAAAATGTCAAGTGCCTGAAAAATGCTAGGCTTATCAATTATTACAATTTTTTTTCATATTTGCTGAAACATCATATGATAGCAGAATCACCACTTACTGCGGTCAGTAATTATTGTTCTGGCCTCTTGATTGGTCGCCTTGTTTTTTAGATTTTGTGCTGCAGTTACTAGTTCATCCAGTTGGGGACGTCTTTGCTCCAGATCCTGTAGTATTGCCTAGTTGCACACAAATAGAAAAATAAAACAAAAGAAAGAGCATGTAGAGCTGTTGAGAAGACCATGTTCAGAGACTTTTTTTTTCTTTTTTTTTGTGCCGGTTTGATTTAAAGCAGAAAGATTGTTTGCTGTTTCAAACAATACAAAGAATTTAGTCTAGAACTTCCAAATGTTGCTATTCTTAACACAAAAATACCAGGTCTAACTTGTAATAATTATTTTAAAATAATCTATAGAACTAAATAGAAAACAAACATAAGACTTAATTTTTTAACCCATCAAATTATGCAGGGTGAGCTATTTTCATCTAGAAAGCTATAGAAGGATACTAGTCTTCTACATTATCTTAGATTTTACAGTGTATTTCAAAAATACACTGTAAATAATACGTAGGGGTTTGATTCTTACAGATTAAGCAGGATCTTCCTAGTAAATCATGAAGTCTAATTAATAATGTTTATTTCTTAATATTTTAAGACTGTTTAATTACTATCTGTTCGTTTAAAGCCAATATATGTCTGTTAACATTGCTTTTTCTGTTCTGACACCCTACCTAGCAGAAAAGTAATTAACACTCAAAATAATTTATATGTTAGTCAAGCAGATGCATAAAGCCCTGGCAATGTGAACAGAAAGTAAGAAGTAGATCTAGACTTTTTCACAGGGAGAAAGATGGGCTTCAGAATAATGAATCATGGTCTTTAGAAAGTAATAAAAATTAAACTAGCTTTAGAAGTAATGAAAATGAGAACTCAAGGAAAGTAAGGTATATAAGATTTATGCATATATTAGTTTGAATTATTTTACAGGATTAAGGGAGAACAAACAAGGAATCAGTTCAATGGTTTCCTAGATAAGAGGCATCCAAGCATGTATTTAAAAGACATTGACAAAATCTAGCAACTTCAAGTCTGTATCGTGTAGCTTCCAGAAAAGATGCTCACTAGATTTTCCAGTCTTAAGAGTTGGAAGTAGCAAAATTTATTACCAAATTCTGAACAAATGACTCTTTCCTGCCCACAATTTAGAGTCACCAGAACAGTATGTCGTCAGATAGCTAGTAGGTAAAGTATATCAGCCATCAAGCTGACAACAAGGGTCAGTGGAGGATTTTTATTTTTCAGGCTTTTTATGTGAACAGTGGTTAGATAATTTGTCAGCATACTCACCTGGTTATTGAATGAGTCTTGAATATTTTATTGTCTTAAAAGTTTTGGGTTTTTTTTCCCTTTCCTATAAAATGCTTTTATTCTAGATATCCATACTTTAACAAGTGGTTATTCACTGACTGCACTGAGTAGAAAAGACCTGCAGAGTCTGATCTTAAATTTGGCCTTCCAACTTGAGATTAGAGTTACATAACTTCACCAAGTTGAAGGTGACAGGTAAAGGTCCAATATCATTTTATGTTCGATGAGATTAACAAAAGCGCACAAGAATATCACCTCCAGTAACTAAGGCATGTCTCATCAAAAGTAAGCTAACAGCTCCACAGAGTTCTGGTTTTGTTCAGTTACAAAGTCTTCAAAAAAGAGGTAATTTTCAAGATATACAGCTAGCTACATCCTGCGAAATTCTTGCCTTTAACTTCTATATCAAAAGTTCTTTGAAAATCTATTATAATCAGCATTCTAAACTCATACCCAAAAGTTTGGATGGTACTTTTGCGCTTGTATGCTGATTGGATTGAGACATGCAGTTAGAACAGCAGCTTGCATAATTAAGAAAAGAACAAATTTCTCATTAGAAGTCTCTCCTAAGTGAAAGCACTCAAGAAAAAGAAATAAAATCTACTGATGCAGTTACTACATCAAGATATCTATCTGCCTTCAAAACTCTATTTTCTAGGAAGACAAGTTAATAAGTGACATGAATTTTACACTAGAAAAAGCTGTCCCATTGCAGCCTAACAATATCTGCATACAGATATTGTGAAAATGGACTGTGCAGAAGGGACATTAAAACCTGCACAACATGCTCAGATAATTATGTGGCCTCCGAAATATTATAATATCTCCCTTTCTCTCTCCTTCCCCTACCCAGATTCTGTTTAGAGGAGGAAAAGCAAAGTGAGTCTAAGGCCTTATGCCAACTGTGACTCTAAAGTGTTCCCTAAAGTTTCCTAAATATATTTTTTATATTTGATATAGTGAATAGAAGAATGATTTATCTGATCCAGCCTGAGTCTCCAGCCAGCCATGAAATGCTGTGCTTGAGCTACAGAAGACTTCTGCTATATGAAGTCTGGTAAGAAACAAAGCAATAGGTAAGGACTGCTCAGTAAGGATTTGCTCAGTACCAAAAGGAGAGAATGGAGTTAACGTTTGCCTGAGTGCTGTACAGAATGATTTACCCACAAGACCCATCTGCAGTTCCTGAACTGGACACTCAGGAAAACTAGCAATGCCTCTTTAAAGTGAGTCTTTCTAGCTCTGCTGTTTTCTTGGAGACACTACAATCTTGTTGCTATATGGACTCTGAGGACATCCTTGCCTCTGTAATTTAATGTGAATAAAATTACTTCCTACTAGATGTACTAATGTGTATTTTTTGAAAGGTCAGACAGGACATCTTGAAACCCTTATACAGATCTGAAGATGCTTGGACCTGTCTGAATACAATAATATATCATTATAGAACAGACTTTTTTTCTGAGTCTTACAAAGGTAACCATTCAGAATAAGGAAAAAACCAAATGTTTCTCAAATATATATTCTTTCTTTGATTCAATACAAAGTGTCTGAGAAACTTAGCCAAACAATGCCCTATTTTATTCAGTAAAATTGTATCAATTAACATTGTAAAATTGTTACAATGTTTATTGGTGTCCTGGTTTTGTTAAAAACAAGACCAGTTTCTCTTTCAGTGAATTTTCCTTTCAGCTAAGTGCCTTCTAAGTAACTGTACTCTTCTGAATTTTTTGCCTGCATGTTTTTCTCAGACACTGTGCTTGGTGCTGATATCGCCAAGGTGAAGATCAACAGAATGCTGAAGAAGCCTCATGTTTAGATTTATTGCTATGACAGCCCAGAATTCCACACATACCATAACTGAGAGGAGTGTGTTTGAGGAGGGGTGGACAGAACAGGTGACTAAAACTGACCAACTGAGTATTCCATCCCATAATTGTCATACCCCCTATATAAGAGGGTGATCACGAGGGTCAAGTTCTCTTCGACTGTGGCCAGCACCTAGGGGGACCCTCTCTGCGTGCCTGTGACCTATAGGCCTCAGGCCCTGCATCCCTGAATCCATTTTCCAGTTTGCTGTGAAGTCCCACCTGTGACTTCTGGGTGCCCGTTCTGTAGATACTGGAGCCACACCAGCTCAACCCACCCAGCTCCACCGCCGCTGGAGTGACGCCAACTCCATATCGAGCATTCAAGATTGGTTTTGTATATTTTGTATATATTCTCTATTTATTAGTAGTATTACTAAAACCCTTTAAACCCTTCCAACTTGAAATCTAAGCCTCTTTTCCTTCCTTCTTATCTTCCATATAATCCTTCCGATCTAAAGGAAGAGGTGGAGGGAAGGTGAGGGGGCAACAGGGAGTGTCTGCCATGGTTTATTGTTGCCTTGCCTTAAACCTTGACAATTGGTACAATTTTACCAACTGGTAGAATGTTAAAGACATAGTAAACATATTTTCTACATGGAACCTGCATTGCACATGCATATGCAAATCCTGATGGAAATTTAGATAAAAGTAGCTATTAATACCAAAATACACAATTCCTGAGCCTTCCTGTGATTCTGTAGCACGAAAGTAAACAGCAACACTTGAGATCCACTTAAAGTATTCTCAAATTCAGAAAATATTCTGTGACTGGATAAACTAATCATATAAATTGATTTTGTGGATAACCAAAATATAAATAATTATGCTAGGAAGATAAGTGCTTTGATGAATACAAATTAAAAGACAGCCAAGTATGATTTTTGGAAAAAAAAATAGTTTCAAAGGATTACCTGAAATGACATAAAACAAACAAACAAACAAACAAACAAACTCAAAACCAAAACCGGAAACAGTTTTTATATGGAGATAATTTTTAAAACTTTTACAAATTCAGCCAGATATATAAAGTTGTAAAACTGGATCTTGAACAGAAAACTAAGTGGAATCTATTAGAAGATGTTGTTACAACAGATGTGGGAAGAAAAACTCATTAACAATGGCATCCTAGTGGAGGCACTGCAGATGCAACAGACCAAATGCCTCTGGTTCAGAATGTCAGCACACTGAAATAGATCTGCTAAGTAAAAACGGGTAACGCAGAAATAAAAGTTATTACAAAAGGATTTTCAAAATCCATTAAACAGAAATCTAAATAGTCCCCACCAGGTCACCAAATGCACAGGTACAAAGACTTAAGAAGTCAGCTACAGTAAAAGGATTTTTTGCTTTAAATAAATACTTGTGTTCTTGTACATATAATTTCCCTTTACTATCATGTTCCTAGTGCTCTGTTAAATTACAATGCTTTATTCTGCAAAACATTATGGATCAAATTTAATCAAGAAATTTGTGTTTAGTAATAAATGTAATTCAACGTGAGCAGCTCAACAATGAAGAAGGATTGTTGACATCCATGGTTGTACAAATACAGCTTTAAAGCCCAAAGAGCTTTTCTTTATGTTCCATATATCTACGAGTGCCAACATAATAATGCTTGGTGACAGCGCAGTAATGGAAAGATGAGATACAGTCATCAAACTTGCCTACAGTTTGTTAGAAAGTGATGATATTCACTTTTAACAATCTTTCCACATTTGTGGACAGCAGCTGCTCAAAAGAAAAATCCAATTTTCAGGTTCCTAACTTTTATGATTTCTTTACACAAAATGGGGCTGAAGTATGGAACAAAATATTTAAGTCAGCAACTGAAATAATCTGTATAAAAATTATTAAAAAATAAACTGAAGAACAGAAACAGGTGAAGTGTGAGAAATTCTTGGTGCAACTGCAAGCCTTGATACTGAGAATTAAAATAGTCTCTAGCTTTATAATATACAGCATGCTTCAGCTTGCATACTCGTCACTCTAGCCATGTAGTAGTGTAAATAAAATATTGGATCTTTAAAATCTATCCAACCTTTATTTTTCTTTTCCTTTACTCCTTTTCCTTTTTCTCTTTATTTTTCCTTTTATTTTTCTTTTTTTTTTATTTTTTTTTTCTTATTTTCTTTTTTTTTTTTTTTTCCTGATTTTATGACAAGCATTATTAAACTGGAATATCTGAATTCCAGGATGGTAAGAAGTCTTAAACATTCAACTAATCACTTCCTAGTGTTGATTATGAGTGTTTGCTCTTTAATATCAGAGGCAACTTTTCTCACACAAAAGCCAGGACTTTTCATCTCCCATTGCTGAACTACAAACATATAGACGAGGTTTAAGGTTGCTGTTCTGCAACATTATATATGATTGTGCCTCAGTCTGTATGCTTCTTTAAAAAGGCTCTGGGTCTAATTTGTAACCATTTTACATTCTTAAGTTGAAAAATGTCTCTGAAAGCAAAGAAATTAAAATGCCATAAAAAATGAAAGATTAATGCCCAAAGTAAGTCCTCTGTAGTCGTATAGACTAGCATGCCTTCACAATTTTTCTGTGTACTTATGTTCTACAAGTCAAATATATACCTCGCTATCTAGGTAAAAACCATAACAGTGAGTGATCAAAGAAATTATGTTTGGTGAAAAATATATTTAGATAAGACCTCCCATATTAAGAGCAAACTGGAAGCACCATTTTGTCATAAACAACCCAGGGCTGAAGACTAAGACTTCCCAACTGTTCGGGATGGTTTGTTTTGGCTGATCCCCAACCTTGTTTAATGAAACAAACCAGTGAACCAAAAAAGCAGAACTGAGTGATTAATATGGGAATGTAAAAGAAAAGGAAGATATATTTTTGTTCTTGTGAACTTATCCACTACTCCAAACTCAACAAGATATTCTTTAAAAAAGCATAATTCCATCAAACCGTTGTTGAGGAAACTATTTGCTCATCTTTTGAAAAACTTCAGACTCTAAACCTTAAATTTAAACAAAAAATGAAGCAGTTACTTCCTCAGCAAAATGTATGGCCATGACAACTTTTACTTAAAACAACTGAGTTTCTTAAGGCTAGTTGATTGTCTAAATATAATATGCATATATACACCTAGAAAGAGAGAAAGCTTTGGAAAAAAGCTTGTTAACAATTTCAGAAAATGCAGATATGCAACACCTACAATTCATCTGCATAATAAAATTGGCTTAGTTAAGTTATTCCTCCCAAGCACAATTTGAATTTGTTTTCTTGTCACTAAGCAGGAAGGGAATATGAGAGAAAATTATCATTTACATACTCTCTAAATTTAAACATAAACTTATGAAATAGTGAAAGTAATATAAGGCAGTAGAGTTTTCTTTTGGAAACAACTTTTGTTTTGGCTATTAGTTGTTTTGTGTTTTCCCTAAGGCACATACAATTTTAGGAAAATAAGAAGATCTGGAGTTACTATTTAGCAGTGTTGCTAGCTGATTAGTACCTGTCAGTGAAATCAAAACATTAACAGACTGGACACTATGATTGGATTTTGCCTGCATTATTTATGCAGCTTAAGTTTTTGAAAGCATGTATTTTTATGCCCATCTAGGCCCCACTCAAGAACTGCCTAAGGAGCTCTCCCCACTCTTAGTGAATGTACAAACACCATCAGTGTTTCTGTAGGAAAGCCACCAGTGGCAGATTATCAGGTGTCTCACTAGATGCATGAAAAAGCATTATAGAAGTTTTTGTATGCTATCTATTACAGTCGCTCAACAAATTATGCAGGTGGCATTGCAAATGTCTGAGGACTGTTACTTTTCAACTTATGAATTCTGATCCATACTACAAAGTCATGACAGTGGAAAGTGCAACATGCTGTTGATATACAATAACCAAACCAACCCAAATGGGGAGTACCTAAATTGAATCTCCATGTTTTGACCAAGAATATAAAAGTGATGTTGATGGCTGGAGCTGGGATAACTCTCACCCTCTCTCTTCCTACACCGGTCCCCATTTGTGTATAGAAAAGGACTTTGGGCACAGATATTGTAACATCTCTAAAGAAAGTTGACTGAACTGTAGAAGAGAAAAAAAAGCTCAAAAATCTGAGTTCACAGGGAAATCAACTATTCTTCTCCAGAACTGTAGGAGACAGATACCCTTCTACTCATCCACAAATGGTGTGGTCAGCAAGAAAAAGTACATGTAGCATGGATCAGAGTCAAAGGGTACAAGAAAGAGACTTCCTGAGAGGCTAAAAGTCAGCCAAGGCCCATTGAGATGTGTTTTACCATCCTCATAGACCACCAAGCTGGGTATCAACACTAGGAAAAAGGTGACATACACCTAGGTTGCAAGACAAAGATAATATGATTTGAAGCAGGTCCAGCAAGGCAGAATGTGCCCTAGTCTTAGAAATAAAAAGCTGGAAGCAAACAAAAGTTCAGCCTGCAGCTGAAAAGATTTTCAGATTAGGAAAACAGGCTACAATGTAAAGATGGACTACATCTCTTACAGAGGCATCTCCAATTAATGCATGTCAGAGGCAGTTACCTAGATGCGAAGTTAAATAAGACTGAATTTGGATATGTGTTATGAACTAATAATGCTGTAGACATTTCACACCCTTACAAGGAGATCAGTTTATACCAACCTAAGTAGAAAAAAAAGTGACCAAATGAGCTCAACAAGACAATAGATGCCTTTCCCTTGCAAAACTTGGACTTCTCAAACTCATTCCTTTTCAGGAGTAAAATAATATATAAATAGGGGCAAAGACTTCCAAAATCCTTGCAAAGTTTTTCCTTCTTTAGTGGCATTTACAATGTCATGTTTTTCTGAGCTAACCTGTAACTCAGTACCTCTCCTTTATGCTGGCTTTGCAGAAAAGATGTGTTTGAGATACAGAAAGTATGCAAGTTGTCCACATGGTGCAAGGAACCTGCAAGATTGCAAGGAGTTGCAAAAATGCTATACTAAAAAAAGAGCATCTTAAAAATGAATTTTACTTGTTCTCAACAGCTACTATGACACCTTATACTACAATACATGGAGTGAGGCAGGACTGTAGCAGAAGCAGTTGCATTTCCAACTTTTCCTGCAAAATGCTAAACAAAAATCCATAGTCTTTAGGAATGCTAAGTAGTTTGGGAAGTGTAGATACTATGTGCTAACTAAGATCACCAGATTTTTTTTTTTTTTTTGACAGACTGCATAATTTTTACAATAATGTGTAGTAATATGTTCAAAACTGATGAACACTGGCAACTATCTCAGATATCATCTACGGGAAAACAAGCACTGAAGAGATATATGTTATGAAAGAAACATGCTGTCTATGCTATTTTGCACATACGGTGCATATCCAGGAAGAGGGTCAAACCACCAGCAGCTCGCTCGTTCTAACTGAGATGTTTTGTATGGGCTGCACCGGAGTTCGTTCAGTGGACAGGATGGAGAGAAGAGACTAGGAAAGATTACAGCTTAACATGGTTTGTGAATTAATCATTCTCAGATAAAAGGAATTAGCACTATTATAGCCATTTCCAGAAAACAAAGAATAAAGTTAAATATACATCTGTAACAAGTGGAAAAAGAAATATCTAAATATTTGGGTATTTGGCTATAATGGCATCCATTCAACAAGAAGACAGTGATAAATCACTTAAAAGAACTCAAGACTGAAAGAGGATTACAGGTCTAAGAGTAAATCTAAGTATATGTGAATTATATATGAAATTACAGCCTATTGCCCACACACTATGTGGCTGTTCAATATTACTGGCAAAACTACTGCAGGGTATCTTATGTCCTTTCAGGAAACCACACTAAATAATGTAATGTTTGGGAACCAGTGTTAGGAGCTACAGAGCTTCCACAGTATCTGTGTTAGTCAGCAGAACCAAGTCTCACAGCAAAACTTTACCATTGTGGAATGTGAATTTGAAAAATTTACTATTTTATTTCTCCTATATAACTAATGGTTTTCAGATGAGGGACTTTTCCACTGCACTTACAAATGCATATTACCAAGGAAACTAAGGACAGCTGTTCTGTTTCTCAAAGCTGCAGCTTTAGATTTTTCTTTACTGTTTTTATTTATGATCATGGTAGTGAACTCCTTTTATCTGAGACTGATTCAGTGAAAAATGTATTTGTCAATGCACTTCAAAGGCAAAGTTATAGGTTCATTACCTTGTCACATTTTTAAATAGAAGATATATTTACCTTGCATAAAACAGTATTGAGTAGACATTATATTATATTATGAATATACAAAGAAAAAAAAAGCAGGTATTTTTGCCTATTTTTTTTAATTTAAGAAAATAGCTAACATTTTAATGGAGAAGGAAAGCTAACAGCTTGACTAGAGAGTGTCCCCAAGTTATCCAATTTTATAGGGAAAGATTAGTCTAAATCAATTTTATGCTCTGAAAAAAACACAGAATGATTTCCTCAGTTTCTGCTAGAGCCTCTGGAAATCTTTGATTACTTTTACTGGAAGTTTTCTCCAGTAATAGTAAGTGAATAACAATTAAGAAGAATAAAATGGATTGGCACAGCATCGTTTGCCAGAAAAGTTTTTCTGCGGTACCTTAAGACACTAGATATTTTTCTCAAGAATAAGGTAAAATGAAGAAAGCAGATTTCATCTAGTTTGTTTGGGTTTGGTTTCAAAAAAGAAAATAAAAGCTGTTACATCAGTTATTTCTTACAGTGAACTTAATATTATTCAGCTCTGTCTTTGTGTAGGGGGTGGGGAAAGGTGTTTCTTATTTGCCACGTCTGATAAGAAATGTTGAAATAACTCTGGAATAACTTTAGCCCAGATCTAGTAACTTGGATTATTCATATCTCATTGTCATTCTGGAAGATGACAACCATACATATATATATATATATATATATAAATAATGTGCATATTTTCAAGTCCAGGAAAAATATTTCATTTAAAATGCCATGGAGAT
This sequence comes from Streptopelia decaocto, assembly GCF_964273445.1. Classification (NCBI taxonomy): domain Eukaryota; kingdom Metazoa; phylum Chordata; class Aves; order Columbiformes; family Columbidae; genus Streptopelia; species Streptopelia decaocto. Next base: position 111,004,875 of record NC_138663.1, read on the forward strand.
TATGAAGACAAAACAGTGGTGTACTGTAAAAATGGGTTATTAACAGTGTAGACTGAGCAAGATTTAGCTTTAGAACCAATTTCAAAGGGGAAATCTCAAGTTCTCAATTGCCAGCAAGAGTTAGTAAATTATTAATAACATCTTGTCTCAGTAGCAGCACAGAGACACTAGTGTTTTGAAAATACCATATTTAATGCTGCAAAACTATAATTTGCCCCTCATGATGCAAGAAGCTATGGAGTAGGTTGAGAAACAGATGTAAATGCTACACCCTTGCGCATCACTACATGTAGCTAAAGTAGGAGCTGCAGCTGAGTTAGGTCTCCCATTTCATAGTGTGAAAAGTGTGTGGAGAGTAAATGCCTCAGGAGAGAACTCACCCACACATAGGCTGTCAAAAGATGCCTAAGCATGGTGGGACTAGCAAAAACACAAAAGTGCTCCTTGTCTAGTTGCAAACGATATGTGTCCTTGCTTTGCCTTTCCTGTCCTGGGACTCCTCTTTTCTAAGCAATGGTGTCAATGCAACGGAAGAGGCACAGACTAACACTGACCATAACAGCCTGGTGTAAGAGACATTTGTGAAAAGTGGGAGATGAGAAAGACACTGAAAGCAGGTGCCTCAGTGTCTGAAGGGATGCCTTATCCACTAGAAAATGTACAAAGGAAAAGAAAAAGGCAGCAGGTTTCCCTCCTACATTTCCAGTGGTTACCCTTTTGATAGGTTGATGGAGAACACCTGGCAGATTAAAACACATATTCACAGGAGGCAGGTGAAGGAGAGTTTACTGTGAAAATGGGTTCTGGATTTTAAATTTCTGCAGAGCAGGTTGGAAGAGCTTCTGCTCACAGGCCAAAGCCAAACTGACAGAGCACAGCAAATGGCACTATTGTAGAGCTGAGAACCAGCAGAGCTGGGCAGGGGCATCAAGGCTGGGAGACAGTCGCCTACATTATTCAATTATGCCTCATTTTGGACTTTTCTGTCATTTTATGGTGCCACCCTTTGGTCAATACAACTTACTGCAGAGGGTAAATTTGCTTATGCTGAGAGCCACTGAAGACAGTTTTCTGATAATACAGTAATTATTAATTATGGAAACAATAGTGTTGAAAAGGTATATTGGCTGGAAATTGAAGACAACAAAGTTCAAGCTTAAAAGCTGTAAATTCTTGGTAGCAAATCCATTTCAAAATCAGAGCAGATGACTAAAGAATATGAGATTCTTAATAAAATTATGTAAATCAAGATCACATTACTTTTTTTTTTAAATATATTGACAGAATTTTGAAGAGCAGGAAGAGGAATCCCTATGTAAAATCCCATGGATTATAGTTTCATAAATAGTATATGATCATATCAGTCCTTTCTGACATTGAAATCTATGAAACAATGAGAAATTAAAAAGATATTTTGAGTTGAAATTCAACTCATTTATAATGCCAGCTTATCTGAGATGAACTTTCAACACCTGTTTCCTCAAATCAGTATCAGTCTTACTTGGTTCCCCTTCCTTCACACAGATATAATGTAATTTAAATATATGTAATCAATTTTTGACCAAGAGCAGTGTTTAAGCATGAAGTTAAGCATAAAACTGGAGCTATTTCTTGTTCAGACATGGGGAAATCTTACTACAAACAGTTAATGTATTTCATCTGTAACCACTGCTGGAGGGAAAAGGTGCAGACTTTGATTAGTAGCTTGAAGAGGAGCCACACAATTCTACTTCAGAAAAATTAGCATTTTTTCTTTTTCAGAAAATACAGTTTTATTCTATGAATGACAGTTTCAGAAATATATATATAAATAGAAAAGAATCAGTAGTAAAATCGAATGACACTAGTATAACAGAAGCAAGAACTAATAATTTGGTTTATATGTGTATTTCTGTATACACACAAATGGCTATATATGAGTATATATATTGATATATATACTGATTTTGCAGTGGGCCTTTACAATAAGAAAGATGGAACCCAAGGACAATGAAGTTCAAAATTAATGGCCTTCCTCTGATTTCTGCTCTGTAAATGAAGAGTACTGAGGCCTGAGGTGCAATGAGCTTGAGCATCGCAAGGTGGTCCAAACAGGGGAAAAGGATTTCTTAAGACACTACTACAACCCACTTAAGAATATAATCAATGTTCCTGGCAAAATGAAAAAAAAAAAAAAAGAAAAAAAAAGAAAAAAATAAACTTCACTATTACAAGTCAAAATGAAAAGATCCTTCTCTATATTCTCTTTTACAGTAGTTCTGAAATACTGACATTTTTCTACAGGCAAGATTTTCTGCATATTGCAAAATATTGTTTTGCTGCTGTAATACCCTTGCTTTAGAGAACCAGAACTTGTTTTTAGCCACTCAACTTTTTCCTGAGACAAAGGAATGAATTGGGTGTAAAACTGTCTCTTCTAATATATTTTTGTTTACACCGAGTTTGTGTTATGTTTTGTCAAACACGAACATTTTATAGACAAAGTACTTCCACAGCTCCAGAAAGAAATAAGCTTTTGTCTAGCTTTTAGCTAGACTGTTTTCATATACTTGCTCTCCTCTGTACTACAAAAGATGGGCCTTAGCTAAAAAAAACCAACCTATATTATACATTGGTTTACATTAAAAATTCTGACCATATTCAGAAATCGACTACATGCAGTTCCATAACAGTGTCAGTCATGGCTGAAAAATAGCTGAAGATTGGATAAGTGTCTATCATCCATTTTTATAGTGTAATTTTTCAACAAGAGGGCTTATGTCACTGGCTGCTAAGAACTCACAAGTAAAAAATTGTTCATCCTTATCAGTTAATCAAACTTGATTTTCAGCTTTTAATTGATCACTAACAATTTCCATGACAATAAGATATTTCTACATCTTACTCTTCATCGACACACAATTTGACGTGAAGCATATGTATATAATTCTGGAATAACCATTATCAAGTTAAACATATCTGAAAATTTGGCCTTATCTCATCTGTGATATTTTCACTTCATATGCACTAACCTACTAAGGTCCAAGAAAATGTCATACCATATAGAGGATAAGCTAAGGATTGATGCAGTCAGTTCTCAAGGGATGGAGAACCCAAATTAACTAGGGGACTGTTAAGATGCATCTGCACCCTGTCTCCTGCTTCCCCCCAACTCTGTTAGCATAACAAAGTCAGCTTAACTGAAAGGCCAGATTGGGAGGTGGAAACAAGAGCTTCCAAATGTGTTACATTTTAAAAAATTAATGATTTGTATCTCCCTATGGAAATGAGAGTATTGCTAGATTGTGACAAACAGTTCTTCAAGAGCTAAATCCTGGAAGGACTCCAGACTGAGGTCAATGTGGGGTTTTTTTTGCAAATACCAGCCTGAAAAACTGAGAGGTATTTTACAGTCTATGCTGCCGAAAAAAATGTACCTATCTTGGCATTTTTTTCTTATTCAACTTCATGACCTTATTCCTTTTTTTCTCTTGAAAATTATCAAGCATACTTAGGCAGATATGCTTCTTCAGCTATCAATTATCAACAAAAGAAAACTAAGTTTAGTAAGCTACTATTTCTCTTGCTTCTACTTTATCCCTCCAGAGGAGCCTTCTAAACACCTTCACTCCAAACATTAGAAAATGCAAAGGTGTAAATTGTAGCCATTGTCCAAGGGATCCGAAGAACTCTCTAGAAACATGGGCTGAAGATAATAAAACCAGGAATAAACAACTGCGCTAAAAAAATAAAAAAGAAATATTACACATAAGACAGAACAGATGCCTTTCTCTTTTAGTCCTGATGAACCAGCTAAAAGCAACATCAGTTTATTTATCCATGACAGCATAATATATTCTGATTTAAAAGAAAGCAAAAGTCTGAAGCACTGACAAATTTATGAGGTATGCCTCAGCATGTCCTAATACTCTGTATCACCTGCTTTCTCTGAAAGGGTTGTACAGGCTATGGAAGGGCCACTGACTGTTCATTTCATGTTGGTGTAGCAGTGACACTGTGCCAGCTGATTCCCATAACCCTCCTTTTTCTCTCACCCTCTGCATTGTGCCAGAAAATTCAGAGGAGAAAGTAACAGGGGAGCAGCTCTAACAAAAAGCAACAGGACCAAACTGGCAAATGAAACGCAAAATGGCTTCACTGCTTTAATGAAGATGGGTACATGAGGAATAGAGGATGGCAAGTTTTGGTGTACAGGAACCTAACATTACACATTTTTCGACTGCATGATACTGATTTCATTTTTTCTGAGTCTGTACTCCAGGTGTAGATTAGTGTGTAAATAGGAATGTTTTAACTTCTTTGAACATGAACCCTATGTTTCTGCAATATGAAACCAAAAACTCTAATGTATTCCTGCAGAACTGCAAAGACCTTAATCAGTTTGTAAAATTTTTGCTTCCTTTCAAACTTGAAGTACTCATTGCTGCAGATGTGCAAGCATTAAGACATAACAAGTAATTATAACTGATTCATCATGTATACCAAGGTAGTTCTCTTGAGGCTTGATGATTTGTTGTTTTCTAATGTCACTGTAGATCAAAGGAAAATGTTTCAAACTATCCTCCACAGCATAAGAGACATTGCATATGGAAATCAGATCATACCAGGATTGTTCCCTACCATAGACAACTAAAGTCACATAAGAGATACATTAGGAGAGATTTCTATACATGCACACAATGGCACAGAATTTCTGGCTGAGGGCATGCTTATTGAATCACCTCCAAATTAAAACTCTATCCACAGATTAACAATCAACCAAACCCTAAACAGCCACAAAGCATGATCACACTCATTACTCATACTGAACAACAACAAAAAAATCAGCAACTGCCACAACAGCATTGACCCTAGAGCTTAGAATCATAGAACGTCCTCAGTCGGAAGGGACCCACAAGCATCATTAAGTCCAACTCCTGTCCTGCATATGACAACCCCAAAATTTACACCATGACTCTGAGGGCATTGTCCAATCACTTCCTGAACACTGTCAGATTTGGGGCCATGACTAATCGTAAGGTGCCCAGACTCTGCTGCAGCACTGCAAGCTGGACACACATTCCCTGGAAGAGAGAACGGTAGTTCCTGGGCAGCTGCACCCACACTGCTTCCTTCCTACACAAGTGCCTCACTGCAACTGTACCCCTTCCACCAGCTCACCTGTTTGACAAAGGTGAATGTTTCAGGTTGAGCACAAGCACAAGTGCATGAAGGTTGGGGAAAGAGAAATGGGAATGAACAGCAGAAGTAGGGCATGAGAGGGAGGGGGTGAAGGTATAGGAAAAGGGGTGATATGCAAGAGAGGAGCTTACTGATATTTGAGCTGGGCACTCCAGAAAGGCAGTCAATCCTCAATTACTTATGGATGATTTAACCTCAATTCTGAATTAAAGACAGCCCCGGGGCAGAAGCACTACAGGTAATTCAGTAAAGAGCTAGCTCAGGTCAGATAGGCTTAACTAATGCACACAGAGTACTGTGTGAACACAGGTGTAATTTCTGGGGCCAGCTCAGCAGTACGGCACCTTTCAGGAACAGCCTGAGTTAATGAGACCTGATGAGTCTCAACTGACTGAATGCAAAACCACTTACCTGTTCCTGCATCTGCTCCCCAGCTTTATCTCATTTAAAACAGCTGCAATGAGCCTATCTGTAATCAAGGCAGCTCCACAATATTGCAGTATACTAGCATCCGTGTATGTATGTGTGTGAGTGAGAGAGAAAGAGGTCAGAGTGAAGGCTCTGTTGTTGCATATTCCATATATATGTATTTAAAGGCACAGCAATTGTGGATCAACTTCACAGAGCAGCCTGAGGATACCTGTACTAACTGTTCACAATTTAATCTTGCACATATTACCTACTATTCTTGTTGGAAGGACATTTTCAAATATTTGTTCCTTATTTTAACCTCTAAATCAGTGCTTAGACAGGCTATTTCTTAGGACTGTTTTTTTTGTTTGTTTGTTTGTTTTTGTTTGTTTTTTGTTTTTTATTTTTTTTTTGTTGTTGGTGGTGGTGGTTTTTTGTTTTTTTTGTTTGTTTGTTTTTTTGATTTTCTTCACTACATCTTCTACAAAAAAAAAAAAACAAAAGCCACCGAAAAAACACAAACAAACAAACAATAACCCCCAAACCCCATAATTATGTAATATGTATCTGAAATGTATATATGTATATGTATACACATATGCTCACACACATATATATGCAGGTAATATGAAACAGTAGACAATATTTGGATAAGGAATAGAACCCATCACAGGGGGCCTAAGTAGCTTTTTGTATTATTATCCAATGTTTTTTATCCTCTCTATCGGCAACAGCAGTTTCAAGCCTATTGCTCATTTCTCATGTGCAACATTATACAATACAAGACTGAGATTATTTTTGCAGATGCTCTGAAGTTTGTAATCTTATATTGTCACAACATTTTTTTGCAAAGAGATAAAACAGTCACTGAAACTTTTGAAGTAATAATCTGAAAAAAAGTTTGTTCTAGCTCTAATCCTTATGCTAACAGTTTCAATACAGAAGGTCTGTGTGTAAAAGAAAATAAATAAACAATGTTAGTTTTATTATTGGTATGACATCATTCTTATCTAGTTCAATATGAATTGTGATGTGACAATTCATGAATTTCAGCTATAATAATTGGGAACTTGAATCTCATAGACACTAGTAGTTATATCTGAGAACCTGAAATGGATGAATAAAATTCACTTTAGAAAAAGGCATAGAAAACTACCCAGGAAATTATTCTACCAGGTGAATTATTCTGAGCTCAGTTCTAGAACATATGATTAAAAAATCTGTGAGCCAGGAAAAAAAATAATAAGTACTAGCCAATCATGTACCAAGAGTAAATAATGACCAGTCAACTGAATTGCCTTTCTTCTGGAGCTGTAAGATTTACCAATAGTGGACAACAGGTAAAAGTTGTGTCTGATGCACTTTGCAAGGCTTCTGATACTGCCCATGAGACATTTCCACAAGCAAGTTAGGAAATTTTGATTTAAAAAGAATTTGAACTGATGGAAAAAACATAACTTAAATGTACTATGTGGGGATGCAATATCAAGTGAAGCTACCTACAGATTTGTACTTTTTCTAGTATTAATTTTCATTAATTGCTGTTTGATGAAATAGAAGGTAGATTAATTACACTCATAACAATGCAAAACTGAACGAGCAGCAAGCACTTGAGAGGAACATCATTCAAAGTAGTCTCAAAAAAACTGAGAATTTAATTCAATTCAATAAGTGTAAAGCACTAAAATAACTAGCTGAATAAACCGGATGAACATAGGAATGGGTTGCAAATGACTGGACAGATGGTCAGAAGTCTAGAAACAAGGAAAGAAATTTTAAAAGGCAGATTTACTTAGTCTAGAGAAGATTGAGCTGAAGTAAGTATCAGCCTTCAAATATATGAGGTTATTGCTGGGAGAGAGTAAACTGTTCTCAGTTTCCGTTGTGGTGACATGATTAACTTAAATTGCACCAGTGGATATTAAGGTTGGAGATAAATACTTTTATAACTGCAAGGATAAAAAGCAGTAGAAAGCAGAAGAAAATATCTGCAGAGCTACAAAAAAAAAATCTCGACTTAAAGAGCAGGTTAGGTAGAAATTATTTAATTTTACTTGATCCTGCCTGAGGTAAAAATCTGGACTGCACAGCCTTTCAAACCTCCTTCAAGCCCTATTTATTAGACCTATTATTTTTTCGTGGGAAAAACAAAACAAAACAACAACAACAACAAAAAAACACCAAAACTCTATAAAAAGTAGCATGGAGAATAAGATAGAACCCTAGGCTAATTTATAATATAATTTTTCACAGAACTTTAAGTGTTGGTTTGCATAAAAACACAACCATATGCATTTCCTATAGCTAATATATTTTCAATTTTTATTTTGATTACTTGATAACAACGGAGAACAAGAAACAGTACCTGCACACTGACTGACTATAAGAAGAACACCTCTTACTAAATTATTTCTTCTCCTGAGTTAGCTTACTGTTATTGAAATTGGCCTCTCTTTGTCATGCTAGTTCTCATAATCAGATTTTTTTTTATGGAATGACAGTGCAAAACAGCAAGGCAACACTTCCATTTCTATATCTTTAGTTCTACTGAAAACTGCTATCCTCGATGTCTCAGCTCAGATCCAAGAAGCTTGTTCTACTTTAACTGACGTACCAGGTTTCTCAGATGTTCGGTGGCAGAATGACAGGTGAGAACTGTAATATATGGATGCAAAGTATACAGAAAACAAAGGTTATGTGGGTGTTCAGATACTATTATATATTAAAAAGTAATTAAAACCAAAATTAGATTACATAATCTCAATAATTAACCCAGCATTTATATTCCGTGTCTGAAGAATATGGTGAGTCTGCAAGCAGGAGTAACATGAACTTTCTACAAACAGGGAGATCAGAGAGGCCGTGGATTGCAGGAGATGTGACCGTAATGCGAGGCTTCAATCACTCTGCTCTAGCATTGTGCCCCCGAAACTCAGATTCTGGCAGCTGCTGGTCTATGTGTCTGCCTTTCCCATATGGTAAAAGCTGGTAAAACTTCTCTGAGGAATAAAATTAACAATGTGTGTGATTTGCTTGGAAAGAGTTGCCATAGCATTTTCTTAAAGGGAGTTGTGGGCTTCTTTAAAGAAGTCAACGGGCATGCAGAGAAGGGTGATTTAGTTCAGGTAGGATACATACATATATATTTTCTAATAAATTATAATAATTTGCTTCAAATTATTATAATTTATAATTTTTATAACTCAGAAAAGAGTTTTAAGAAACTTGGCAACATTGCATAAAAAGAAAGGTTCTCTCCTGAATGTACATTTTGTTGAAAGACAGAAAAGAGTGGGCAGGAATATGGTGCATTCTTATTGTGGAAGTTAGTTTTGAACAGATAAAAAATTATTTCTTTTCATAGCAGGTAGCAAGCTTGCTGCCACAGGAGGTTGAGAGGGTCAAGAAAATTAGCAGTTTCAAAGAGGGATTAGATAACTTCATGTACAATGGGCTGAAAAATAGATTCTACAAGGAACAAGCAGGGTTGATATCCCCAATCCAGCAGCTATGGATGCAAGTGCTGAGAGCAGTATGAGGGGAGCAGTCTGCAGAAGGCAGCCAGGCTGGTACATTCTCCCCACCAAATCTGTCCTAATGTAACCACCAGAGACACTTTGCTGGGCTAGATAGAATGCTGGTTTGTTCCAGTAAGGCACCTCCTATGCTCTCAAGTGTGGTGAGACCCAGTTTTAGTCCCATTTATAAATGTAGCTATGCTTTTATTTGTTGTAGGCCTATAAATACCAATTCTGCAACCTCAAACACTGAGAGAGCTCTGGCAAATGCAGAGCTATGTGACACCAAAAATATTTGTTAAAAGCAATGTTGTCCCCATCCAAATTAATGCCAAATCCTATGCAAGATGTTTCATTTTTTTTTCCTAAATTCTAAGGAAATCTGTAGCACTATAAATAGATTCTCTTTCAGTAATAAACAGGAGAGGGGTTTGATTTGTTACTATGTTGGCATAGTATATTATTTATGTTACTAATACATAATATCTTTTCTAGCTGCTCTTAAGAAGAGTCTTCAAACAATTGACTTTTTATCTAAATCAAGGAATAAAAAAAATAGTAAACATGATATGTATTAAAATGCTGCACATGTCTGCATCATATTCCAATTATTTAGTCATCACAATTTTCCATTGAAATAAGAAAGTCTGAAATTTTGACAAGGTTGAAGCAACAAGAACGGTTCATCTGAGAATCCAACTGCATCTCCCCCTAGGGAGTAAAAGGGCATAACTTCTTTGTGCCTGAACAGATTGCTCCCAACTGGAGCAAGGGGGAAACAGAGTCCACGTCCTGACTCCTTGAATCATGTTGCAGCTGCAGCCCTTCTCAGGCAGCACAATATAAATCTGCTCCTTGCTTGGGCAGTGCGGCTTGGAAGATTACAACACAGACCAAAAGGACTGAATCTAATGATAATGCACAAGACAAACTTCAAGAATTACAGATTTCATAAAGCATGTTTCAAACTAGAAAGGATAAAAAATAGGTTAGTCTTTTCAACTGGCTCTTACACAGATTGCTTTAAAATCAGCCACCTCATAAGCATTCTCCCTAAATATTCAACACTGCATTCTTAGTGACATTGCTTAGAAGCAAAATTCTACTTTCTTCCTGACCCACTCAAATAAATAGCTCTGTAGTGGGAAAGACGTGCACATCCTCTTATTAACTGACTTGTTATTTCTGTTCATCACTTTTTTAACTGTGCAAAGAAGCGATATCACCAAATTACAGTCTACAGAATGCATGGAATAAAAACTAAGATGATTTGGATGGATACAAAACAGCACATTATATCCACAAGGTATGTTGCATGCTTTATTAAACAAAATTGTAAGGAAAGTCACATATCTTCTTCCTCTCTTGGCTGTCACTTTATCTCTTTCCTATGCTCCATTACCTCTGCACAAGCCCAGGAGGTGTTTGCACATAATAGCATTTCATTCTTGATTGACTTTACACTGAGCATTCCCCTCCTATTATGCACACATCTGATTTTGCATTTTATCACCACTTAAAAAAATCTTGTGAAACCCATACAATACTATGGCAAACATGCCTTATAAACAATTTTTTAAAAGGATATTTTTAGTTCCCAGAGATGCAAAGACATGAGACTTAAGTTCAAGAAATCTTTCTGCAGTTCTTATTTCTGAAAGGGACATAATTATAATGCATTGTGCATCTTTGCTGTAATTTTGAAACTGTGCTCCAAAGTAGCTATTGCAAGTAGATTAATGCCAAAACAGATTACAGTCTGTTCTTTGATGGCCAAATGGTTAAATGGTTTGGAAATCTGAGATAACATGTCTAACATTTCAGTAGCAAGAAACATACAATCACTTTTGCTACGATCTGCCCCAATTTTGTGTCTAAGAATAAGAATTACAAATTACTTTGTCATTGCTCAGTGATATATGCCAAGAACTTGTGTTGAAGATGAAATATGATCAAAGCAAGTAAAGCATGGGTTTTTTTTGTTTGTTTGTGAGTTGTTGTTTCTTTTTTTCTTCAATAGAATCAGCAGTGTCTAAATAATTTGTAAAAATATATTAAAACAGGATCCATGCCCTGCACAGTTTACAAGTTTCTTCCCTAAGAACTCATGTAGCAAATCTTCATAGTATATGGGTGACCAAAACTGACAGGTATCAAAGGTAAATAAGAATACTGCATAAAGTATGACAAGGATAACAAAAACCTCTGCATTTGGGTGATAAAATTAAATGTACATTTTGTTAGATGTTATTATCCTACTTTTTTAGAGAAAATAAGTATGTAAACCGGCAAAATTTCAAGTATGTTCTGAATGAATACATTTGGTTTTCTTTTTGTACATGTTATGCTCAGCAACATATGATATGTAAAAGCAGATGAAAATATCTAGGAAGACCTTTTATGTTGTTGTTTTTTCTCATTTTCTTGTAAAATGCTGTACACACAGAGTCTTGATATAAACTATATTTATTTCTCTTTTGGCCTTGCCTCCTCCAAACAAAAACAATTTCTATGTTTTCACAGACAATTCCAAAGTACTGAGTTTTCTCTGAATTGTAAATTGAAATAGGAATGTAAATTTATCTGTATTTATATAATGGAAAGCTTAATTTAAAAAAAATATATATATATTTTGGGGAGAATTTTTTTTTGTCATTATTTTTAAGTGAGAGAATTTCTTGCATTAAACCATACCAAACTAAGAAAATGAAATTTAAACATTAAGAATTTTGGTATTGCAAAAGTTGTAGATTTCCTCATCAAAACACAGATGAACAGACATACACAAGTTCCTGCATTTTTAAAAGACTTTTAAGACAGATGAAATAATTTAATTGAAAGAGAGAGAACTGAATATTAACAAATATTAAGAAGCATACTGGAATATTTCAGAAACTACTTGTTGTAACAGTACTTTCCTGGAAGGTTGGCATTAGAGGAGATAGAATTGTGACTGCGTCCATTCAATCTTACATTTCTCACTTAATATCTTACGAAAAGTAACTTTCCACTTTGATGTGGATGCTTGACTTTACCTGAAAGTATTTTTTTTAAATAGTTCTTATCAATTTTAATAGAAATAAATTGCTCCGAGAAAACATGTAGTTATTCCTATCTGAGCTTACTTTACTTCTAGTGCAAACTATAAAATAAGAACTAAAAACTAGTTCTAACACTTAACCTTTATGCTGGCTAGCAATTATTTCTGAATTATTTCAATAAATCTCTTCCCAATTAATTTTTTTTTCTTTCCCTAACCAGAATACTAGCAGACAGACAGCACAGTGCTGCCCAACAACGGTGTGCTATGAACAGCTACTACAGGAGCTGGAATCCTCCAGGCTGTGTCACCTTCCTCGCAGTACATCCCTCATAGGGAACACTCAAATATCTTTGGAAAAGAAAGGAAAGTAAAATACAGAGATGGATTGAAATGAAGTCAGAATGTCTCCAGGGAGAAGAATCAGTACCAAAACATTAAAAGGAAAAGATCATCATTTTCTGTCGAGTATTGTGAAAAAGTGCTTGTTTTCACATTATTTTGAATAATCCATTACAATTCTTTTGATGTACATGGAACAGAAAATGAGTCCTGCTGTTCATTCTTTTTCTTTCTGAGATAGTTTTAAAAATATAATCTGCTATTTATGCATTTTTTTGTGCTAGAAATTATAATTACAGTGAAAAAGTCTCATTATTCAATGGCAGTAGAAGGAGAGAAATTTGAGAATGATAACCTAATGGCAGCTTACCTATCATTCAAAAGAGGTTGAAGAATCATTTATACTACATATTGTTAAATAGAGTCCCTGAACATCAGTCCTACAGAAAAGTCTAACAATGACCATACAGTCCATGCACTTCAGAAATAGGCATATGGTAAAACATGAAATCAAGAGAACACATTTTCTGTGAATCCTATAGTGAAAACTCCCCAGTTTTCTCATAACCAAAAAAATACATGCTTTGTATTCTACACTAAGAGTTCTCCAAAGGCTGTCGTGTTCTTTTAATTAAGACTTGTGATTTTAAGATTGCCTAATGAAAGAATTAAAAAAGGAATTGGGTAATGAGCATCCAAGGAAATTAAAAGTCAGGTGCACAATTTTCTTAGATTCCACTGACAATTCTGGGTTATGTATAAATCATTCTAATAATTAGAGCCATGCAAAATGATTTAATTCATACCAAAAAAACCTTATAATTGAAAAAATACATTAATTTTCACCTTGACAGAAATATAGGAAAAATAATTTAATAAAAAACCAGAAACTAACATACAAATAAACCAATACAATTGAATAGAAGTTTCAACATGCAAGATTTTCCTTAATCTCACCATATTTAGCTAGAAAGTTTGAAAGAAAGATACTTGTTAGACATTGTTCTCAGAAGGTGAGTGATGTTTGACCTAAAAACTTCTGCAGTCTAGCAGGAAGAGGGGAAAGAGGTGGAAGGGAAACTCACTGACATTAAATTTGCATAAATTCATCTACATAAAAACAGGAGCATTTCTATCTTACAAATTTTTCTCCTCAACTGAATTTTTGTACTTCATCAACATGGACCTTTATGTAACTATGCCTTAAAGGAAACAAACTAACAGCCTTGCAAACTTTTCCAGTTTAACAATTGCACTGTTCTTCCTACCCTTTACTCTCCGCTTACATTTTGTCCGTCTCTTCTCTTAACCATAGCCATAAGACATGTTAGATAATTTCACCAATTTTTTCCCCAATTTGGAACAATGTTATAAGTCTTGATGGAAGCCACTTATAAATATACAATGTTTTTTCATCCACATACACTTTATCAGTATTATAATTTAAATGCACAAACCCCCAGTAATTATTTTCTTGTAAATCCTTCTGTCTCTAAACTGATCCTATCAACGATATCTGTTGTGGATTATTATTGCAGGTGTGTATAGCTCTGGGAAAAGTAGTTTAGCATAACTAATCTGAAGTGCTATTTCTGAGTTAATAACATGAAGCACAATATGGTACGTTACACCTTACAGTCACGGCTCAGAAGGGCCACTTTACTGTGCCCATCCCCAGTTCAGCTTCTGCTGACTCTAAAGCACTTCTCCCTGACTTGAACCAGCCTGCATGAGACATGCGCTTCAGTAAACTAGTACTAAATTTACTAATTTTATTTACTTTATTTTATTAGTCAAGGAATATTTACAAAATACAAATGGCTGATACAGTTGATTTTATTAACTGACTCACAGTACGTTGGTGCTCTTAGAGATATCAGCTAGTACCCACAGATATCATTTGATTCTCTAGATTCTATATTCTTGTTCTTTATCACATGCTTTAATGACAGGTCTGGGAATGAAAAAAGCCCCACTTAAAATCACACTATGAGCAAATGACCTAATAATTTTTATGGGTTCTGATGCACTGTTATTTCTCTGCAAAACACAATCACTTTTGTCAGAACTGACTCCTACATCTGAATGTCATTATAGGAATGTGCCAAATATACCCCTTTTCTTCATGGAAATATTATGCCATATGGGCCACATATGAAGAGGTAGAAGGCTTTATAAGAAGAGTTACAAATGCTATCAGTGCTGATCATGATGCACAGTAGGAATTTAAGACACACACATAAGATACCACAAAAGAAAACAATCCCATTCATGTGGTAAGACATATGTCAAAAGGTTGGACATTTACCCTGAGATCAGGTCCCACACCATGCCACCTTCAAAGCTGTCTGTTTGAGTAAATGATTCTGTGATATGCACAGCAAGACATCTCTAGTAACTCACAATGGCTCAAAATACATCATTCCTCCTCACAGACAGAGGAACGCTTAAATTTACCTTATGGGGCCCCCAACATTAGAAGGACATGGACCTGTTTGAGAGGGGCCATGAAAATGATCAGAGTGAAGGAACACCTGCTCTGTGAGGACAGGCTGAGAGAGTTGGGGCTGTTAAGCCTGGAGAAAAGAAGGCTTCAGGAAACCTTCTAAGCAGCCTTCCAGTACTTAAAAGGGGCCTACAAGAAAGCTGGAGAGGTACTTTTTACAAGGGCATATAGTCATAGAATCTATATTTTTTTAACTCTTTATGCTTACATCAAAAAAAAATATGTCCAGAAATCAGTTACAATTATTTATAGGTTTAGATTGTTCTACTTCGATATTTTGTTAGGCCTAGACTTTTTGTTTGTTTGCTTGTTTTGGTTAGGTTTTTGTTTTTGTTTTGAATTATTCCTTATTTTCTCTTATTCAGCTATTTCTACATTCCTGTTATCATCAAGTAAGGCCAGATGTGTAAGATGCTGAACAATTACAACTCTCAGTTCTCTTGCTTTCCAGCATCTTTCCAGTGTTGTTTCTATTACTTCCACTTCAATTTTTTAAAGGAAACCTACCCAAGATTATCATTGCACTGTAATAATCTGGATCAAAGAGCATTTATTACAAATTTATGACCTACATTTAAGATCTGACATCAGCAAAAAGCTCAATATCTGTAGTTATTAAGAAAGTATCACTGCATGTTTGGGATAGTTATATCTTGCTCTTGTCCAGTTATTTAAGCACAAAAAAATTAATAGTAAATATTACACATTTTTTTTTGCACAGTGAATCAGTTTAGCTCATATTTTGTCACCCTGAATGGTCTTCCTACCTTTGATTATCTATTTCTGATTGGAGGTTTTACAATAATCCCTCAAGAAAAAGATGCATAAGCATTATTTTTTTCTGACGCTGTACTTCTGTAAATAGCACGTAACTGCAGCAGCTGAGTTACTTTCATGTTAATGACTAACAGGAAAACTTTTCTCGAGCAAATAGAGCAGATAGTTGCAATATTTGAACTGCATGAACCCAATGTGAATTCCATGTTTAACAATTCATCTGGAGGATTTGACAAGTCCAGAAGCATGAAAAAGAAAGTTGGGAGCTGGCTGTCATGACTGAACCTCTATGTGTGAAACTCACATTTAGATGCACAAAATCTTTAATATCAGTAGAATGCACATGAACATTAGGAGCACCACAGTGATAAGTTAAATTGATGCTTTATCTCAGTAAGTGCAATGGTCCACAAAAGCAGCAGAACGCAGTTCTGGAAATTGATTTTTTACCTTGCTTAGTGTATCAGCTAGCAACAGAAACAGATGGGAGGTTTGAGTAATGCAAAATGGCCCACATTTACTACAAAACCAGTTTTCTTTTAATTATGTCCTCCTTCAGCCCTGGTTGTGTGAAGAGCTGAAATCTCTGGTTCAATTCAGAAAAATACTTTAATATCTTTCTTGAGGAAAACATATAGTCTTATTGCTTTTAATGGGATTACTTTCATATTTCAAGCTCAGTATGTACTCAGTCATTTTCTAGGATTTCATTGCAGTGCTTAGTAACCTGAAAAAAAAATATTCTGCCTATTTGCATTGTAAATTTGTTGTCTGCTAATATCAATGTTTGAGATTTTTATTTTGCAGTAGTGGAGGGATTGGTTTTATATCAGACCAAAAAAAATATAAACATACAACCCCATCCTACCACCTTCCCCAACTAGTAAAACAAAAAGAGAATCTGGAAATGCTGGAATCTAGTGTTTCTTCAACATGTTGTTCATTATTATCAAAGGACATCAGTTGTTACAGGCGTTACACAAAATCATATATTTTGTCCTCATTTTCTGCATGCAAAATTCAGTTTAGCAGAAATAAAAGGAGAATATATTGAAGAACAGATGGGCCAAAGGGGATTTCAGGCACCAGAGAAGAGTCTGGCTGTGTCCAACAAAGGTGAAGAAGAAGGTGGCAGGAGGAGAGTGAAGATCAGGCAAATTTAGAGCACAATGTACCTCTCTCCTCAGTCCCCCATCATTACAGATTTCCAAGACATGCAATTCTCTCTCCCATGACCTCTCTCCCTCTCCAGAACCACAGGAACTTGATGGTTTTTCACCTTAAATCTAGTGACAATGCATGCCTAGTGGTGGGTTGCATGAAGAAATAAATGGTATAACAGTTAGAGAATGGACAAAAATATTCAGGACCCCTGTGCCCCTGAAAACAAGTATGCCTTAATGTCTCTTACGGTGTTTTTATAAATATTACCTTTCACTTTAAAGAAGCTCTACGTAGCATATAATTTAAATGTTTTGCAGGAGCTTTAGTGAGTTAGATATCTGTTTAGATTACTTCACATGAGTGTTGCAAAACAATATATCCATGTAAATCAACAGACAACTCTCCATGAGAACTTCCCTAGGTACGAAAAAAAATATAGTATTCTACTGGGAAAAGAGAAAAGGAATTCCAAGAATTTCACTTACTGCAAAAGAGCTAAGTCACTAGAAACTAGTTATTTGACATATTCCAGAGTGACATTTTTTTAAACAATCCCTTCATGAAAAGGGATTATAATGACACTACTGTCTGCTCTGCCTCAAGAGAGAATTGTCCATCTGTTAACAGGTCTCTGAATCCCTATTATTATTAAGTAGTGTTTATAGAAGTATCAGAGTACCCTTGGCACATTGAGAAACCAATAGGGCACATTTCAAGATAGCAGATTTTTTTAGTTAAAATTCTGGGATCGTTTTCCACATAAAAGAACTGTGTTTCAAGATCAGCTTCATTAGGAAGCTCTGCTGGGATTTCATGTTTTTATTTTCTTACAGAGGAAAACTTATTTCTCTAAGAAGAGCTCCATCTCCTCACACATAAAATGTGCAAATATACAATTGTTCCCCCTAGTTTTAATTTGCATTTTATGATTACAACTAGATTAGAATTTTACACATTGCATCATTATTTAGAAACAAGTTGCTTTTATATTTCCCGCATTTTCTGAATAAAAACAAAGCCACTCTTAGCTTTTCTTGTTACTACTGCTAACAACATATATTAATATGTATACAAAACTACAGCCCCCTAAAACTTGTATAACTGTCCTAACAGATCCTCACTAATACTTAGAACTAAATAATTTGTCAAAATTTTATCAGGACTGGTCCAGCTCTTAAAGTAAATCACAGCCGAGGTGGAAGGGATGCAAAGGTGGCATAAAGCCATGTTTTCCTTCCTTTAAAGTCTTTCATTGACATGGTATACAGCGCAGAATCTTGTTATTTGAGAATAGCATTCATATATAATCATAGAATAATTTAGGTTTGAAGGGACCTTTCAAGATCATCTTGCCCAAACTACTGCTCAAAGGAGGCCAAATTTAGAATCACATCAGGTCGCACAGAGCACTAGCCAGATTTGTTTTGAATATCTCCAAGTATGGAGAGTCCGCAACATCTCTGGATAGCCTGTTCCAATGTTTCATTACACCCATAATGAAGAATTTTTCTCCTAATATCTCACCAGAGTTCCCTTTGCTGCAGCATGTGTCTGCTGCCTCTCATTCTTTTGCTGTACACCTTTGAGAAGAGTCTGGCTCTGTCTTCTGTATAGTCTCCCATCTTGTAGCTGTAGGCAGCAATAAGGTCCCTCCTGGGCTCTCTCCCAGGCTGAGCAAGCCCAGCTCTCAGCCTCTCTTCATATAACCAGTTCTCCCACCCCTGACCACCTTGGTGGACCTGCACTGGAACCCCTCCATGTTTTTCCTGAACATTTGGTCTCACAGATGTTGATTAAAGGGGAATGACCACTTCCCCCAACATGCTGCCTAGGGTCCTATTAAATGCAGGCCAGCATCTAGTTAGGCTTTTTTTTTTTTGATTGCTGCCCGAGCACACACAGAGCTGATGAAGGTTTAAGCAGTTTTTACACTTTCTAGCACAGCGGGATTTCCCCATGGTCCACACTGTGGACAGTACATAACTTTAAACAGTCTTTTTATACTCATGGTATGTTTGTAGAGGGCCCAATGCATGACGTCTCTGAGTAGCACATATTAATGGAAGGTAAATGCACACAATGAAAGGCTGATTCGGATAAAAGATTAGGTCAGGTAAGGTCCAGTGTTGAGGGAACTGGTCATTTATACTTATAACACAGGTCAGACTTAGAAATACAGAAAAGTATAACTGCTATTGAAAAACGCAACCCTAGTGAAAAGTACATACTTCTAATGCTCCACAGATACATGCAAATGTAAATGAGTTCCTATACTCTTGTCCTTTCTCTGCTGAACCTAATGGAACGCCAGTTGCACTAATCATTATAACGTCTCCCAGAAGCTTATTTGGCAGGCATTGGAAAAAAAAAAAAAATCAAATTATTTCACAATAGGCCAATAAAATCAAACAAGAAAGTTATCTTTAGGGACAACTGCAGTATTAAGTATTTTTTGTTTGGATAATGATTTACAGTGTGACTGAAAACTAACTGAAAAATGATGGAAGTACCTCTTTTATTTAAATGAGTTTAGAATCAGATCCTTAGAAGTAATTATTTTATGCACATCCTAGTGATTGACATTATAGCAAAATAAGAAAATGGCTGCTAATCACTTTCCAAAAGACAGTGTTTAGACAGCTTTTTTATTGTTGCAGAAAACAAATATACTCTCTAACATACTGTAATGAGCTGGCCAAGCTATTTTAAAGTATTAGCTGTCTTTATGTGCAATAAAGTATTAAAAAAAAAGAGTCTCTTGACACATATTCTATATCCCTTGAGGTCTAATTTTCAGATTAACAGAATTTCTTTTTTCTTTTTTTTCTCCCCTTTCCCTTTAAAGACTCAGATTTCCAGGCCCTCTAGAGCATCCTGCTGCATTTTCTGCCCTTTCAGAATAAGCTTAAAGGCTGACAGACATTTTTTCATTTTCTTCTATTCTATAAAAAAGCTAAAAACTTTCAGCATACAAACCTTGTTCTAACTTTTTCTAATATATTTAGAAATCTGTTCATTTATTAGCTTATTTTATTCACTTCAAAAACTGAAACCAGCCTTCCTGTCCTTCTCATAAATCAGAATTAATTTTTAAAAGTCTAACAGCATGGCACAGTATAAAATTTCTGCTAGATATCCCATGTTAAATAGAACTACAATAACAGTCTGAAATATACATAAAATAATGATAGAAGTCTCCTGAGTGAATATATCCTACGGCGAAATTCATACAGGTAAAGGGTGTTTTGCACACCATTTAAGGCATAAAGTCATGTGCAGGGTTCTGCTATCAGAGGAGGTGCACAAAAATGCCAGTGAACCCTCCAACATGCTGCAGAATCAGTTTCAGCTCTAGCCCTGCTTTGGGAGCTCGTTGATCCTGGTCCAATACTGCCCCAGGGAATGTCTGCAGCTGTGTGTTCATATGGAAACAGAAGATCCTAGAGAATGTGAAGCTTTGAAAACAACCCTCAAAGCAGCATGACAGCCCAGAGAGAGGGACGGGGCAAATAGGCTCCTGAAGACTGGTTTTGAAAGTGTGAATGTCTAGTCCCAACTTACTAACACTGTACTCTGATTCTGGACTAGAGAACTCCTGCCTTTAAGCACATCAGAATACTAAACTGGAAAACTTTCAGCTCCAAGTGTAAAATCTCCTACGATGTTCTTCAAGAATACATCGTCATCAGATGTGCTACATCCATCTTTTCATGGATATGTCACTAATATGAAACTTCTTCACATCTCTGTAAACCTTGAAGTACACTATCCAAAAGCCTGAGGATTATACTGATTCGTACTCCATAACACAGAGCTACAAATTTTAATTTGATAATTACAGGGGCTTCTGTAAGAACAGGATACAAATTATAAACTATGTTTATTTTTCCACAAAAACTTATGTTGGAAAACTTCTCATTCTTCTCATCTATCAGAATATTAATTGTAAGGTTGCATATGAAAATGCATGTATAAATATAAAATAGTATACTAAAATGCATGGTATATGACCATGAGAAAGGACAGGCAAAAAATCCTCAAACATGGGGAATGTCAGTTAAGCCCACTCTTTCATCTGAAGTCTGTCAATTACACAGTTTATAAACCAATATTTTTCTTTAACAGTTATGTTACTATCACCAGCTGCACAAGATCCTCAGCTACTGAAAAATCAATTCAGTAATTAATAGTGAAAACAATCTCTTCATTCCAATTTTGTTTACTTCTATAATCGACAGAAGATCAAACCTACTTTTTGAACAGTGACAAATTAATTGAGTAGAAATAAGTCATCTAAATCTTTTGGGATAATTACGTTAGGATGACACAAATCATTACCTAAAAGTATATTTTCCTCTTCTTTGCTTAAAAGTCTCAATAACTAGCTTGGCTGTAGGTGTCATTCTAAAGAAATACTTTTTCAGATTAATCCTCTCCACTGCACGTAACAGTGCACACTCAACCTTTACTCTTAGAACCAATAAGCAAACACTGAAAATTGTTTGCGGTCACATTCATTAGCACTATTACTTATAATTATTATTCATTTTACTAAATAAAATATATTTTTATCCAGTATAACTGAAAGCCATGTTTTCAATAACATGTTACAAAAAATTTGGATAGAGAGCATGCCTTGGCAAAATCCAAGGATAGTATTCAAAATCTAAGGAGATTATAGTATTTGATCTCTTTGAATGGCACTGTTATTTATCTTCAAGCTTTGCACAGCCTCCATGGTTCATTGCTTTTAGTAGAAATCTATTCCTACTGCAAACCTTCCTCAAAATCCAATGATGCCAATGCAAAGTTTCTGAGTAAAGGCTGGTTAGCATCTTAAGAAAGAAAAGTTTTCCATTCTTCCATAATGTAGCAGAAAGTAGTTTATCATCCAGTTCCTCTGTCCACAATTTTCTCTTTTATGAAGAATCGCAACCTGACCTTCAAATACAAAACATCTTGAATGTTTTGAAGTAACGATAGTGAAATGAACTAACAGTGTAAACTGCATTCTGTCTTTTTCCTCAGCTACATATGTCTTGGCATATTATATATTCTCAGTATTTCCCATGAACTTTATTTGCAGATGAAGGTTGTCTAAAGAAACAACATATATATCTCTTCTCAGTCAGTCTTACTTTTTTTCCTTTGAGGATCAAATCCTGCAAAACATCAGTCTTCAAGCAGATGAGTAAAATATAATCATTTTCCTCTAATGAAAACATCGATGACACTAATGCTAATATTAAATTTCTTTACTACACACTTTTTAGTATCTTTTACTTTAATTATACAGAATTTAACATGATATATACAGTCATAGATGACTAAAATATATAATGAATTTGCTTGAAAGAAATGTATATCAGTCATTTGACAGAAAGAGTAACTATAGATGTTTGAAATGAATAGCCATTGTGCTACTCTTTTATTGTGCTCCTTTTACTACATAGTATGTGCACCACTTAGGAGAATTTAAGTTGTATTCTTTCTTTTATTAAAGAGAAGCTGCCACTAAAACAAGCCTTTTCTACAATAGTTGTCTTTTTTTGTTTTGTTTTGTTCCAAAATTAACCTTTGTATATGCTATTTGCTCAAGAGTACCAATTCACTGTAACCGTCTCCAAGCAAAGTTCGAGTAGAGGCTAATGATACCTTAAACTTTTACGGAGGAAAAGTATGACAGAGTTAGTGGCTGTGATCTTGTGACACAATCAGATTGAATGAACTTAACCAAAATGCCCTTAGAGACTTAGCTTCAACAACATTATATGGTACTGTAAAAGAAAGGACAACTTAAGGTCACTTTTTTTTACCTGAGTGATTTGGAAAATGTCCTGTTACATGCCTTGCTAGGATATGGGATTTCTTTGCTTTTAAAATGTTTGCTTTCACATTTCGGTTTCTTATTAGAAATGTGGCCCTCTGTTTCAAAAGAAATATCAAACGAAAACAAACTCCCAAAACATTAAGAGCTTGGTAGGATGCCAATGGCACTAGCATTTTGAAATGTTTTAAATTCTGGGTGAGCAACTAGAGATGCATTATAATAAAATATCTTTCATAGAGCATGTATATTTATAATGTTGAATTTTTATAAGAGAAGTAGTCAATTGTGTTAAGATGGTATTTTATACCTAAAGTCAATATACTGTGATGGAATTCCTATTAAAGCTTACTGAGATCCCTGTAGAGATGTAACAAACTCTCCAAACAGAGCACAATGCAATACTGTGACTTTCAATGACTTTGAAATCACAAGAACAAGAGAGGTATGACTGTGATATTTTACAGAAAATACAGATCTGGGGAGGTAAGCACTACTTTTGGATTTCCAACTTAGATCATATCTTGTCTGACCTTTCAGAATAACCAAGTACCCACATGTCCAGATTCATCAGCTAACATACTGCTGCAGACACTCTACACATTAGGAAGCAGGGGTGGTTTTTGAGAACCTAAATCTTTTTGTCAGTTTTGAAATTCTGTCTGCTAAACTCACCTAATAATCCAGTGATAGAATAAGAGGCAGAATCAAAATTTCATTACATTAATTTCCATGTATTAAGTGATATTAACATGATCATTATAGAAAAGGGAGCCAGTTAACAGAACTGCAGTCTATATTTAGACATTGATTCGTCCATTTCATCAGAGATTATAATAAATGCCACATTCTGTTGCACAGCCAATTAGAGAGGTAAGCACAACAAAAAAGGGCTTTCCTGCTGATTTTGTTACCAGCACAGCATGGGATCAAAAAAAGAGACAAGGCTACCCAGCCGGGAACAGAAGCGAGAATAAGATTGTAATGGTGCTGGCTTAAGTGAATAAAATATTTTAGCCTTGCGTTAAGACAAAATGCAGATTCAAACCAGTTCACTTTAAAACATGTATAACAACTGACATTTTCAAGAGTTAATAATTTGATCTCATATTTAAGTTAGAGAGACCTACAGAAGAAAGCAAGCTATTGATTTTGTCTGCCAGTATAATACACTAAAATGAGGTATAAGTTAAAACCTCATGTAATTCTGGACCAACTATTTGACAAAATAAAATTTTAAAAACAAAACAGTTCTGAAAAAGATTAAAAGACAGCATGTAAACAAGTCTTCTTTGGCCTTCAACCTTTTTTTAATCTGGTGTCCTGTATAAGCAATACTGCAACTATCAGTCATTAAAATGTACTCAATACCATTTAAAACGTATTATAATTAATAAAACATTACATAATTCTACACAGTATATATTGTGATCATTAATCAAGATGAAAAAAATAGATATCTGCATATTTTAATATACACGCTCTTATAAAACTCCATAGCACAGATATTAGGCAAAATGTGTCTGTTATTTCTCCCTCTTTTTACTTAAGTCTCCTTAACAATAAATATTTTTTTTTTTATTAGGAGGAAGCAGAAGAGAATCTTACAACAGAGTGTCCTAAATGGAGTTTAGAACTGAACTGAATAGAAATCTAACACTGAAAAGTTTTGCACAGGCAAGCCAAATCTTTTATATTGAGGAATGTGAAGTCTAGAAGGCAGGTAATTACTTTCAAATTGTATAATACCAAATTACTTTTATTGCTACTGAGTAGCTAAAGTTCAGCTTTTTTTTCCTCTAGTACATATATTTCCATATTTTTCTATGTTTTCAAAGATAAGTAACACTGATGCAGTATTGCTGACAAAACACTTGCATTAATGAGCTGTTCTTTAAGACAAGTGAGGAGCTTTTCATAACCCAACATCAGCAGGGTACAAGCCTCTCAGAAAGTTATTACAGAAGCAACAAAAAAAAGGAAAAGGTATGAAATGGGGTATCTTCCCTCATGGCAACCTGGACCTTACTACACAATTGCTTCTTTCTCATGAGGTTTATATTTCAACCATTGTCTTGTATACTCTTATGACACAGTCAGCACAAGCAGTAGAAAGATAAAGAGATCTCCCTTAAATACCATTATTAAATACTCTTTTTTTTTTCCCCCTCTCAATTAATTATCTTAACATTTAATCCAATAATTGGGTTTATGGGATAAAGTAGCTTAAATAACAACTGCATGTTTTCCAGCCTTTCATCTCTCCTGTGTTCCTTGTTGAAATTACTTAATACAGAATAATTCAAGCTTTCAACTTGAAAAATCAGTGTTTCTCATACCTTTTGTTTGATGATCATGTCGTTGATATCATCAAGGTCACCTACTATCACTCTCTGAGATTTTATCTCTCGATCCAGTCGAGAAAGCCAGTCAGTGAGTTCTGCCCATGCCTTATTGAAGTCAGCCAAGGCTGGAACCTCCAAAAGCACAGAAGATGGCATTTCTGGTTGGAAGGTGGTGGTTTCCTTGGTTACCCTGGTTTGTGTATCCACAGCAACAGTTTCACCAGAAGTTACTGAAAGAAAGAAAATGCTAAAATTACTGAATAAATGAACTATGATAAATGTTTATTTCAGTAACAGATTTTATGCAATAGAAAGGGTAACATAGAAATCAACTAACTTCTTGATGTTATGTCTACCGGCAATATGAAAATTAAAATTAAAATAATATATTAATTCATTTTTCCACAGCATTCCTATTATAGTGCACATTTAATATTCAGTATTCTCAGCATATTCTGATTTCATCCTTAAAAGACCCATGGGACCTAGTAACACAAATGAAGATCTCAGTGTAATGAGAGCCACACTCTCAAGGTCAGTATTGCTATACGTGAGTCATCTTCCAAAACCTAGTAGTGTGGTCAGATGTATCAAGGCTAGAGGAAGAATATAAAAGAGTTGGTTGCAATATCAAATGTATGACAGCATGACCAAGTATCTAGAAACATGTTTCTTCCACAGTTTACTGTCACTCTGTAGCTGTGAATTTGTCTCACCAATAATCTCACCTACTGTTACTACCAGGTATTTCCCATAGACTCTGTGACCAATATAGGAGTTTACACAAAAAGAAATTCAGCCTTGACCAATTCTTGTATTTTTCCTCCATCTAACTTGAAAATGTTATGTGCTATTATTTGGATATTTGAGGATTTTTTTTTTTCTCCTTCTATTTGGAGAAAATGGCCACACCTTCCCCTTTGTGTCCTTTCCTGCTCTATTAGCGGGATTACAAACACTGTGTTCAGTATACCTTGCTTGGATTGGGGAAGTACCCAACACTGAAGCAGAGTATCTTTCTCTTCAGTCAAAAATGATGACAGATGCCACAGATAGCTACCATCAGGCAGACAGGCATGTAACATTGAACAACTCAGGATCTCAAGACTGACTTTTATTTCTTGATTTGTTTGTTTGTTTGTTTTGTTTTGTTTTTATAAATAGATGGCTATAAATGATAAAAAAATAGGTATACTTGCCCTTCAGTCACCCATGCAAAAGCAATTCATTATGCACAATATTATGGTAGATGAGGCTACATCTAATTGCATTTGTTTGTTTGGTTGGTTTTTTTTCACATTTTTTAAGAAGTCCAGCCAAAAAAGAAAGATACAAAAATAGAGAAGAAACAAGAAAAAGTCGTGTGGCTTCACAGAGGTGCTAAATCATTAGAATAGAGTGTAAATGACTACCCTTTAGAGTAGCTATAGAATCTCTATCTGAACCAACTGCCTAGACAACAAAAGAACTAAACCAGGAAAGCTGAAATAAAGCTGCGTAGAGTGTACCCTATGTTTTCTAATATCGAACTGCAAAACATGGTTATTGAGAACCAAATTTCTGAAGGATCAAGATGTTTGTTTTCTGCACTCTTTGTTTCTGTAACAGGGAAAAAAAAAAAAAAAAGCACAACCACAAAGCAAAAAGCAAGCCCCAACACCACCACCAAAACAGCATCACCACACACCACATAGACAGTAAGGTTTTCCGTGCTTTCTAGCACTTCTGAGAGTCTGGTGGCTTTCTGCATCAGCATTCACACCATTTCAACAGAGTCCCTCTGAAATCTAAAGCCTCAAGTAGCAGGTGAGGGTTCAACAGTTTGGACATAAAAACACTTGAAACAGTAAAACAATCAGTAACGTTAACTGATCTTGCCAAGGAATTTAGCAGCTATTTTTCACTAATCAGGAAGGTTTTGAGTTACTTCACTGGGGAATCAGTGACCCTCTTTAGCACCGCAGAAAAGAAAAAAGCTGTGCACAAGCATTTAAATGACTGTCACTGTAAAAGCACCAAAGATACTGTCAGCATTAAAAATATTGTACGATTACAAAAAGTTTACCAAATCAACTAACATTATTTATCCAGCCTGAATAAATGGAAATATTATTATACCAAAAGTGACTCCTGCAAATTCTGTGAAATTATTATTTTTAATGGCATACACTACAATTAAATATATTTATCCACCCATCCATATTGTTATTGCATTTCTGAAATACATTCCTGTATTTTTCCTTTCTGTACTTTAAAATCACACACCTGTGGATAACTATGAAGTAAATTAATTATTGTAAAAGGCTCTTCTAACACAGCAAGTTTTAATTAATAACACACAAATAGATGAGAAAATGGAAGTATCTTCTGACATGGAAAAAGGTTTGCAAGGGTTACTTTGTAACATCACACTCTTTGCTATAACAGAGTATCTTGTACAGTTAAAGACTGACAGTTTTTAATATCAAATGCCCCTAAATGATCTCTTTTCTTCCTCTTTTATTTCATTTTTTAAATTTTTACCCACAGATGCGAATAATTAATAATAATCTGTACTCATCAGGTTTTCTTTCAAGGCTAGGCTGGAAGTGGCTCCGAGAAACCTGATCTAGTTGCAGATGTCCCTGCTTATTGCAGGGAGGTTGGACTAGATGTCCTTTAAAGGTCCTTTCCAACTCAAACTATTCTATGATTCTATCTCTGTTGAAATTGCTCCAGATATTATCTGTCCTATTCTTTTTCTTTTTACCTTAATTATGCAAACAAAGCAGAGATTAGCTCTCTGCAGTACTGGTGAGGTCACAGCTGGGATACCGTGTCCATTTCTGGGCACCTCAGCACAAGACAGCTGTTGAGCTACAGGAGAGAGACCAGTGAAGGGCCACAAAGATGATGAAGGAACTGTAGCACCTCTCATATGAGGAAAGACTGAGAGAGCTGTCACTGTTTGGAAAAGACCCGTTGGGATCTCATCAAGGTGTATAAACATTTGAAGGGAGGGTGCAAAAAGGACAGATCCAGGCTCTCTCCAGTGGTGCCCTGTGACAGGACCAGAGGCAGCGGGCACAAACGGGAACACAGGAAGTTCCCTCTGAATATCAGGAAACATTTTATCACTATGAGGTTGACTGATTACTGGCATAGGCTGCACAGGAAGGCTGTGGAGTCTCCCTCCTTGGAGATACTCAAAAGCTGCTTGGACATGATCCTGGGCAGCCTCCTCTAGGTCATACTGCCTAAGCCGGGCATTTGGACCAGATGAGCTCCAGAGGTGCCTTCCAAGCTCATCCATTATGTTATGTTGTGATCAGTCAGTCCCACTAAATGACTCCTGACATAGGGGAATCATGTCTGTAATTTTTCATTCTTATCTGCCACTTTGCCCATAGCTATTAGCCCAAGGTAACATTGAGGGCATTCAGCGATCAGAAGGCAATGTATTGAACCTATCATTAACTAATGGACACAATTAGCTGAGTTTGAATTGGCTGATTGTCCCTGGAAAAGTGATGGAACAACTTATCCTTGGTGCCTTCTCAAGGCATATCAAGGATAAGAGGGCAATTAGGGGCAGTCAACATGGCTTCACAAAGGGGAAGTCATGCTTGATCAACCTCATAGCCTTTTATGAGGACATAACGAGGTGGATAAATGGTGACAAAGCAGTGGATGTGGTCTATATTGATTTCATTAAAGCATTTGACATGGTCTCCCACAGCATCCTTGCAGCTAAACTGAGGAAGTGTGGTCTGGACAATCGGGTAGTGAGGTGGACTGTAAAAAGGCTGAAGGAAAGAAGTCAGAGTCATGGTCAATGGGGCAGAGTCTAGTTGGAGGCCTGTATATAGTGGAGTGCCTCAATGGTCAGCACTGGGACTGGTATTATTCAATAATTATTATTCAATGATTTGGATGAGGGAATAGAGTGCACTGTCAGCAAGTTTGCTGATGACACCAAGCTGGGAGGAGTGGCTGACACCCCAGAAGGCTGTGCTGCCATCCAGCGAGACCTGGACAGGCTGGAGAGTTGGGTGAGGAAAAATGTAATGAAATATAACAAGGGCAAGTGTAGAGTCTTGCATCTGGGTAGGAACAACCACAGGTTCCAGTATAAGTTGAGGAATGACCTATTAGAGAGCAGCCAAGGGGAAAGGGACTTGGGGGTCCTGGTGGACAGCAGCATGACCATGAGCCAGCACTGTGCCCTTGTGGCCAGGAAGGCCAATGGCATCCTGGGGTGTATTAGAAGTGGGGTGGTTAGTAGGTCAAGAGACGTTCTGCTTCCCCTCTACTCTGCCCTGGTGAAACCACAGCTGGAATATTGTGTCCAGTTCTGGGCCCCTCAGTTCAAGAAGGACAGGGAACTGCTGGAGAGAGTCCAGCGCAGAGCCATGAAGATGATTAAGGGAATGGAGCATCTCCGTTATGAGGAAAGACTGTGGGAGCTGGGTCTCTTTAGTTTGGAGAAGAGGAGACTGAGGCGTGACCTCATTAAATATGTAAAGGGTGAGTGTCATGAAGATGAAGTCAGGCTCTCCTTGGTGACAACCAATGATAGGACAAGGGGCAATAGGTACAAACTGGAACACAGGAGGTTCCACTTAAATATGAGAAGAAACTTCTTCACAATGAGGGTGACAGAACACTGGAACAGGCTGCCCAGGGAGGCTGTGGAGTTTCCTACTCTGGAGACATTCAAAACTCGCCTGAACGCCTTTCTGTGTAACCTCATCTAGGTGTCCCTGCTCCAGTGGGGGGATTGGACTAGATGATCTTTCAAGGTACCTTCCAATCCCTAACATTCTGTGATTCCGTTTGTGGCTTTTAACAGAGTACTTGGCTCGTTACCTAAAGCAACAAGTTCCAAATCATGGTTCAAAGTCTGAATATTTGGATTAATGCCTCCCTTGCCCAGCCCTCACACCCTGTTTTGGGGGGAGATGGGAAACAGGTCTTTAAATATTGATTGGTGCTTAGCACCCCATAAATTCCTCCTGTGCTGGCTAGTGAGCAGCACAACACTATCAGGCTTTCACACTTTGGTGGTAGCTGCCATGGTGTCTCCTCATCCTTCTCAAAGTAGCAATACACCAATAACGGAAAGCTTTCCGTTAGCTGTCAGCAGATGGAGTAAATTTGGCAAATATGGCTGCAGGGGAGGAGAAAAGGGGAGGAAAGATCACCTTCTTCCATACAGTGGCAGATCACAAATGGCTCCAAAAATGGCTCCCATACAGTTGCTCCAAAAAAAAGGCCCCCAAACAAAGGTAACATTCAAAACAAAGCCACATGAAGCAGGAACACTGAGGAAGGCATGAACACTGTATTAAGATCTGAAAGGCCATGAGAAAGGAAACTACATAATGTTTTAGGTAAAAATAACTTATAATGGAGTTACTTTTCACACAGTTACAAACAAGAACTATTTCATTTGTAGAATCTGTTTCTATTTTGTTCTCTTGCTAATGTACATAAAAGCTAGAAAACAATGTCAACATTTAAAAAAATATGTTGTTGTTTTAAGTTCCTTAGTTTAACTCAGTTGGCACTTAGAGCTTACAAACTTCAGTGGTCTGTAATAACTCCCAGAAAATCCCTGAGGAAAAAAAATATATATATTAGTCATTACTTTCTCTGTCTTCATTACACTGTCCAGAAAGTAAGGTGAATTCAGTAAGAGTCACAGATTATCATTAATATCCTCAGAATTATACCGTGCATTCCTGCCAATATAGTAATTGTATTATAATGGGAATGCCTTGGTTGTACAGTTTTAATGTCTACAATTAGAAGGATATTGAATTTTTCATCTTTGTTCAGCAGGGGGAGAAAATGTCAGAGAAGTATTTGAGCATGTCTGTCTCTGATGAATGTCATTTAATTGCACGAAGGACAAAAAATGTGCAAACAGCACCAACTAGAAATAAATAATGAAAACAAAATATACCAGCATTTTTTATAGATTTCAAAATATTTTGTTTGTTTTTATTTGTTTGGTTTTGTGTTGTCCTTTAGAGCTTTCTGTGTTTGATGTGTTTTTATGTCTTCCTCTCTTTGAGCTGAATATTAAAAATCTGTTTGACATCTAGAGAAAATTATATACCAAAGACATAAATTCACAGAATTCTCTATATTGTCTCACTTCTGGATGGGAATTCAGCTCCACATATCAGTCACAATTTCCTGTGATAATTCCAAAATGCCACCTCACTTCACCCTCTCCTCACATTAACTCCATAACTCAAAGTGATTCTGAGAAAGGTTCATTATTTGCAGTGAGGTATTCCATATAATGATCAATACGCGCAATTACTGAAAAACAGTTAAATGTTTAATTATATAACTTTACAAAAGTAGCTAAGTGTGAAAAAGCATGCACAAGTGTTGACTTCCAGTCTTTATCAAGGGATGAATACTTAGGTCCACTTCCATCTGGCCTAAAGTTCATGTGAAGGCCTTGTATTTCCTCTGTGAGTTCAGAGGAAAACAGTCCCTTAGTTTGGCATTCACACATGTTAAACAGATGTTGTCCTGTCTAAGAGGAAATTTCTATTCTCATCAGTATTTCAGGTAAATTGAAGAAAAACTTTCTAAACTGGGACTCTACAGAGCCTCCATAGGTAGACTCAGGGTGTTTGATAAAGAATGCCTGGCATCTTTCAGCATCTCACATATTTTGGCCTGAGTATAGTCAAGAGTTTGAGAATTAATACATGTTTAGTTATGTATTTTTCCTCTAGTGGGAGCTATTTCAGAAGAGGTTATTCCCAATTTTCTATTGTTTATGATTTTACTGCTCTGGATTTTGGCTTATGTGTGGTGGTTTTTGTTTGTTTGTTTTTGTTTTTTGTTTGTTTGTTTGGTTGGTTGGTTTTTTCCTTTTGTTTGGTGGGGTTTTTGTTTGTGTGTGTGTGGTTTTTTTTTTTCATCCCTTTGATATAGTTCTTTTGCATTAGAAACTTGAGATACTACAGAGAAGACTGTAAGGCACTAGCAGAAGCGATTCCACTTTGACTGAGCAGTCAAAACATTTGAGTTACCAAATTATTTATAACAATTATTATTTATACTTTTATAAAGTGATTGCACAGTATGTTTCTCTTCTGATGTTTATCTCCCCTCAGAACAAAAACTCAACCTGAAACAGTACATCTGACCCTTATTTCTCTTTCTTTCATGCTCATACATGGTTCATTCAACAGAAACATATAATCAATTAAATTTAATAGAGAAATATAAATCAACATTAATCACATAATATAGAGAAACAGATCTCCTTCTGAAACAATTTAACTAGATTATTTTCTTTAATATATGAATAGCAAATTTTATCCTACTGAAAAACATCAGAAATACAATTAAAGACTTATCTTTTGACTTATTTAAAACTTGTATCAGTTCACTCCTGTGGTATGATAAACCACAAAACCAAAAGGACAATTAGAATTTAAAACATTAAACCACACCAACCTCTAGCTTTTAAGCTAATTGCTCATTAGTGCTTTCTGCTGTTTACCAGAGAAAGAAACAGCGTGGAACAACAATAGGAGGGAAAAAAATATAAAAATAAAATATTTAACAAAAAGCTGAAAAACAATCTAATAATACTGTGATTTTTAATCTGTTCCTGAACCTGGAAATACACTGGATAAAAGTCAAAAGTATGTTGATAATTTTTGCATCTTGAAAATAATTTGTAATGTTAAACTTCAAGAGTGAGAATAATAGGAATGTGTCATGAAATTCAAAGTCAAATATTAAATGCAGAAATAACAAAAGCAGAAACAAATCTATTGCAGGAAAACACTTTTTTCTCTCTTCTTTTATTCTGCTTGTTTCAGTATCGTGTTTCAAGATATGGTCAAAAAGACAGAACAAATCAAACTCATCTAGGTACTGAACAGGAACGGAATAGACAGGAAGAACGACAACACTCCCAAAAGCTTCAAACCCCTTCCAACACCTCCTTTCAAGCCAAAGTCATTAAGTAGGACTGACCTAGTTCACAGGAATGTTCCTAACCATCCCTTTGAATGTTTTAAATAGTGTTGAAGTTTTAGTTATGGAAGGTAACTGTATCTGCCAGCTCAAAGCTTTCTGACAAAGAGGAAATAACACAGTTACTGGATGTATATTTTTAATTCAACTTGCATGTCCTGCCTGAGGATTTAGTTCCATGGTTAGCAGTACCAATTAGTGTATATGCCAGCCTTAAATCCTTTATACAATAAATAACAGTAACATACGACCATTAAACTTCATTTCTGTTTTAGTCAAGGAAACCCAGCTGCATTCTAGTCACCCTGAGGAAAATAGAGGAAAAATACCTGTACCCTGTGGCATATGCACAGACAATATCACTCAGTGATTTCACTATTTTAACACAAGGAACATTGCCTTCTCTATTGATGAACCAAATGAGTATTCCCTCTGTGGGCAAACCAGCAGCTGACTGATTTGGAGCTGGCACACCAGGCTTATTTCACAGGAAGCCTCAGTGTCATCTTAACAGCACCTTAGCCTTGTGAACTTGATGGGGAACAACCAAACTCCACAACAGCACTCAGCTGAAGATCTATACCTACTACAGTGTATTTTTTACCTTTTTTTTTTTTTTTTTTTTTTTTTTTTTTTTTTTTTTTAAAGTCCTGTGTCATTGCAGCTGATTTTCTAAAGGGTTTGAGCATCCATACTCATACTCTTAAACTCCAAGCAAGCTTCCCTGAGAGAGACCTGAGACTGATTTATTCCTTAGATTTGTCTCAGTGATAAATGAATAGTCTCATCTCTTTCTGTCCTTCAAAGTTCAGAAAACAAAGTTAAGAGTACATTTTCTCCCATGCAGTACAACCCTTCCACGCGAAGTGCTCACTGCCAAAAATGCTTTTCAAAGAGGGGACTACCATAACCTGCCAGGTGTTCTGGGTCACAAAGGAGTTCTGAAAGAAAAGTAATAGAATTACTGTGGCCAACACAGCTTTGATTATCTAAAATAACTAATATCAATTTATTACAAACAAAAACCTCAACTTTGAAATTTGATGGCAAGGATGCAGTTTTTCTGGTGATCTGAACTCAGAAAAATAGTTTTCTATTGGTCAAAAAATTATTGCCAAGCAAATTCCATCCATAGCTCTAAATGTGGAAAATATGCACTCTTAGAGCATTGTATATACACGTTAACATTTTCTTAATATCTTAGTCAGCTCTTAAACATAAAAAATGTTTCAAAGTGAGTCTTTTTCTGTTTAAATAAAACACCAGTGTCAAACAAACCAATGTCTGATCGTCTTAGCCTTGAATATTTAGTAAAAACTATTCCTAGAAAAAATGACTTAGTAACCATATCATAAATATTTCATAGATAGTCATTTTAATAGAGTATAAATGGATAACAGTTAGTGATTGATTTCATTAATACTTATGGGACATTCACATGATGTGCTATTGTTATCAATTTAAGACACAAGTTAAGTGCCTAGACTTCCTTTATATTCAAGAAGCTCTTAATGATTCCTAACAAGTCATTATGGATTATATACAATTTAGATTAATGCAGGTGAAAAAGAAGAAGCTGATAATTTATGAGATTATTAGTTAAAGTTTAGATCTATAAGAATTTATGCAGTGTAATGAAGAGAGAGACCAAAACTAAAGACCCCATAATTTCTAGATATTCAAAAGAAAGCATGCAGTGGAGGTTAAAAACTGTTTACAAGTGAATGTGTCCTGCTACATCTGAAAAATAATCATAAAAGTTATGTTTTCTAATATGTGACTATTATTAGCTTAATAAATAGTATAATAACTTTAAATTTACAGTAGAAATTTAAGTGCCATCTTTCTCAGACTTGTCTTTCTCTGACATAGGAGAGATCTGGTAGAATTTTCTTCCTTTTCTACTAGTTTTAGTTTCTCATTTGGTGTAGGTGGAAGATTTCACATGTCTGGCCAGAGAAGTTACAAAACCTCAGACTGCATATAGTGGTTTGCATAAAATAAGGTGAAGTCATACTGTGTATTAAATGATTTGTTTATTTACTGTGTGGATTATCACATGGAAATTTGGACAAAAGTCTTATTTTCTTCATAAGGTAAATACAAACCTTTGACAGAATTGTATACAGGTAAAAATACTTTCGTTTCTGGTAAAGACTTTCGCATTTGACAACAAAGAAAACAGTTTAGGAATATTCAATGCATATTAGTTTCCTTGTTTCAGGATGATACATGGGCTTTTTTCTTAACCAAGTATGAAATAAAGATTTCACCTTTTTATAGACATAGATATTTTAACCTTTTTCATGAGAACTTTGACAGGAAACCTTAAGAAGACATTACATCAAGGGAGTCAGTCTTTAGGGGGGAACAGATATGCTACAAATTTATACTGCAGTAACACTTTGGATCCCAAAGAGATCCATGCTACTTACAACCAATTTAAAAATAATCTATCTGTAGAACACAGCAATAATCTGCATATGCAAAAGTACAGCAGTGGAGCTGCTATTTGCCATATGAGGATTACTTATGTGTTTGTGTTTTTAAGGATAAAATTACCTGGTTGGCTCTTAAAATTTCTGAACAGAAGGAAGTGTTGAGGAAAATGTTTCAGCCTGTTTTGGGATCTCTTGAAGCAATAGACAGAATCAACAGAAATAGTCTCTTTGGTGATATTAAGATGCTGCCAATGAGTAATTTTACTTTTGAAAGTGCATAACAACACTACTTTTGCTTTTATTTAAATTCATATTTTAATAATGATATAAAATTTCATTTTTGTATTTATTCCTTCTCCCCACCCTAAAAATATTTTCAGTAGTTGATTCCTGCATCCCTAATTAAGTTTCCCAATAACTAGAAACTAAGACAATAATTCCTGTGCAGTCTGAAGAGTTTCAGCTCAAAAGCCCTAACATTATTTTTTTTATGACAAACATTTTTTCTGTTGTTTTTTAAATGCAGCATTATTTGTACCCCTACAGAAAGCATTTTTTTTTTTTTTTTCCAAAGGATGGAAGTC
This sequence comes from Streptopelia decaocto, assembly GCF_964273445.1. Classification (NCBI taxonomy): domain Eukaryota; kingdom Metazoa; phylum Chordata; class Aves; order Columbiformes; family Columbidae; genus Streptopelia; species Streptopelia decaocto. The sequence continues at coordinate 111,041,009 of NC_138663.1, forward strand.
TTTTTGAGCAAGCAGTTGTTGCAGTAATTACAAAAGGGTTTCATGAAAATGAATGTTTTGTACCACAGCAGTCATGGTGTTCCATCAATTTCTGTCACATACTTGCCTTATAAAAACATTGTGACAACATCTGTCACAAAGGATGCAAGATCCTCTCAGTATTCCTTTTGTCAGTAAAAGTAACAAGTTTCTTGATTTGGGATGCAGCTTTCAATTGGTTGTCAATCCATATGACAACAATTTACATTTCCAGTGTGCTGCTATTGGCATGTGAACGACTTTTGGCAGCTAGATCTTTGATATAAGGAAAAATACATGTTGCCAGCAGCTCCAACTTTTACAGTCTCATGAAAATCACCTCTTCTAATTTTGTAAGATCTACAAATTGATGTAACAGGCATAAATTGCTATCCTATCCAATGGGAACTCTGAAGAAAAAAGTGTACAAAATTGTACACAGATACAGAGTGATCTCTTAATAATACCAAAGAGCCAGTGGAATTTTAGGTACCAAATAGTTTAACAAAATAATCTGAACAGATCTGAAGAGAGTTTGAAATAATCAGAGTTCAATTATTAACTAATTTAACAGCATTATAGTATTCATGCAAAAATTTCCATGTATACCCTTTGAGAGAAAAAATCTGCAGAATTAAAAACAGTTGTTCAAACCTAGAGAAAGCAACCTCATCACCACCATCACTTTGTTTTTGACAAAGTAATTCCTCAAATCACTGCAAATATCTTCTGTTCTTTCATCAGAAATGTTAAAATATCTTGCCTTTTGCTACTTTGTGAAACACTTGTCAAGCTTTCTCATGAAAACACAATAATGCTCACTTTTCAGGTCAAACTAACCTCGATTGCTCTTCTAGCTATTTTACTTTGACCTTAGGAAAAATTGCCTTCGGGAACTCTAGTGTCATCTGACCACTGATCTATTGTTGAAGGAAATATCAGTAATGCAAATCTCTACTTGCGTATCTCCATCACTATGTTTCCTGCTGCTCCATGCAGACACGAGTAAAGACAGCAGTCTGATATTTCAGTGACAAATTTCATATAAACAGCAAGACTAATAATTTTCTAGCTGGAGTAGAAGAGAAGGTTTTCATTTGCCATCTTTTCCTCATTTTAGCCTTCTACAGTTCAAGAAATGTGTCTGTCTTTCTTTCATCATCCCATGCCCTCTGACTACAACAGAAACATCAGTAGCAACCATGAGCTTTGTTCCCCATTTGCTGTGGCCACCACTCTGCTCATGACCTGCGATCACGCTTGCTCACATTCCTCGGTTTGCTCTTTCTCTGCAGAGTAACCCTAACTCTCTGGCAGCTCCAGTCACTGCACCAATATTAGAAAAGGTGTCAAAGAGCCACTGCATTTCTTGGTAAGGTATGACCAGGATGGCACTGAGCATTGCTGCTTTCAGAAGGAAAATCAGCTTGCTTTGCTCTTTCAAAAAGAAAAGTCAACAGAGAACAGCACACAGGTCAAGAGGACTGTGTGCAGAAAGACCTATCACTTTTCTAGTATTCTAGTAAATTAAATAGATTTTCACATAATGTAGTTGCCAATAGACTTAATTAGTATATAAAAACAAACAGAAAAGAGAGATTAGTGCTATTTGCAAGCCCATGCTATCTGGATAGGCAGATATTAGTAATTCAGGTTACTGCAACAAAAAGAAGGGAGAGAAAGAGAGCGGGTTTAAAGCATGGGGGAAAAAAAAAAAAAAGTGTGATTGAAAGCTAGAAACTGGGGTAGAAAAACTGAAAAAAAAAAAAAAGCATAAACTACTATTTTATTATGGATACATTTTTTGCCAGGAACTCTAATGAGAATCACTTTTCCATATCTTACTGAGTGAACTAATTCAAATTCTTGATTCTGTCTGTTTTAAATATAATGCAATTGTGCCGTTGCCACATTTCTTGAAAATTACTAACAATGGATTCTGCAGTGTGTGCTGAATATAGTTTTGGAGAAAAATACACATTAAATTAATTCAATTCCTTTCTGAGCCATGTTACATGAGCCATGTAAAAAAGATTGACCATAACTATCACTTAGTTCTCTGCTGTTGCCTGGTATAGGTTATCAATAATAGTCTGATGAATTCTACAGTATGCTATCACTTACATTTCATGGGATTTAATCAAAATGAATCTTGGATATCCTACTGCTACCAACTATTGATCAAGAAATTAAATGAAAGAAAACAAGCTGCAAAGCCAGTTCCTCAGAAGAAAATACCAGATCGTATTTTAAAAATGGAATAGGTGAATGTGGTCCTTTGAAAGACTGATGATAGCATTAATCTTATTTACATCATAAAACCTGACAGCTGCACTTTCGATAACTTGTTATAGAATAGAAAAAGTAGCCCTCGGTTCCTAATTGTCTATAATAACAGCAAAGCAGCCAACTCCTGCTTTCACTTTATGATTTACATTTCATCATAGGTGTGAGTGTAATAAAAATTTTGAGTAGTAACCCAGAGTGAGTTTTATTTAATCAACTGGGCCCTGAAAAAATCAAAGTAAAAGTCCACATTTCCTTTGCAAACTGCACTGTCACACCTGTTTATTACAGATACTTTCAAAGAGTAACCTACTGGGAGATCCATGAAATAGGATGTTAAATATAAAGTTTAAATCTTTCTTTTGATTTAAATCAGATTTTTGTGGCTTAGGTATATTTTGCATGTATTTTTCACCTGTCAGATAATCCAGAAACAAATCCTCACATCAAGATAGGCTATAAAGATCAAGATAGAAATTCAGAGAATCATAGAGATTTGCTTTTATAAACTTGCTTATTATGTTTTTATTCACACAGCTCTGAAGGCATAGTGTCAGCTTTTTATCTGGGCTCTTTTCATTACTTCTCCCTGTTGGTGTTGCAGAACATGCTGTGAATGACCTCCAGAGATTCCTGAAGCTATATGCAGAGAGCAAATTGAATCTGAAAGCTTTATTAGACAAGTTTGTCTTCAGCTTGTGTCTCATGTCAGCTGTATTGAAAAATAGAACTGCTTGTGAAACTGGGTCCTGACCTTGAAAAATCTCCAATCAAATGGTAACAGATTCAGTTTTGTGCCATATTGCTATTTGTTAGATGCGGCACATGTGTTAGAAATGAAAAAGCTTCTTAATGAAAATCAGATGGAATAATCAGGTGACTTCTTTCCTGAACACAATGAGGGAACTAGATTTATGGCAATATACACATAATATGGCCAACTCAGGTTGGCATCTGTGAACATCTTTACTATAGAAGCCTGTGAAGTAAAATGACTGAATTATTTATTCCTTCATCCAAAAGCAACCAAAAGAAAAAGTAAAGACGACAATATATTTCTTTACTATTCCACTTTATATGAGAGTGAGTAAGGTTTGTTAGGCCAGCTGACTTAAGGAAGAGCCTACTCCAACTGCTCACCACTGATTCAAGAACTCAAGGTATTCTCTATAATACTTCCTTTTTGCTTTGTTCCCTGTTCATCTTTTCTCTCGCATTTTGTTTCAGTAAAACTATTCATAGAGTTAAACTGAATTATAACTAATATAATAATTATAACTAATTTCCTTTAGATTCTACCTGTCCAACTATCAGAAACTATACAATTCTGTACATGGCCATTATTGGAAATAATATTTCTCTCTATTACAGCCCTCATGCTAGTGATCTTCTTTGCTGGTGTCCTAAAACTAATGTTAACTAAAATGGACTACTGGCAGTAACGTTGCCTTCTACTTCAGTGTAGAACTACTTGTCACAACAGATGCACGTTCCAGATTTTTAGCTGTTCAACTCTGTGGAGAGTGGTTCTGCAAAATTAAATCTCTACCCTGTCCCCCACACAAGCATTTTAACAGCTGATAGCACCATTCTTTTACATGCCGAATGTCATGCACCATGTATTTTTAAATATCAACACGTTTGCATTAGTATTGAAAACACTGTAGACATAGACGTTCCTAGATTTTTCAGTCTTCCCCAAGGAATTATTTTGAGTATTCTTGATCTCAATTATACTATGCCAGCTGCAATAAACAATACAGACACTCTAATATCTGATTTGTACATTTGTTTTTAATTTACCCTCTAAATACACATATTGTTATATTTTCAGGTGCACATAATGAAATGCACAAGGATTTTTAAGACTAGCACTTGGAAATTCTGAGAAACACAGTTCTGAGCTACAGCATATGTGTTCACTCAGGCACTGTGCATAACATATAAATAATGACTGTTTCAGAGCACATTAGCTATGAAATACTACAAAAAAGATAATAGTATGTATTGTGTATTTTTGCCCAAAGCTAGTTGTTGTTATTTTGTTTCTTACATTTTGTGTAATTGTCTTTTGAATATCTCTTCAAAACAAATGGTTGGCTTGATTTTAAAGAAGCAGCGGGACAGTACATTATCCAGATCTGCAGTCCACGGAATGAATACATTTTAACAGTTATAGTTTCAAAAACAAAGAATCCTTCATCCCTACTTGAATATATTAAGCCAAATATCATCTAAGAGATTTAACAGGGAAGTCTTCATAAAGCAGGATACTGCTACGACCAATCTGTTCATCTCTCTATCTTAGAATTAACCAATGTAGAATAATAGATCACTCAACTATGCATTTAATATGAAAACAAAAGAAAATTCCAGATGCATAAAATAGAGACACTAGCAATACGGAAGCACTTTCAACTTCTGAGGTAATGGGATTTTGGTTTTAAATCTTATTTTATTTCATCAAGGTATTTTTTCACATACATGCTCTGTTTGCTGCTAATTTTCTTGAAAAACCTACAGTCTCAGGAACTGTATATTTCTAGTAGCACCAGTACATGTTTCCTTAGGATGCACTCCAAGTAAAATATTAAAGGACAAGCAAATGAAATTCTGTTTTCACTAGTTCCCCAAATTCATAGATAACATTATTTCAGTTCAAACCCCAAAACTCAAGGTAGTATAAACTCTGGAGGTGACTGCTGTGAATCCTTTTTATATGCCCCAGCTCTTATATGGCCCAATGAGTGATGAGGTTTTGTTTTGGTTAAATCAGCAGCTCACAATCCTCATGTTATGACTTGCTTCTAGTGGACTCAGTCTGATACATCACTCCTCTCCCATTCTCCCTTATTCATTCTAAATCCTGAAAAGCCTTTTCTCCTGTACATGGAAGACCAGTCTGCGGCTCAGTGCCTGCAGTCTCTGACCCTTACTCCCAAAGCCAATTATACTGAAAGTACAGAATAGCTTTGATTGTATGCATTGGAAGATACCTAAAGCTGATGGCTAATGTTATGAGTTCTGGTGACACAGTATTAGCTTTCTTCAAATTCTTTGTATTAAATAATAATAACTAACAATGCATATAGAGCCTTTCTGTCAAATGCATGTCTAACTCTGCTGCAATTTGCAAAACAAAAAACATTCTTTTTTTTTTTTTCTAGGCCTGCTACAAATTGCTCCAAAATAAGGCTTGTAACTTGTAAAGTTTAAAGGGATAAATTCTACTTAATTTCAGAAGTAATTTCACCTTTGTAATTGCGGCTAATTATCACTCTACTTTTTTCTTCTTTTCGCAGTCATTTTTTTTGTTTCACTTGAGTATGTTTTTCATATAAAAAGACAATAAATTGTGTAAAAATTCAGGGAAAAAAATGAAATTGATTGTACACAAAGTACTGTTCACTGAACAAGGTAAACGAACTGCAAGAGTAGCAATATAGCATACAGCTTACATTTTTATTAGCTGCACATGCAAAATGTAGAATTAGTTGATGAAGTATTTTCCACTGTATTCATTCACAGTTATTTTTAATGTTTCACTAACTTCAAGTATAGCATGACTTAAAATAAATAAATTGTATTTTCAAGTATAGTTCTACATGAAAGTGGCAAAACTTTCCCCTAATGTCTTACTTGAATGAAGGCAAATAATGGAAAATGTCCTCTCAGGGCCAAAGTTGCGAATGCCTCCCACCCCACAATGTATTCACAGGGGTTTACAAAGTAAAACATATCTTTACCTAACATTATGTAAATGCAGCGGTAGCACTTCAGTACAAGAGAAGTCATATGAATGCTAACAGTGCTATTAAAATCTGTCCCTCCTATACAAGCACATTCTAAAACTGCATTTCTCTCTGCTTAAAATGTTTCCAAACTGCTGGCTAAGCAATACATCAAGGTATTTGGATAGAGACATTCATACAATTTCATGTTATCATGTCAAGTATAGATAGCAAGTGTGATTTCCTTCCTGAATCATCTTGTCTTGGAAGTCAATCTTTGCTAAGGTTTTAGAAGGACCCTTCAGCTAAGCACATTTTCTGAGCTGGAAAAAATAGTGCTTGTTCATTATGCCTGAGGGCACACTGGATTGGTGTGAAATTAAGGATGTTTTTTAGTGCTTCCTCTGCCAAAGAAACTATAATACATGGAGCTAGAAATAATTAGAAACAAGGTCCTTTACCTCTGTAACAGCCATCCGATGGTATATTTAGTAAGACCCTCTGGCTGAAATCTTGTAGCCAGATGAGACAAAATGATACCTGACAGGGCAGCAGAGGTTAGCCAGTTATATTTTCATTCCCTGGTCTCAAACACAGACGTCAACATTATTAAATTCAGATGTTCACAAAAGTCCCTATAGCATCAGAAAGTGAGTAATTATCAATAGAAGATACTGCCAATGCTTCACAGAGAGCTTCCAAAATAGTTCTGTGCATCTTTCTTTAAAAAAGACCTCTAATGAGATTGGTTAGATTTTGGGAAGCATGGTTAAAGCATGCTCTCCCATAGCCACTTTAAGACTCTACACATATCAATGCATCGTTCATGAGAATCAGCAGCACAGAACAAATCTGTAAAAATGTCTACAACACAAGTGGTTAAAATAACTACAGAACTTAGAGCACAGCACGACATTCAACATCTTTTTTTTCTACCCCCTCTTTTTTTTTTTTTTTTTTTTTTTAAACTAAATACAATAATACTTTAGTAACACATACCACTTTCTATCTTTACAGAAACCTGCTGTCTCAGCCTGGAGAAGGCTCAGGGGATCATATGCATGTGTATAAATATCTGATTGGTGGAACAAAGAAGACAGAACCAGACAGTCATCAGTGATGCCCAGTGACAGGACAAGGGGTACCATTCAAAGATTGAAACACTAGAAAACCTTCTATTAAAATAGAAGAAATTGTGAGAGTGGTTCAACACCGGAACAGGTTGCCTGGAGAGGTTGTGGAGTCTTAGAGATATTCAAAACCTGACTGGACATGACCCTGAGCAACCTATGATAATTGACTGTACTTTGATAAGAGGAATAGATGTCTCCCCTGGTCCCTCCTGAACTCTACAGTTCTATGGTGATACACCTATAATGATGTGGTTGCAGTACACTGACGCAAATAAAGAAAAATTACTAATTAGTGTTAGAAGCACAGGTTCAAATTTTAAGTGCTCTTGGCAATAGAAAGAAAATCAATCTTATTTCCAACTTAATCCTTTATAGAACACCAGTGCTTTTATTTTCTGCATGTGTAATTCCATCTGCTGAGTCTCAGAATTGTTAATGGTCAGAGCTTACATCTTGAATTAAGGTAAATGGGCAATTTTTCAATTCTTCAGCTAAAGATGAGTTAATATAGGAACCTATTGCACTACTCTGTGTTCTCTCTCTTGTTTCGTTATTACCATTTCCTTTGTAACAGCAAATACACAACTCAGCAACACTCCCTCCCACCCTGGAGTCTGACATAATCTGCTGACATGCAAAACTGACACAGAAAGCTTAGTGGCCCAGCACAGCAAAAAATGATTCTGCATCTCCTTCAGTTCCCCCATGTCATTCCATGAATTTCATAGCATGCCTGAGAACAAAATCCTGTAAAGCAATGATACTGCTGTACTATAAGTTTAAAAAAAATACTATTGTTATTTAGCACTTCTTAGCAGATTGCAATGATCGCCACCGGAACCACAGCAGTACTAATGACTAAAACTAAGCAATAGTTCATATTTAGTAAGATTGAACATGTCATAGTCAAGACATCTGCTTTGCTAAAATAGATACATGCTATTCTGGCAGAAGCTGAACTGACTTCTGGTACTGGATGTTCTGGATCTGTCAATATGATGCAATTATTTACTTCTCTGTAAAAATATTTTCCTGCTTTGCTGTTCTAGAGAGTCACGAGTAGAATGTAGGGAATTCTCCAATTTCAGCTTTTCTTGTATGCTATCCATAAAAACATGTTAAAAGTAAGAGGGATCAACATCCTATAAGAAATCAAATCCCAGGTGAATACTGTAGCTGTATCATAGCCACAGTTACAGGCAATTTGATGGGGGAGTGGAAAATTTCTTTCTGCTCCCATATCTGATGAACAGCTTTCCAAATTGTACAGGTGAGTAGCATTCTTCATACAAGCAAGTGAGCTAGTTCAATATTAAGTAAAAAATCTTAGAGGCTTTAGAAACTTAGAGTCAACTCAGTGATTCCATTGTGTTTCTTTTCCACCCATGCTTAATCACTATGTTTCAAAGGAAAGCAGTGGGAAATAAAATCCATTTATCAAGGAGATAAAAATGAGTTTGTAATCCTTGTAGGAAATCAGCAGGTGCAAAGAGATATGAGAAGAATAAAATATAAATATTACCTAAATCATTTAAATTAAATGGAGATAGTCTCCTGTTGTGGATTCATGAACTCAAGACACCCAGAGATGTATATCACAGACTTAATGTTTAACTGCAGAATTACTCTTAGCATGTTGTCATATAACCTTTTCTATGAATACACAAGCTTTATCTTGAAATAGTCTCAGTTCATTGGCCTATCACAAAAAGTAATTTCAGAATTTTGTTCTGTGACCAATTTACATCCCCTTTACCTGTAAAATTATTATAATCTATTAATTTAAATAATTCTTCTTCCTTTGTAGTATTTCATCCATGAATATGCATAGAAAGTAAAAAAATTCATCTGATCTCTTCATAGAATAAAGAAACAAGATTTTGAAACAGTAATAATTTAAAAAGCAGGCTGCACTCTTTTCATCAAATCCATAATCTGTCTTCTGGGACACATTACACAAAATAGAAAGGAAAAGATAAAAAAAAAGGTGGAATGCCACACTAACACACCTCTGGTTTACAAGCTAAAGCTGAAATTTGTAAGGCTGCAGAATGAATTTAGACCATCTCCAGTCACTTTCATTTTAATTGTGTGATTTGTAATAATTTCAAAATATGTATATACTGAAGCACTTACAGACACCTGAAGAGACAAGGCCAAATGCTCCTAATGCTGGCTTTTCCTTTAGTTGTTGAATTAAGTAGTTTATTGCCTTCCAGTCAGCATTCAAGTCTTCTAATTTTTTCTAGAATGGAAAATAAAAATATTAAATTTATAATACATAAATTAATGTAAAATAAATTAATTGAACTTTTTTTTTTTTTTTTCCCTCCATCTGATGGACCACCTGAATAAAGAATAAACCAGAAAGGTAGAAACAGCAATTAATTTTCACAGATGGGAGAGAAGGATGAGTACAATCCTTCCCAGTTGCACTGGAAAAGAGCTTTATGGTGTCAGGTTCCTGAAAGCATCTTTCCTCCTCATAGTTTGGCTGCTGAAGCTCAGGGCCAGCTCTGAAACAGCGTAGCTGCCTGACCCTGACCACAGATCGCCTTCCTGCACCAGTCTCAGCGCATTCCCATCACCAAGGCCCTCAGCTGCCTGGGGATGTGGTTGACTCTGGTTTCCCTCAGTGGGCCTGATCCTGGTTCCCACCCAGGGGCAGCCCCCTGGCCTGCCCCCCAGCTTCTTGGCTGGGGGCAGCGGGAGGGGCCCTGGTTAGTGGAACCCCATCCTGCAGCGTAGTGGGGAGCTCCGCCATTCCCTGCTCCGTGGTCAACAGGCCGGAACACTTTTTTAGGGAACGTAGGGTGACTTATTGTGAACTTACTGTAGAGAGGTAGGGAGTTTTATCACGACAAACCTGAGATGCTGTTTTATTACATGAAAATAGAAAGGTGAATTATGTAGTTAAACAACAACAAGAACAACAAAAAAAAACAAAACCCAAACCAAAAACCTTGTCAATAAAACTTCTGCAGTTTGTAATATCAAATGCAGAACACATTCTCCACCTATTAAAAAAAAAAGAAAGTCCTGGGAGTCTTCAGGGAGTCACAAACTTCAGTGTGTGGGCACTCAATCCTGACCAGTAATGTCTAATCTGTTACTTTTAAACAAAACCTAAGTGAAAGTCTCGAATGTGAGTTACATCCGTCCTCAGATAACCCTGAGAAGCAATTCAACTTGAAAATGTTTTTTTCTACCCCCTTTTCTTCCTCACTGTAAGAACTGTAAAGAAAGATGAAGCATTGCTAATTCTATGCTGGCATCTCTGAACTCTTAAAATGAAGATTGCTTCTCCCTGATTGTCTGCTACAGAAAGCAGTGCAGTGTACCAGTGCCACTCAGGAATGCTTTTAGTATTCTTGTGTCCAACTCACAATTAGATATATATTCTAAATCACAATCCAGCCATGATGGAAACAGGATTCCGATTAAGAAAGGTACTTTAATTACCTAGAGTCTAAGACAACAGGGGTCAATAGGAGAGGGATAGGGAGCAATACTCATTAAACTGCAGTGTACACACACACACTCGCCCACACACATAGACACTGAAGTAGCACAACTTTATATTTTGATGTGTCAGGGGAGCACTTCTAGAATTTGCCTTAAGCTTTGCCAAAAATACTTTAAATCTGCAAAGTTTTTTGTATCTGTCACCAATGGAGACCAGAATATTACCTGGTATAAACTCTGGACAGGTTTTTGTGTAAATGCTTTTTGATAGGGCAGGAGTGAAAGGATACAATTCTGCATTAGATAATAAGATAACTTTTTATTTTTAAGAGTACTTCAAAAACTGCATTAAAAATAAAATCAAAAGTCAGGAATATCAGAGATTCTCCTTGATAACAGACTATGAGGACTAGGCAAAAAAAGCAATCAAGCAATCAGATATGCATGATAAATGCAACTTGTCATCTGACAATTCACAATCATATTTATATTTTATTTCTGTGTAGATAACAGACACACAGAAACATACACTTTTGACACATTTTATGGCAGATGCTAACGTTCCTTTTTTTTTTTTTTTTTTCCTCCTCTCTGCCATTGTAGCCCAAGATTCTACTTCCAGAGCTTAAAATGCAAAGGACCGCTCCAATAGATATTAATTCAATAGTAGCAGAGAGTGCAGAGAGCCCTTAAAAATAAAATCTGGAGAGATCACACTATCGAAGTCTTGCTTCATTTTACAGTATATTCACATTAACTCAGGAAAGAGATAGGGATGGTAAAAAAATAATATTGCTCCTCACTAGGAGTAGCTGCTTAATCATTCATGTGGATGTGAGCTAGGGATTTCTTTCCAGCAATGACAAAATATGAAACGTGCCCAGCACAGAGATTTGAGAGGGTTATCTGAGACAATATCAACACCACTAATCAGAGAGTAGCTAGTTCCAAACTCTTCTATCAGAATTATAGTTTGATCTAATCTTACACCTGTCATAAATTAGAGTTCATGCGTGAAAATCTTAACTTCTTTGAGCACAACCCTTTTGTTATAATTGCAACTCTAGAGTTTTAGTAGCAAGAATGAACATCAGAATATGTTGCATTGAGGAAGACATCTATTGATTTATTGATTTCCTTTAAATGTCAGTACCATTGCAATTTAAGTGAGGCTACCATTCATACATGAACTAAACTCATCCTCAGCACTTAAAATAGGTAAGGGTATTTAGAGATAGAAATTACTTAGTCTTTTAAATGCAAGACTGAGGACAATGAAAATTAGTTCCTCACTACTTACTCTCCCACCCAATATGGGAAAGGACAAATTGAGAGCTGTGGCAACGGAACTACAACTCTTCCACTGCCACAGAAGTCCTTTCCTGAATAAACTGTTCTGTTCAAGTGCTGTTAATCATGAGATTAGGACTTACGTTCTTTCAATTGCCACTGTCACCAGCAGTAACCTCTCCCTCCCCCACCTGCAAAGGCTTTACAGAAATGTATTTCAAAAGCATGAAATCCATTTATTAAAAGTGAATAGGTCTGATTATTAAAGTGCTAGTGCTTAAAGGATCACACATCTCATTCTATTCTTGACTCTTGAATCAGCATATACTAGGATTTGATTTGCCAACAGAAATATTTTTATAGTCCTGCATTGCAAAATTCCAATATCAGCACTTTTAGTATGCTTAGTGAAGGTATGAAAATATACTTATGTCGGTGACATAAGTATGAGGTAAGATTAAGTATGTGCCAATATAAATCCATGGGATTTAATTTGCATTCAAAACACTATAATGAGAGTATATTACAAAGGCTGCAAATATAAACAGTTAAACATTGGGAAATGTCAGAATAACATCCACAATGAACATTAATTCAGATATAATTCACATAATTGCAGCAATATCTTTAATTCCCTGACACATAATGTTTTCAAGCACAGGAGAGGCTTGCAGTGTGCATGAGTCTATAGCACCTGTACATCATTTACGGAAAAGAATGGGAAGATCTGTGGTGAATTAAGGAAATCAGAGAGAAAAAACAGGAAATTAAGACAATGGTGCCTCAGAGAACTAAATCTACCAAGTAGCCAAGTAAGGCTATGCAAGTACTTAATGCTTTTAAAGGGGAGTATGAGTATTGAGTTGTTGCTGGTGGTGTAAGTGCTATCCATATCCTGTACTGAATTAGGCAGGGTTCAGCCCAAACCAAGGCCATCACGACAGCTTTAATTCAAGAATTTTCTAAAATTCTGAGTGCTTAACGTTGCAACTTTGCTAATACCTTTTGAAAAACACCTTAGTTTGAGTAAAAAATATTTCTGCTTCCACAAAATACCTTTTGTGTAGAAAATTATTTTGACATTTGCTGAAAAGTCTATATTGGAACAAGTAAACAGCAGACAGTGCTGGAAGTTACTCATGAATAATGATGACAGAAGACCAGTTCAGTATAAATGGGTGGAAGCTTAAGGAAATCTACATCATCAAGAAAGCAATTCAACAGTCCTGACAGTATAAATTCCCTGTTTCATTGCTTACTGTACAAGACAAAGAGTGAACCAGAAATTAACTCCATGGGTCGTTCAATTAATTGAACTACAGAATGGAATTTTTAAAAGTAAAATGCAATTAAAGAGGGACTAGAAATTAAATACTCACTACTCCACGAGTACTTACTAACTTCCCAGCAGACACATTTTATATTGTCAAATCTACATCTCTAGGAATATCATAATCTTTATTTAAGGAGTTATCTTGTTCCAATGCATCTGATAGAAATTGGCAGGTTTCAGTGTCTTCGATGTGAGCACTTAAAAGAAAAAGACACAGACTACACTTCTATGTCAGAAGTTTGGCCTAAACAGAATTGTTTCACACCATTTATACTTCTGTCAGTGGTATGTAAAGCAAGTACTATTTCTTCTCCATGAAAATGTCAACACTCATTTTGCAATTCTTTATATGCAATTGCAAAAATCTAGAAAGCCCAAACCTCTAGTTTTTTACTGCTTAAAATGCTTTGTTTGTTAAAATGTGGAGGAAGACCTCCTAAGACTGCGGCTGAAGTCATATGAAATCAGTAAATGCAGTTGTTGCAGAGTGATTTTTGTTCCATCATCCATTCAGAACGCAGATGACATGTTTCAGTTCCCAACAATACCAGCACTGTGTTAGCTGAGGAAAGCACCCAACACAGAGTCAAAAGCTTTGTTTCTGCCAATTCTCAGTAGCACACTACTTTTAAGTCACCTTGAGTTCACCTCTTTTAGTGTTTTATCACTGTTTAGGAGAAGCAATCATTAAAAAAAAAAAAAAAAAAGTATAGATACTGAAACGGCAATGTGCACTTGCAGCCCAGAAGACTATCTTGGGCTGCATCAAAAGCAGCGTGGCCAGCAGGTCGAGGGAGGTGATTCTGTCCCTCTGCTCCGCTCTGGTGAGACCCCACCTGGAGTCCTGCCTCCAGCTCTGGAGTCCTCAGCACAGGAAACACATTGACCTGTTGGAGAGGGGCCAGAGGAGGCCACAAAATGTTCAGAGGGCTGGAACACCTCTGCTATGAGGACAGAATGAGAGAGTTGGGGTTGTTGAGCCTGGAGAAGGCTCCAGGAAGCCCTTATTGTGGCCTTTCAGTACTTAAAAATGGCCCATAAGTAAGATGGGGACAGACTTTTTAGCAGTGCCTGTTACAACAGGACAAGGGGAAATAGTTTTAAACTAAAGGAGGGGAGGTGCATGCTAGACATGAGGAAGAAAATTTTACAGTGAGGGTGGTGAAACACTGGAACAGGTTGCCCAGAGAAGTGCCTGCAGACATTCCAGGCCAGGCTGGATGGGGCTCTGAGCAACCTGATCTAGTTGAAGATGTCCCTGCTCATTGCAGGGGGGCTTGGACTAGAAGAACTTTGAAGGTCCCTTCCAACCCAAACTATTCTATGATGATTCTGTGACTCTATGAACTCTTAAAGATTTCTGTTCAAGAAAAAAAGAAAATAAACCATATAAATCTTAAATATCTATTAATTTCTGAGGTGAAAATAAATGCATTTGCAGGCTCCTGTGATGGTGATCTGTTGGTGGGATTTACAAGTAATTTAGAGGAAATTTTGTAAAAGTAATAAAATAATACTCCAAGCATAGCAAGTAAATGGAGATGCAAAAACAAGCAACTAACTGTAGAGGTCACCTACAGACATCTTAATTTTGTGAGGAAACCTTTTTCTGTAAAATGAGGTTGTTGAGTTCTGTAGTTTTGGAAAAGCTCTAAATACAATGACAAAGTTTATTATCTCTGCCCATTGAGAAGCAATTGCAATAGACAGTATAATCAATAAGCCACTATTACAGTTTCTGGGAACTCTTAATCACCATGTTCACAGATACTTTATTAGCAGTTATAAAACCAGAAACCAGCTCAAACATTCGTTGATCTACTAGTGACCTTACTAGTTTGGTCTCCCACTCCAAAAGTAGCTGAACCACATGTGACAGGTTGCTTGCTGATTATTTTCTGCTTCAAGATTCTGCAGGAAGGTCTACATAGTCTTTAGGAAATTGAGTATAAAATTTCCCCTCCAAACTGATTTCTTTGCTGGGGAAAAGTATTCTGTAGTACATTTTCCCAAAAGAGAAGTGTTGGGACGCATTAGACTTTTTAACAATGTACCCTGTGCTCCAAAACCGGATCAAGTCAGTCATTCTAGATGACTTTTGGCAGAAAAACTGAGTGGGAAAATTTTGCATTTCCATGTCTTCTTTCCTTCACAGTGGGAGAAAATTAAAGCAAAAGGCCCTCTTTATGACTTGACTCTTACCTTTTCTAGAAAACATGTTCATTTTTTAAAATTGACAAAATTTCTGAAATAAGGGAATTTGAAAACTTATATGATGCCATTAATTAGGCACCAAATATTAAATTTGCTTTCAACGTGGATTACTCTTGAATAGGTAGAACAACCTTAATGTCAAAGACAATATTCCCATCACAATATGCAAAAATTTTCTAGCTGGGAACATTACATTTTTCCTGGCTATGTCATCACAGAACAGAACAAATGCCATTTGCCAAGTTCTTTCATTGATTTTAAACAGAGCACATCAAGGACAAGTGTACAACAGGGGAAGCATAACCCATTATGCAGTAATGGATATTGCTAAAGGTTGCTTCATTACCTTTACTGGATGAGTGGCTGGTTTTTCCTTATATAAATGACACCCTTTAGACAAAACCTCTTCCACATTCGGCTGTTTAGCCTGCACTGCTGCTTCAGTTTCCTGAAAAATAAAAACACATGTAGTAGAGATTAACTGTAGCATAAGCAATAAGATTGAAAAGTCCTAAAGCTCCATGGAAAGCTGTAAAATACCAGTAGATTAGTTTCTGCTCAGGAGTGGTTTCTGGGGAAACTTATGGATAGTAGCAGCTAAAGACAATGAGGGTCACAAGAGACAACAAAAGCAAAGAGGGATGGAAAAGAGTAATGCTAGCAAAATAAATAGTGATAGGTCCCTTCATCCTGAAGGTTTTAATAAAACTATTATAAAGCTGCCATAAATTCATACTGGGAAAGACAGGCATGAAGAATCTCATTTAATCAGCTCTGTACTTTTGTCTGGTTTGTATTACCAGCAGATTAAAAGTACACTGGTTAACATTTTGTTCATACAGTACATGACATGAAAACCATATAATGAGATGCAACAATAATATTGAATTTAGGAAAATTAAAAATATTAATAGATAGCTACTATTACTAGTAGTAAACTAATATTTATCTAGTAAAGCATTTATACTAATGAATTAAAAAAAAAATCCACAGTAGTAGTGACAGGGAGGTACAGGGAGTCACCTACCATTAGCAATGACAGCCTACTAATAGGCAACAGCATATTCTCTAGCAACATTCTTTTTTAATCTGGAAAGGTATAATTCATGTGCCAATATAAGGCAACTCATAGAAACCCTTCCTAACATTCAGGAGCTTCATTTCATCAGGCACTAATCAAATAATGGTTGAAGCACTGCATATAGATTAAAAAAAAAAAAAAAAAAAAAAAAAAAAAAAATCAAAATCACTGAAATGTGTAAAAGAAAAACTACATTTGGAGTTCGAAGATTTATATTGTTTTCATTTTTTCAGTCACATTAGGAAAGGAAAAAAAAAAAAAGAGTGAGAAAAAGAAAAATTCCAGGGTTATCTCAGACAGTACAATTAACTGCCTGGTTTGTTTTTGTTTTCCTCTCTTCAATCTTCTCCCACCTATTTTATAGCTTGATTACCTTGTTCTAACCAATATCACAGCCTATCCACTGACTCTCCAACTTGATTTTCTGTCCACAGCCTCAGTTATCATTAGTGTGACAGCAGACAAGATTGTGTGCCAGGCTTGTCACTATCTGATCTGACACTTCATTTCATTGGCAGAAATCTGCTATTCTTTGGTCTGCAATAAACTTCTTGAAATCTATGTCATTTTTAGTCTCAGAAAGGGGCCATTTTTCTCCTCTGTTTCAACTCAGCATAGAAAACATTTCTACAGTGCTGCCTGAAATTTTACTTGCAAAACTTTATGAACAATCAGTAAAAACAAAGTGTTGATAAATTCGCTATCTTTTCCCATTTGCCTTTTCAACTATTTTTTATCTATAGCAAATTAAGTGAATAAAAACTTGTGTCATTTCTTGCAATGATATTTGAAAGATATTTGCATTTAACTGCTTTTTATTAGGCATTTCAATATTCATGAGATATAACTTTAAGGATTCATAGAGAATGAGCACCGAAAAGCAATGCAAAACCTCTGCAATATTTTATAATCACCAGGTATCATAAGAAATTCTGTAGCAGGAAAAACTTTACAACTCCCAGCAGAGTCCAAGAATACAAAGATCACTATATGTGCTGGCTTAACCTGCAGCATGGCTTTACCTTTGAAGTGGATCTCTCTGTCTTCCCCACTCACTGGGTTTCAGTTTCCACCACGGACTTGGTTGGGAACACACAAACTGGTTTCTTTCAGGCTGGAACCAGTGTGGAATGTGAGGTCTAGGATGGCTCCTAACACAGTCCCAGATGCCTAGGGAACTACCAGCCTTGACTGCCCTTGTCCAGCTCCCCTCACTCTGACCATGGCCCAGGACCACACGTCAGCCCCCCTGCGGCCATCAGCTCCTGCCCCAGCAGTGCTGCAGTAGGGCCATTCTTCAGCCCCCTACAGTCCTGCCCTGCCTGGTCATGGGTCCTGCAGATCTGGGTCAACCCATGGGCCCATGTTCACCCCAGAGAGGTGCCCAATGCCCAGGGCTGGGGCTGCCCTGATGCCTCCTGGCTGCCCTGCTCCTTGCTGGGGGCTGGGATGGGCTCAGGCTGCCAGGCCCTGCCCTGAACACCTCTCAAAGGGATCCCTCCAATGGTCCCAGCAGCTGCGACAAGGATGGAGCAAAGCTGAGCACTTACAGCTCCCTCCCAGGTCATCGTCACCACTTCCCCTTGACATTTTCTAGACATGAAGAAAAGCAGAGGCTCTTTCAGAAGGTTCTCTTAAGTTTTGTCTTGTATTTGATCTGGCTGGATTGGTAATAACAGTCATTAACAATAACAGTACAAGTTCCACGATCAAGAATTGAAAATTTAAACAGAGAAGAACCTGCCTAGGGAAAGCACTCCAGACTAATTAAAAAGACTATTCATAACAGGAGTTACTACTCAAAGTCCTGTAGCTGTAACAAAATTTGGCTGCTCAGTATTTATTTGTACTCTACCTTCTGCATTGAAATTCAAATCATGATTTACCATATACCAACACACAAATAAGCTAATTCCCCTTGTAAAAATAAGAGAAAAATTTAAAAAAGGCAAAATGAATGATTGATGGTACCATGCAACTCTACATTCTGCAGAAAATAAGAAAACATTTAATGATCCTTTTCATTGTCATTATTTTATGCTAATACTGGTATACACAAGACACATAAGAACTAAGATGATCCATTTGTACATATTATATAAACATTTGAAAAGGTATTCTTTATGGATTCAAAAGCTATTTGTTCTTTATGGATAGAATACAGGTATAATTTTCCATAGCCAGGTAACTGAAATGTAATGTGTTTAGCTGTTAAATCACCAATTCCTTCTGCTCTACAATTTTCTGGAGTTACATGAAGTAATCTTGTGTAGTCTAATATTTCAAAAATCAATGGCCTTGACCTAAACTGAAATGCATTGTGCAAGTCTATCCAATACAGCATGACGTTTCATTTCAGATTTATGTGGAAATAAGAATAGAGATAAGAATGCAGGGGAAGACATTCTCAGTATTTTGTCATTCATTTGGACACTGCTGAAATTAACAGATATCTTGTATCTTAGACCACCAACTACTTTTTGACTGTCACACAGTAATTCCAGTATCATCTAGAAAGATCACAAAATGATTTAAACTAAATGCACACCTGATATTAAATTGCTGCAGTAACTTTGAGGGAGCTCTTTGCCCAGTTCTCCAACTGATGGGATAGTCCCTTGATGAATTCTGTCCAGTGAACAAGTTTCCAGCAATTTCAAATCTATTTGCTAGGTGATACCCTATTAATATGGGTCGACAAGCAATGGAGTTTTTTCAGGATACTGCTCCACCATTTAGTTCCCAAAAAGAACAAAAGAGTAATGACTGTAACGTGTCCTTCAATGGTTTGCTTGCCACAAAGAGACCGCAGTTACTATCTAGCCTGTCCAGGATCCAGGAGAAGAGCACACTCCCAGAGCAGAGCCTGACATCTGCTCTTGATCACAAAAGCCAAGCTGCTACTAAAGCTAATAGGAATTGTCCATGCTCATGTCCATCAGTTTTTAGATAATACCAGAGCGGTAACTTTTTAGAAGTCCTGACTCAAGCTCATTGACTCCTCTGCCACACTCACTTTGCTTGCTGCGGGAGGATGCCTGTAGGGCAGACACAGCACTGTTTCTGGGAGACAGAGCTGACACTGCTGGAATTGCACAATTTATGAAGTGCCTGTGAAAGGAATGTTACTTCTGGGCTGGGTGATGAATATGCTAATTAAACTTTTCACACATATGGCAAATTAAAATACATCATCATTGGAAACTGCTGTTTCTCAAACATATATAAACAACAAGAATCAGAGGCCACCTTTTTTCTATGACGTATCATCTATGAATTTTCAGCTGTGTTAAAATGGTGTTTCCGAACCGATGAAAGCCTGCTGCTGAATAAGCCACATTGGCTTCTGCATTTCCCACAACATGGCAACTCAACCTGCTGAAAAAAATTACAGGCAGAAAAAGTGGCAGAGACTTGTCTACAGCCCCATCTGGATTACGAAAGTCTGTTGATATAGCTCAGAACTTAGAAAATTCATACTCCCTAGCTGAAAGCAATATATTGACTAAACCTCTGGTGGTATGGCAATGGAATAGAAAGTTTGATGGCTTGACATATGTTATTTCAAGAGATGGTAACTCTCCTAGCAGACACAGACAGGCTGTTTAACATATGCTACATATGTCATAGGAGGCCCAGACATTATCTATAAAAGTATCTGCAGCATTTCAGACTATGTGTTGGTCTATATTAAGAAATCACAAGCTGTGATTCAAAATCTCTGGTAATGCTGGTAAAACTTTTGGGGTCAATTCCCCGAGGAGATTATGTCCATGGGACATTTTCTGCAGGGACAGTAGGAGAAGCTCAGGCTGATTAAACCTGTGTCTTAATGGTGAAGAACAATGCAAAAATGAAACTTAATCACAGAATCATAGAATAGTTTGCGTTGGAAGGGATCTTCAAAGGTCATCTAGTCCAACCCCTCGTTATTGAGCAGGGACATCTTCAACCAGATCGGTTGCTCAGAGCCCTGTCCAGCCTGACCTGGAATGTCTCCAGGGATGGGGCATCTACCACCTCTCTGGACAACCTGTCAGTTCTTCTAAATATCTCAAGGGTGGATGTCAAGAGGATGGGACCAGATTCCTTTCAGTGATGCCCAATGATAGGATGGGCAATGGGCACAGACTGAGGTATAGGATGTTCCACCTAAACATAAGGAGAAAGTTCTTTACATTGAGGTGCCAGAGCACTGGAACAGGCTGCCCAGAGATGTTGTGGAGTCGCCTTCTCTGGAGACATTCAAAACTCACCTGGACACATTGCTGTGCAATCTACTCTGGGTGGACCTGCTTTAGCAGGTGGGTTGAACTAGATGATCTCCAGAGGTCCCTTCCAACCCCAACCATTCTGTGATTCTGTGCTTATCAGGATGGTACATTAAATTAAGATTAAAGAGAATTTATTCACAGGAAAACAGAAGCAGTAAGCAATTTCCCTTCACTTTACTAATCAAGACAATGCAGTGCTATCTAACAAGCAAATATATCAAATGTAAAAATCCAAAATAATTTGGAGGCTTTTACTTTCAAAAGTCTTAGCTTTGCACATTCCCATTCATGGAGCAGTCTAACAAGCTAAACCACTGCAAAGAAGAATGGTCAGAGGAGACTTAATTAAAATACAAAATTCAGATACACCACAGTAAACACTGAATCGTGATGGCAGGTCAGACAGGAGTGTCAATGGCGTTCTCAGTATTCACTTTAGTGGCCATATTGAGATGGGATCTAATCCACCAGGCAAAAACATGCAGTTGCCAATATTTGAACTTCCTGAATAAGGACTTCAGTCAAACTTGATAAAATTCGAGGAAATACAAGCTTGTACCTCTTTTTTTTATTATTATTTTGTTTTGTTTTGTTATAAGAAATATGAATATTTTACTTATCTCTATACAGAAAGAAAATGCCCTGTGAATATCTAAATTACAGAATTTAACTTCACCTTCCTGTCTCAGGGTTTTATTAAAACAAACAAACAAACAAACAAACAAACCAACGAAACAAAACAAAAAGAAAAAACAGCAAATAAGTAATTTAATTTAAAGACCATTCTGTTAGTGGCTTAGGTGGAAGCTTAGTGTAAAACTGCTTTACCGCTAAAAATATTCTGTAACTAGAAGACAAGCAATTTTATGCACCTGCCTCTAAAACTGCCACTTTAACGAGTAAATAAAATAACCATTCCTTCCCCCATTATCCTAAATCACTGTTATTTTAAATGTGTGAGACACAAAGTATGATCCCAAGGCAGTGTTAGAAGCTGTCTTACTGGGGAAAAGAATACTGTGAGATTCATCCAGGTTTTTCAGGTAAAGTGCACAAGAGACAGCCATCTGATTTTAATGAGAGACTGAAAAATAGATGTAACTATAGTTCTTGACCTATGTGAACAATTTTCGAGATACCTTAGAGGAGAAACAATTATTTAACAGAAAAAAGCACTACACAGAGGACCTCTTCCTTCTGGAGGTGCAAGAATTCAATTTTAGAGTTCATAACTACTTTCTCAACCTATGAGTGCAGCATTTGTGCAGTTTGCAAAAAATGCAGACATCCTGTCTATTAAGACCTGGTGTTGTTTTTCAACATTCAACTCCTTGGAATACCTCTTATTCCTCTTATGGGAAAAGGGAAGGAAAGAAAACAAAAAGGAAATACTCCACAATGAAATGGAAATAAGTAGGTTTCAAAATCTAAGTGATGGAAACAAAGTGGCTGAAACAGCAATTGCCACCACTTTGCAGACTGAAGGGATGTTTCTTCCAAAGCACATTTTCCTGTTGGCTATCAGAAATTTGTGAGCTTCCTCTGTACATTTAGAGGAGATGAAATATAGTATTTTTTCCCCACACAGAGAAGTCAGTATCTGTCCATCACAGCTGTCTGTGGAAATTTCCTGGAGGTACTGAAGATAGATTAAATTATTAGCTGTAAATACATGACCTGCAGTTACAGCATATGAAAACAATTTGGCTATGGTGGTCATACACCAATAAAACACAGTTAATCATCCAGTTGGACTGTGAAAAGGCCCTGTAAGAATAAATGTTTGAGACTAGATATCATTCAGAATATTTTGTTTTGAGGCTGGACAGGACACAGGATGAAACAGCTGCTCCTGTTCCACCTAGACTGCAGATTCTGTCTTAGTTTCAGAACATAATGTAAGAGAGATAATAACAAACCAGGGAGAACTGACACAGAAGGAAATTTGGCAGAAAAATATAATGAGAAATTATTGTGAGAAAATAAGGAGAGTCCCAATAATTTTACAAGCTCTCAGTTATATGCTCTTTTTGATGCTGAAGGACAGCAGCTTAAGAGGAAGAAAAATTACTTAGATTGTCACAGTAGCAGATCTGGACTACCACCACAGGCAACTTGACTGCCAAGTGAAATTTGGTTATAAAAGTATTGAGTCACAAAAAATATTTATTTCCTCTTGTAAACAGGAAAGAAAGAAATCAGAATTTCTTCTCTTTCATTGCAGAGGTGATGACAGTTGAAATAAACTGAATTACAAATTATTTAACTTGGGAGGGAGACACTTACTTATTTGGTCATTTAGTTCTCAGTTGTTTATTCTTCTTTCTCTTAGGTCAGGGCTTATATGCAAATTTTACTCCTGTTTTCAACTTCAGTAAATAAAGAATTATTTTTAGAGGAGTTTCTGTCTACAAAAGGAAATTAGAAAAAATCAAAATATACTACTGTTCTAACATTGGTTTGTTGATTGCAATGTGTTTTCAGATATGCCCATCTTCTTTTATTAGTCTTTAATACATCATTTAAAAGAAATATTCACAAGGATATATCTCTGTAGTTCATCTTCCAATAGTTACAGTGGCATATATTACTGCAAGTAATGGTAAAGATTGCTCCTCCAGTTTGTTGCTTCAGCAGCAGATGCAGGGGTAGACATCAGTAAATGGAACTGATGTTCTTACAGTTTGGAAAATACGTACTTTGCTAATTTCCGACTGTTTGGTGTGGAACTGCAAATGGCTAAGTTATATTCACAATCTGGGTGGTGACACTTAAAAAAAAACCCCAAAAACCTACATTTCTATGAGCAAATATGTTATCAGAAGTTTAACTTTTTAAAAATTTTACCCATTCATCTCACCCTGAATGAGGAAAAATCTAAGTAAAAAATGAGAAAACCTAGTGAGCAAAAGTGCCCAGTGTTCAACAACAGTCATAGCACAGATTTACATGGATGTACTGAATATGGCTGGGATTAAGTTAATTTTATTCACAGCAGCCCCTATGGTGCTATGTTTTGCATCGATGATAAAAACAGTGCTGATAACACAGGAATGTTTTAGCTACTGCTGAGCAGTGCTTACACAGAGTCAAGGCCTCTTCTGTTTCTCACACTGTGCCACCAGCAAATAGGCTGGGGGTGCACAAGAAGCTGGGAGGGGACACAGCTGGGACAGCTGACCAAAGGGATATTCCATACCATGTGATCTCGTGTTCAACAATAAAAGCTGTGGGAAAGAAGAAGGGAAGGGGGACATTCAGGGTGATGGTGTTTGTCTTACCGAGTAACCACTATGCTTGATGGAGCCCAAGCTCCTTGTTTTGTTTTGCTTGCATGGGCAGCTTTGCTTTAACTATTAAACTGTCTTTGTCTTAACCCATGAGTTTTCTCACTTTTGCCCTTCTGATACTACCCCCCATCCCACTGGGGGCAGTGTGTGAGTGGTTGTGTGGGGCTGAGCTGTCTACCGGGGTTAATCCACAGCAATGGTTTAGAAAGACTTCTGACCCACCAGTACTCATTTTTCACTGCAGAATTTGCAATATCTAACAGGCTGACTCTCTTTACAACAGTATCTCACAAGAGATATGTGCCCAATATCTCAAAGCTACATTTACTTGGAATTTAGCACAAGATCTGGAACAGTATAGACTGTTTTCCACATTATCACTAACTTTAGTGTTAGAAGGAACTAAGATTCTTTTAGGTGTATGTTTTTGTATTTACTCAAAACATAAATAAAAATATTTTTTATACAAATATCAATTAAATTAATATAGACCAAGTCAAACTTGTTCAAATCTCTATCAAATACCAACATTTCAGTTCGTTATTAAAGTATACAAAAATTAGAAGGTATACATTCCCTGCTCTGAATATTTATTAGGTAGCAATCAATTCAAATCAAATTAAACCAAAGCTAATAGGACCTTCTGTAGATATAAGCAGCCATTTGTATGGGCAGTTCTTCTGCTTCCAGTATTTTATAATTTTATAATCTTTATAATCTTACTGAAGAGGCGTTACTGTTTAATAAATAACATGCATTATCCAGAAGAAGAATGATGAAGAACTTTCAAGAATTGGGTTTTCAAGAGAAAGAAGGCTTTCTGCTAAGATAAGAGCACATGAAAAAGAACACAAACTGGGAGAATCTTAGAAAACTGTGTTTTCTGAATAGGAGAGGAAATATCCTATCTCTAAAAACCTACCTACACTGAAGTAAGATATAGTTTTGGTATTGGCTTCACTAGAAACTTGGTAATTTGCTCTGTCATTTCCATAAGTTTCCTCCTATATTTCTTTGGTCATTTGTATTATGCTTTTCTCTGGGACTAGTTCCTGAGTTGTTATTAATAGTACAAGAAGGAAGCCAAAAGGCAAAGCTGAGGTACAACCTCACTAGCTTCCAAGCAACTCACCCACTCTTCCAAAAAGCTTACACTTTCAAGAGCAAAATCACATACTGATTTACTAGTCAGCCATTATTTCCTAGAAAAATACAACCACACATTAAATACTTGTTCACTTTTCAAAAATCTTTCCTCTCCTGAGACAGTGGGACATGGATATGTTTTGGAACACATTCTTAAGTCTTTTTACAGATTAGAAAATTTACAATTATTATCTATTGGGAAAGTTTTACCACGTTTTCACAATCCATTCACACTTAATATTGTTTAATATTCTTGCACTTGGAATAGTGCTGTTTGGTTGGTGGTTTTTTGTGGAGGGGGGGTGCGGGGCAGGGGTTTGGTTGCTTGCTTGCTTTTTGTTTTTGGGGGGGTGTTTTAATAGAGGTTTGGATACAGACTGCTTAAAATCTAAATGTTCAAAGTTGACAAGGAAAACTTTGAGTAGGTTGCTTCTCAAAGTCCCATAAAAAGATTTCTGGAAAGAGCGATAGTTGATTTATGCACAGAATATCAATCTCTAGGTTCTGTGAGTTGATTAAATTGACATTTAGTGCAGATCTTAATAATGCACTGAAAATAGGAGCAGTTTAAATAATCAAACAATATTTCATCATCAGAAGTTTTCACAGTTCAGCCTTTTGTTAAATCAGAAAACAAGTGTCAGAATACAGTGAGATGTCTGGGGTACGTATTCCTTACTTGTTCATGTGGATAAATTATACTGCCTCTCACTGCATATAAAGACTACTAATTTAAAAGGATGTTAGCAAAATGAAAGGGTAAAAGTATAAATAAACAGTTAAAATCTGACTTATCAGCCTAGCTTGTCAAGCAGACACTGACAAGTGAAGGCTGATGGAACGAAAAATACAGCGATGTCCAGTTAGTACTTTCATTCTCTTGTGTGGGTGAATTTTCTTTGTCTACAATTAGGTTTGCTGCTCCTCAGTCATGCTCCTCTCTTATGTTCTGACTGGAGGTTGTTGAGTATATAATGAAGTGATTGACAAGAGTTGACAGTTTTCCTATTGTCATTCAAAGCTTATCAAGGAAAAACCCCAAATACAAGTTATTTTTTAAGAATAAAATTATTCATTTTTTTAAGGATGGCCTATTTTTATCTGCCAAAAATGAACACAATATGTTATTTTAAATATATGGCAAGTGATCACCATAGACAGTAAATAGGTATTAATACTACACCAAGAGACACTTCAAAGCTTCTTTAGCAGTGTAGGCAAAAATCAAGGTTGTGTAAACCTTTGAAAAGTCAGTTATAGAGGAGTACAGAAGGGGTGAGTGACGACCCAGAAGGTAAACTCCCACTGAGTGAGCAGGGGGAAAGGACCAGTGAGATTGCAAGATGATTTGGAGGCAAGGTGGATGAAAAGCATAAAGTAGGTTTTAATATTGTCTAGAGAAGAAGATTTGGAAGAGTTTAGAAGGATTTCAGTGAGCTAGAAGTGGGATCAGGAATTTCTGCGTTTTGTCAGCTCCCTGTTCAGAGCGTCATTTCTCCATTCATTCCTTAAAGTGCAAGCACTCACATTTCTATTCATCCGCTCTGTGTCCTCATAACTTATAATCACTTGGGTCTCCCACAATCCACCTGGAAAAGTGTCTTCCAGGGCAAATAGCAGTGCTCGAACAAAGACAGAGAAATTCAGAGGATGTGCAGCTTTAACCTCCTCCTATGGTCAGAGGAAGTATGGTGACCCCTAGGGCTTTTAGGAGGCAGAGGAGCAGGCACTACTACTTCCCAGCTCCCCTCCACACTCTCTTCTCCCCATAACCTTCATTCCACCCAGCACAACCTGAGCTCTCCTGAAGAAGTAAGGAGCACATCAACAGACATTTTTAGAATGTGTAAGATAGCATTGTCCCTTCAGGTTGGAAAATAGTACCTCCAGTTCCTCCTATAACAGGAATTATACTCAGTATCCCCAGTCACTTGACCCCAAAAAGTAAATCATTGCAATGTCAAAGAATTTGTGGAAGTAAAGTATTATATGCAAATAAACCCCACAAAAATGTATTCAGTGGTTATATGCATATTATTAAAATAAAATCCAGAAATGAAAACCAAAACTCTAAGCACTGTTAACTCAGTGTATCCATATCTTACACTGTGCAGCATGTTCAACCAGAAAAATATAGAGGAATACAGAATGAGCTTGGGTGAACCTCTGTATTTTCATTTAGTTGTAAATATTTTTCTATGCACCTTTTGCTGCCATTGTTCAGAAAAAGAATGCAGAGAAGAAAAGATGCTGTTTTACATACACTTTGACCCAAACTAGTTAATGGATTCTTTGACTGATTTCAAAATATTTATTCTACAATCAAAATCTAAGTGTAGATTTTGAGAATATAATAGATAACTTAGAAGGTGAAACAGCACTTAAAACACAGAATTTAACAAAACCTTAGCCATAAAACTACAATCACAAGACCTGTATGCCTAACAGATCGTGTTAGCCACAGTGCAGATCACAGCTCACTGTTGAAAATGCAAGGGGCGAAATTGAGGCAAAGAGATTCCATCAAAAAGGATTTTTACCAGACACTCACTGTCCATCTGGCCAACTGTTATCAAGGTCTTTCACATATGACCAGTGAATCTCTAGCTTTCCAAGAGATCCAGAACAGGCCAAAGGCATTTGTCCTGAAGTGCTCTGCTACCTTTAGCTGCTCACCTCTGGTAAGCAGACTTTGTTTTCACAGGGTTATGCAGAAAAGATAATAATTCTCGGAATAATATATATATGCACTGAGTCAGACAAGTTCAAAAAGACAACATGAAAATGAAATGACAGCATTCTGCCCAACATTAAGTTCTAGTTATACAATTCTGGCTGTAACTCTGTATTAGTTCCTCGGATGAAGAAATAACGCTATTTTGAAATAATTTACATTTGCTCTTTAGACAAACGTTTAAATAAAAGATTAAAATACTCAGAATTTTTTGTATTTGTTTTTTCAAAGTACAGCAACCTATGTGTTTTGGCATTTCCTTTAAAAAATGTACTTAAACTCAGTCAACATAAAGAAACTCAGGAGAAATATTTTCAACCTGAAATTCACTTGAGAGGAGATAGACTGGGAATTTTTTTTAAAAAATCCACTATTCAACCAGTTTTCATAGATAACCAAGAAAATAAAATGTTTTTCTTACTTATTTTTGTGCAATATGAGCTGGTAACTTCTAGTATTCCCTCACTAAAGTGCTGTTTGTTACACTAGAAGTACTGTGTGGGAATCAGAGCTAAAATGCACCTCATGAAATTATTTTCAAGATTACTTTGTTGGGTGTTTAAATACAGAATTTACTTATATGCATTTACTTACCATTTTCTTAACAAGTGTTAATTTGTATTTTCAGGTTACTAGGCTGTAAACATATTTTCATTTTTAGATTCCATTCATAAGGGACCTTTCCAGCCCATTTTTTCTTTATGCAATTTGCTTGTACAGCTATATGGGTTTCTGAACGATTGCTCAAAGCTGTATGTAGTGGTGGAAATGACCCGGCACACCACAGCTAGAGATTCCATTCTGTGGCCAAAAATTGCAAAATCACACTCCAATTACATAACTAGAGACACCTTAATGGTAATTACACAAGCAAAACCCAGCAGTCACAACATCCTACAAATAATGATTTTGACAAGAGATGCAAAATGTTCCTACCAACACGGGTTAGATTTTGTTATTCACCACATTTTTTTCTGTTTCAAGGACTACCAAAAAGTGCATGCTTGGAAAAGAGACTGTTTATGGGGAACTTATGCACAAGAGAGAAAAATTCTTGTGATGAAATATATAGGCAGTAAAACAAAATTCTACAAACTCATAAAATTTGATTTTTGCTCTTTCTTTTCCACGTCTTTCTTCCTGCAATCAGTTTGGCAGTACTCCAGCTGTGTTAAAACTGACAAAATTTTGTAGATTATAATCTACAATGAGCTAGTAGTAATCGACAATCAGTTAGTGGTATTTTCTATAGTGAATAAGGCTACTGAGTTAAATAATAATATTTGAAAAGTGTTTCAGTAGACTAATATTTATCATATATCAAAAGTACTAGCTATTTGTTTTCTTGCTTAACAAAGGTGGTTTTCTCTGGGCTGCACTTCTGGACACAAAAGAAAAAGAAGAATCAGCATGTTTATTATGCTAATTGAGCAGGACTGAAGAAATCTGTGAACTTAAATTTTACAGAAGACTTAGATGCTTAGCTTTATAAAAATACTGGCCCACAGATTTCAAAAAGTAAATACCAAAGCAAATAATCTGTAGTAATGGTTAAAAAATAGCAGTAAGAAGAAACATATTAACACTAGCCTAATTTGACGCTTACTTATCTCTCCCTTACTAGATAATATACTTGCAATTCTTTACATATTTGGGTTTCTAAAAATTATTTTAGCTAATTATTTCTTGTTGACTATGTCACATCACAATAAAACTTGTGTACACATGTGTACACACATGTAGATTTTGGATATAAGTGGTTTGGTTTTTGACTGTAAAAAACCCTTTAACTCCTGCCAAAGGTATTTCTTTAAAGCCTTAGCACTACACAAATGTTACACAGATTACATTTTAAAAGTGCAATCTGACTGTAACAGATTGCAGAATGTTAATTTTATCTTAGTCACAGTTGCAGTAGGTTGTGATAGGAAAGCTTTTACTTCTGTTTTGTCTTATCCAGTCATTTTGATATTTATATATTTAAGAAAACCCTACTATTTTAGTTCTCTTAGACTGATACTTGACTTCTGAATCTAACAATTCTTTAAAGCCCTCTGGGGTTCTTGTGGTAAGCAACAGTGAATATCTAATCAAAATTCTGAAGGACTTGGGGTTCTATCATATATAGACTTGGGATTAAACAGGACTATGAGGAAATAAATATTTAGAGGAAAAATAAATTGAGAGAAATCAGGATAAAAAGTTAGGCTGAAGGTATTTTCTTAAGCTGTCAAACAACTAGTGAAGCATCACTTGTTATCCTCCCTTCCAGGATTCCCCTTATTCTTCTTCTTGCAGGTGCAGTAAATAAATCTCAGCAGAACAGTCAGTAGGAGGAAATAAAGGTCAGTGCTTACACAAGTTCCTTTAGCCATAATTCTGGAGCTCCATAGATTGTTGATGCCGTAGGCAAAGCTGTTTCAAAGTGTAAAGTATAGGTCTATAACCACATGTTCAGAATAGCATATCCCTAAATGGTTTAAGTATATTAAAGTTGGATGGCTGGATCAGAATAAATACATTTCAAAGTGCTCATGTAGGTCCTTAAATATTCCATTACAGAGGCAATGCAGAAGCAACTATACCTTCCATTATAGCAACATTTGCCACTTACTTAGACTCTGATTAGCTAACTTAGCCACAATAACCTTGTGATTAAAGATAACCACTTTATTATCAGGACCACAAAAATAATTGCTTTGACCGTAACAATAATTACTTTTTGAAGTAATACTCATTAGACACTCTGTATTTGCTTTCTTATCTGAATTAGAACAACAGTAACGATGGTTAACAAACAGAGTTTAGAAGAAAACTTCATTACTGCCTATGAATGCAATACTGGAGCTCTCTCTATTTTGGTAAACAAAGCAATGACAGAAAGACAGAACTGAACAAACTCAGTTGAGGAAAAATGTGCAGGTTTTTAACTCAACTGTTGAAGTAATTTACCACAGGATGTGATGACTGTCCATACCTGGAAATTAGAAACCAGTCTTCTTGTGGTTGGTTTCCTTTTGAGAAAGGTGTGTTGCAGTTCAAGTAGGAAATAATTCAGACAACTGAAAGCATTACTTCATAGAGCAGGTCTGACTGGATGATCAGAGCAGTATCTGCTGACCTCAAATTGAACTAACTGTACTAATTCTATGCACATTTCTGAGAGATGACAAATAGTTGCCTGTTCAAAGTCAGCTGCAGGTTTGCCATATATCATGCAATAGCAAGAACAGGTCTTTCATATAAAAATGTAATATTCCAACAGTATATGATGGCTCATTTTAGAGACTCTTGTTTATATTAATGTTTATCACAAAAAGAATATTTGACAGAATGTTGGTCAATGATGTCTAGGTTAAAGAGAAAAGTGGAGACCACCTTAGAATTTCGTGCATGTCTGCACCTCAGTAACTGCTAGGCAGCTTGCTTTGATGTTAGTCTAGTATCTGCTACTGTTAGATGGATATCGTCCTCTCCATACATTTCTAGCCTAAAGAATTGCCAAGGTACCATGGGAAATATATCTCAAAATACTGTGAAAATGCCACAGATTTGAAAGAAGCAAATCTATGCTCAGAGAGGCCAACAAACAAGGCAGAAGTGGAGCTGCTGCTCTTTGGAACCACAGCCAGACAGATCTGAAAAGGCTAAATAAAACTTCCTTACATCAAAAATCACATTGCATATTATCCATGTTGTCCTGCAGGACCACAGCTTAGCACTGGGAGGATATGGTTGCATTAACAGTTCCAAAGCATCCGTGACTTCTTAGGATTCAGGTTTACTCATGTCACTAAGAACTAGGACAATATGACCAGCAAAACCACTAAATTTGAATGCTAAGGAGTTACAAAATGCACATCTTTAGCTCTGGATTTTTATTTACAGAGTGAAAAATGTCACTCAACATAACTGAAAGCAGGATTAAGAAAGTGGGCTTCACTCTAGCCATATGTTACCAGTACTGAGAGAAGTACTGATAAAAAAGAAAGTATCGGCGTGTAAAAAACAACCACAAAGTAAGAGCTGAATTTCATTATGTCCACACTGAAGGTGTCTCCTGACACGTCTATATCCAATGGCTATGGCTACAACACCAATAACCTGGACATCAGTGCTGGCAGAAGATGTGCTTTGCCTCAGTTTTTACCAGTAAGACAGGTGGCCCTCAGGACAACTCATGTCTGGAGGTGGTTGACAGAGATAGGAACCCAAATAGGGCCCTTGTATTCCAGGAGGAAATAGTTGGTGATTTACTGAGCCATCTGGATCCTCACAAGTCAATGGGACCAGATGGGATCCATCCTAGGGTGATGAGGGAGCTAGCAGAAGAACTTGCCAAGCCTCTCTCCATCATCTTCCAACAGTCCTGGCTCACTGGGGAGGTCCCATATGATTGGAAATTGGCCAATGTTACCCCAGTCCACAAAAAGGGCTGCAAAGCTGACCCTGGCAACTACAGGCCTGTCAGCCTGACCTCAGTGCCTGGCAGGGTTATGGAGCAGATCATCCTGAATGGAATCACACAGCACCTTCAGGATGGACAAGGGATCAGACCCAGCCAGCATGGGTTTAGGAGAGGCAGGTCCTGTCTGACCAACCTGATCTCCTTTTATGATCAGGTAACTCACCTGGTGGATGAGGGGAAAGCTGTGGATGTGGTCTATCTGGACTTCAGCAAGGCCTTTGACACTGTCTCCCATAATATACTCCTGCAAAAGCTGGTAGCCCATGGCTTGGACAAGTGTACTCTACGCTGGGTTAAGAACTGGCTGGAGGGCCGGGCCCAGAGAGTGAGGGTGAATGGGGCTGCATCCAGCTGGCGGCCAGTCACTAGTGGTGTTCCCCAGGGGTCGGTGTTGGGTCCAGTCCTATTTAACATCTTTATTGACGATTTAGATGAAGGGATTGAGACCATCATCAGCAAATTTGCTGATGACACCAAGTTGGGAGGGAGTGTCGACCTGCTGGAAGGCAGGAGGGCTCTGCAGAGGGATCTGGACAGACTGGAAAAATGGGCTGATTCCAATGGGATGAAGTTCAATAAGGCCAAGTGCCGGGTGCTGCACTTTGGTCACAACAACCCCCTGCAGCGCTACAGGCTGGGCGCAGAGTGGCTGGAGAGCAGTCAGACAGAAAGGGACCTGGGGGTACTAATTGACAGGAAGCTCAACATGAGCCATCAGTGTGCCCAGGTGGCCAAGAAGGCCAATGGTATCCTGTCCTGTATCAAAACTAGCGTGGTCAGCAGGACAAGGGAAGTGATCCTTCCCCTGTACTCTGCATTGGTGAGGCCACACCTGGAGTATTGTGTTCAGTTCTGGGCCCCTCAGTTCAGGAAAGACATTGAAGTGCTGGAGCGAGTCCAGAGAAGAGCAACAAGACTGGTGAAGGGACTTGAGCATAAGACCTATGGGGAGAGGCTGAGGGAGCTGGGGTTGTTTAGTCTAGAGAAGAGGAGGCTTAGAGGTGACCTCATCACTCTCTATAACTACCTGAAGGGAAGTTATAGCCAGGTGGGGATTGGTCTCTTCTCCCAGGCAGTTAGCAATAGGACAAGGGGGCATGGGCTTAAACTCTGCCAGGGGAAATTTAGGCTGGATATTAGAAAGAAATTCTTTACAGAGAGAGTGGTCAGGCATTGGAATGGCCTGCCCAGGGAGGTGGTGGACTCGCCGTCCCTGGAGGTTTTTAAACTGAGATTGGACATGGCACTTAGTGCCATGATCTAATAAACGGACTAGAGTTGGACCAAGGGTTGGACTCGATGATCTCTGAGGTCTTTTCCAACCCAGTCGATTCTGTGATTCTGTGATTCTGCTGTAAACAAGATTGCAGTGTTAAGTATTTCTATCTTTTTATATGTTATAATGCAGAAAATTTTTGTAGTATTTCTTTGTACCATTTTGTAAAATAAGGAAATTCATGCTGATTTAATCAAAGTTTGTGAAGGATAAATACTAAATCATGCAAAATAGCTATCAGAATGAGAATAACTCCAGGTCAAAGAGCAAATGTACAGAGGTCGTACTGTTAGCTTGGAAAACTAGAAAAGTCCAAAGACTTTTGGACACAATATGAAATATATTTTAGCTGCATGAGAAGCTACATTGAAGGTACATTGCAAACCCAGAAGTGTTCCAGTGGTCACAAGCAGCAGTAGAGTCAACAGATTCTTAAAGATGTGGATATTCTGCCTTCCCTATCCAATATACATAGGTATTTCACAGCAGCAGTCTGTATTATGCTATTATTAAGAAGAGAGATTATATCAATGTGGTTAAAAAAAAATATTCAACACCTACAAATAAATAAGTTATGTCTCAATACTTCAGATTGGTAGCTTGCAAATATGCATTTTAATGTTTTTTTATTTGGACTTTATTTTCTTAATCTTGTTTACAGAAGAAAACTGTAATTAAGGATTAATTACATGAGCAAAGCAAATAGTGCTACAGATGTTTTTTAAACCCTGGGAATAGAGAATCCTTTCTCTTATTTATTAAATGGGAAATGAGTGAGTTATTAAATCCTACTTGGGATTTTAGAAACTAACACTAAAAATAATTATGGTGCCTAAATGAAGACCTGGGTTCTAACCATGGCACTGTGGACTCTAAATAATGGTTAAGAAAATTACAAAAACAAATTATATTGTCATAAATATGTGAGGGTTTCCTGAGCCATGCTGTCATGTGGATAGTAATTTAAAAATACACATAAGCATCATAATCACATCAACAATGATTCAAGAGCACACGTGTTCACATGCTTGACCTAATCAACGCAGACAGCATGTTAGAATGGATCTGAAATCTGGGGTTGAAGTTGAGTATAATATGAAATATTGCCAAAAATAGGCTGCTTTTCTAAATAACATCTACTCTCTTTTGCTGTGTGTTTTGTTATGATTAACAGTCTCAAAACTCTTACTATGTTTATTCTTAACCTTGAAAAAGTTATAAGAATCCAATTTGCCTTCAGAGATATCTAATAGTCTTTAATTTAAGAGATTCTCTCCTTGAAAATTAGTCTGGGTAAGCCATCAGGCAAAAAGCTTTTAAGATGTTAAACCTACATCTTTCAGAGACAATGCAGATATATAAGAGGCAGATAAAAGTTAACACGCTTCATATGCTAACAGTCCTTACAACAATATAAACAAGTACCTATTACATCTTCAATCAAAACTGGTCAATCTAAGTGATCTAAATTTAACCATGAAATAAATATGGTAGGATCTTTCCCAGAGAGAAAATATATTTGCCTTTCTTTGGAGTTCTTAGTTGTTCCCTCACCTCTCTCGACATACATGATTTCCTCTCACCACTTCAGGACTACAGATTATTTTTTTTTTCTGTTCTTTCAACAGTTATTCAGAAATGTTCCTATCACATCACCATAAGAGGACCGAAAGAGCCAAAGAGAATATTTCTTTCACAAGCAGTATGAAAAGCAATACACTTATAATTTGCAGCAATTTAGCCCTGCTTTTATTTTATATAAACTTCAATGGTGTCATTATTCTAGAAATAAAGGAAACAGAATGGAAACATATAAGCAAAGGAAAGATAAATCAATGAAAATTTTCTGTTAAAATACAGGAAATAAAGATCGATAATTTTCTTGAAAGCAAAATTCCATCACTCATTCAGTATGTATACAGACATATCCAAAGAGCTATATTAATTTTATCTTTTATAAAGGGAATTAATGCTATTGTTGAACTCATTCTGTCAATTATAGGACTGCAACAGGATGTGAGATTGACTGTCTTATATAATGGGATTGTATGACATAAAGAGTTTTGGCGTTAAAAATAGTTCCTTAAAAGACACTAAGTTAATAAAAATACTCAGCAAATTCACACATCTTCAGAAGCAGGAATCATTCCATTTCATGCAAGGCAAGAAAAAGTTTAAATATTTACAATTGTTTCATTTTTCATGAAAATTGCATCATCAAAATCAATACAAAACAGTGTGTTCTGTTTAATATTCATCTAAGTGAAAAAGATGCTCAGCAAGTACAAACCAAAGAAATTTCATGGATTTCAATAAGCTATTGTATTTTAAATATTTCTCCAGTTTATGTGAAGATAAGCTCATATATGCCTAGACAGAAAAAGCAATGCCAAAAGGTCTGAGTAAACAGCCACCAGGCCAGTTGATTCTAATCAGTATTTCTCATCCTTAATTTCTCTGACCGCTCTCACCCCATATACAGGCATTTTTTAATGACTAATTAAATATCAAGGATCAGATTACAAATTTTTAATTACAATTACTAGACAATCAGCTTTATTGACTACTGGAATGTTATGTGTGCAGTTAGATATCTTTCTTGCAATGAGAATAATGATATGGCCCTAACTATTCTGATTTTGATAGTCATATTAACTTGAATGAAATATCATAAATGGCCCAACACTGTTACTTGGAATTTCAGTTAGCTTTGTATTAAAATTATTTGCTCTACCAATATTGGGGTCTATTTTTTCATGGATATGATATAACAAAAATAATATATTATATTTATATTTTACCTTGAAACCATTGGTTCTAAACTGTCTTATCACTAGAAACCACTAATGGAAAATAAAGTTTTCCTTAATTCATAGAACATCTGAGGATTATTGCTGACTTCTGTCTCAAAGCTATATTATTAATACGAATTATACAGCTGATTCTACAACTGACTTTTTGACCACTAAGTATCCTGATCCTTTTTTAAAATGGAATACATTTTACCTTAATATCAAAAGCTCCCGGCTGACCCACTTTGTTATAAAGCTCCAGCTGGTTCTTGACAGGCGTTACCCACAATATCACCTGA
The DNA here is from genome assembly GCF_964273445.1 of Streptopelia decaocto. Taxonomy (NCBI): domain Eukaryota; kingdom Metazoa; phylum Chordata; class Aves; order Columbiformes; family Columbidae; genus Streptopelia; species Streptopelia decaocto. The sequence goes on from NC_138663.1 coordinate 111,077,839, forward strand.
TTTAGTTGTTGATCAAGTTCAACAAAATCCTTTAACAGAATCTCTATTTCTTTTTGTTTCTCTGGAAGATCTTTGGACACCTGAAAAAAACACCAGAAGCAGAAGCCATTTTTTTGGTGAAAAAAAAAAGTAACATAAAGCAATTTAGCACTACACATATATATACTTATATAAAGTGTTAAAATACAAGTTTTATACACTGGTAGGAGGAAGAGAAGAAATGAGTAGACCCATCAAATTATTACAGTATGTATCTTGTGAATCAGTCAAAACACACTCTTTCCTAATGAAAACAAGCAAACAAAAAACCCACAGAGAAAAACTTCCACCTCACAAAAGAAATCAAACAAAACCAATATCATCAGGCTTCTTGTTGTTCCACAAATTCCGCTCATAGTACATAAGAAAAAAAAAAGTTATTTCAGTATATGAGACTCTTTTTAAAAAGTTTGAATTTTATTCAGGTAAAGTGATAGTGAAAATAAGATTTTTATCATTTGAATGATATCTAACCTTTCTTGACCTCTTGAATCCAGGTTATATAAGCATACATTTTCTTATGAGGTGTTTATAGTTGCCAGTTGAGTTCAAATATGCATGAGCAGACATGTACAGTGAAGAAAAATAATGAATAAATATATCACCAATACTGATTGGACCACTTGGTTCCCTGATTTGCATTCAAAGCAGTCAGATTTTTAACTAAGCACATTCTTCTGTGCCAACAATATTAGAAATTAAGAATCAGTGAATGGCATAGTTCAAATCCAACAGCACTGAATCACTTGGAGTAAATATAGGAACAGGTTGGAAATAAATAAGCCAACACAAAGCTCCATGCTGTCCTCCCCAGATTGTTTTCTATAGCTAGAGATGTGAGGTGTCACTATACTACACCATGGGCAATATTGTAAATGTATGCTAGAGGAGAAACCATCTGTACTTAAAAAAGTAAAAAAAAAAATTACAACAGCAAATACAGGGCCTGGGCAGGGAAAATAAAAATGACAGTTAATTATTAAAATAAGCCAAGAAGTATAGTTAGTTTTCCATCAAGAATAATGATTTTTCCCAGTGCTAGTTGTTTTTAAGAGCACAATTTTACTAAAGCGACCCTCTTAAAAATAGCAGATCATGATGTTCTGATAGATGTAATAAAATATGAATTTCCTGTAAACAGCATTAATGGAAGCAGTAATATAATAGTGTCCAGCTAAAGAAGCATAACTGCTGTGTACTAACTTCTAATCCGTAATGACGGTATTTTACTGAAGACAATAAATCTAAACCCATTGAAGACATGAAAGCAATGAAGGTTACAAAAACAAACCCACAAAAAAACAAACACAAAACCAACCAACCAAACAAAACCAAAAACACCAAAACCAAAGCCTACCAACCAGCAGCTGAGAGAATTAGAAGAACGTAACTGTCCCACGACACACATTTCTTTACAAATTTGGTTTGAAAATACTGATTTCTTGATATTAAAGTAACACCTCTGCATACGATATATTAGACCTTACTTAAGTGATGTTTGTAATGCAAGAAGTTGATTTGCCATATGTTAAATTATCTCCATTGTTCACCACAGCCACTCCGTAATATCCTATTTAAAAAAAACTGACCAGTGAGATAAATTATTTTTTTCTATCTTCCTAATCTTGTTTAATACAACAAAAGCTTTGCTTTTCCAGAATGATCTCAGATATAAAAGAAAAAAAAATCCATTCATTTCCCTTACATGTTAACTCAATATCTGTGCAGACCTGGGCCTAATTTCACAGCAGATTAGTTTCATCTTTCTTAACAACTTTTGAATTTTAATCTCCAATGTTTAGTAGCTTTAATATTAATGTAAACAAGTTCCACAAAAATACTACTGAAAGTAAATAGGTAATCATAGGCAGACAAAAATCCAAGCTGACTTCTGAAGATCTGAAATTTAAATTAATCTGCTTCCAATCAACATTAATCAAGCATATTAGGCCTACCACCAGACAGGGAAAGAAACATTTGTAAAGTTGGAGGGCTGGGGGTAGGGAGAGTAAGCAGTTATATACTAAGATATGTTCAATCCAGAAAAACAGATTAAATACTAGATGTGGTGAAAGACTGTACTTCAACCAATTGTGTTCAAAAATAATCACACAAGAAAAGAAAGCAAAATAAATCCCACCTACAGTAAGAGGCAAATTGTGATATAAGTAAATCCATCCTTCTCTTACAAGTTGTCTCCTGCACTAAATAATAGTACAAACATATGATTACAATATTTTTAATACAGAAATGAAAAAGAATCTAGGTCAACATGAAGCAATTCATTATATACAGAAATTTAATGTCATCTTCTTTTACCACAAAGATAAAAACAACAGCAAGTAAATAAATAAAGGACTTTCCTCGCACTTGGAAGGTTATGGTTAGAGATAAGCATCAATAAGCATTTACAAAGGCAATCCCTTTTAAGATCCAGGTAAGGTGTTATGTGAACAGATTCTTAGATTCTGGCTCCCAGGGATTTTGTTTGCTCATCCCCCCTCTTGGGGGACAGCTTGTTTCCTGAGCTAATTCTGGAAGTCTGGAGCATAATTTGGGAAAATCTCCATGGAGTAATGGTCACAGCCTTGATGACTGGGCATCTAAATTTATGCCCTTTCTGTGGCAGGGAGGTCAGAAGGAGATGGGGCCCTCCAGAATCTTCCCTACCTTTTTACTTACGGTCTTCCATGTCTGTTATCCACAGCTCCAGGAGTTCCACCCCTGAGGTGGGATCTGATGCAGGTGGGACTTACAGCCATCCCACTGCCCTGCTGTCTCTGGGCTGCCTCCACGAGTTCCTGGATGCCTACAGGGATGGTGAGTCATGACCTGTGTCCCACTTCAATTCTCTTTTTGACATTTTTGCTTTTGGCCCCCTTCTTCCCACATCCTGCCTTTGTTCATTTGTTATCTCAGTGATCACATCTAGTGTCTACCCAGTTTCATCCCCTTTAGTATCTTATATCTTTCTTTCCTATTTAAGAAAGACTGTTAGGTTTTATTAGAGGAGGGCTGATGTTCTTTTCTAAGGGTGAAGACCAATAGGTAAAGCAGGTATAAGGCAACACCTGCAGAAGAATGAAAACAGGGAAACCTGTGAGATGCTTCCCCCCAGATCTGCCTAAGACTGAACACAGGCCTGATTAAAGAGTGTTACAGGATGTCAAGGAAGACAAAGTGCAAAAACTGAAACATGCAGGAAAGGACTAATTCATTTGGAACATCTTTCTAAAAATCTAGTTTAGTCCTTTCTGTTCAAATAAAACTTTGCCTTTTTTTGGTAGCAGATCAACATTGAAAACATTACTTGATTTGCAACCAAAGGAAAAAAAAATCGCAAGTGCAAAGGACAGCAAAAGGATGGATTATTCCTTCAAAGAAAAAATTCTGATTTGTGTCAAAACATTAATCCCAACACATGTGATGCAGCAAAAATTGTGTTCTTTAGTTCAAGTGTTAATTAAGTTAGATTAATTGGAAGCTTAGTAATGGAATAATAGAAAAGATTTAAGCTCTAAATTGGGAAACAGTAAAGGATCCTAATTTTACGAACTGCCACTGGTCTTCACAATACTTAGTTTTATTCTAATCGCAAACTGTCAAACCATTTCCACTTATTTAATTTTATGTATTACAATTTTTGCTCTTTCCATTAGAATACTAAAATACCCACAAATAAACTACCATCATAGAAATGATAACAACATCTCTCAAAACATGAGAATACTCTGTGAAATTTGAATAATTACATATTATCAAAGTCTAGACCTTTATCTAAATAGTTTCATTTCTTCTCCTTATGAATTCTAAAATTACTTGCATTGCTTGTTTCTGTTCCATCCATACCTCATGTCTCGGATGATCTTCCTGCACAAAAAGCCTAAATGATACACTGTTATGTTCTTTCCATCCCCACCCCATTTGTTTTGGTCCAAAACAATACATAGGCTCAGCCTGTCAGTATAGATCTCCTTGTCAAGGTCATGTCCTATTTACCTGAAATTACCAAAGAGACAATAATGAAGTTATTACCTATCTGCTTGGGAATATAGATGAGGAAATGCATCTCCTCAACACGTCATTTGTGAAAAAATATGGAGAATTTTCCTAATGAAGAGAAAATAAATCCCAAACGATCATACTTTAACAGCAGTGGAAATCTATGGGGTTTTTTCCCCCCCAATATTAGATAGGTACACCTTTCTCTTGCTAGCTGTCTTACCAAGCTCTTAATAACAGAGCAGCACTTTTTGATGAAACTGACAGTGAATTAAAATTTAGCTTTCTTGATATGCATAACATGATAAATTACGATAAACTGCAATGAATATGAGTCAAAATATGTTGCAGGGTACCTCTGAAGACTGTTGATGTTGGGAGGGTCTCTCTAATATACAAAGCACTTTATGAAACTGGGCTTTTAACAACTGGAAGTGTCAGATTTGAAAAAAATCACTACTACTTGCATACAGAAAAATGAAGAATGTATAGCTTTCTGTATGAATTGCTTTCCTTACTGATTGTAAAAGAAGCAGTAGCTTCTGCTTTACTATTCAGTTTCTGCAAAAATACAAATATTAGGAAAAAAGGAGACAGGTGACTACACTACAATCACCTCACAGCATAACTGGACTAAAACCATGGTTTTATGTTGTCCAAGACAGGACTTGGATAATAAAGAAATAACCAAACTCATAACAAATATAAAATGCAAGCTTTGATCCACACTAATTGATAAATCATAACTGATGCTTCCATAATACTAGCAGGATGATTGCATAAAACAGCAGTTCTTAAATCCAGTATTCAGAAAATTTTATCTGCTTAGAATCCCTGTCCCTAGAGCATGTACAAAAGAATGATTGAAAATGGAAAGGGGAAAAGTTAATTTTTATGCATCATTTCTTCACAAAAAACAATCAGTGTAAGAAAGACTTTCATATAAGTTCAGTTTAGAATGCCGTTTAGTTAATTAACTGGGTAATTTTCATTAACAAACTCAATATTGACTTTAAAACAAAATCTATGTAATTTCTTTAAAACTATGAATATTTATGAGCCATGGTGTCTCTAACAAAGCTGGAGTAAAGACTCTATTACTAGAGGAAGATGAAAGAAGGCTACTAAAAATATATATAGAATATTTTTATTTGTTTTGTAGCTAACATTTTGTGTTTCCTTATAAGCCGCCTACAACCTTACCTTGGCACATTGTGCATTTTTTGTTTGGTTGGTTGTTGTTTGGTTTTTTCTTTTTTAACTTCTTAACAGTGTATTTTTAAGATTCTCAAGTTTCATTTTTATTGGGGAAAAAAGATTTTTTTTAATAATTTTTTCCCATTGGTTCAGAAGACTAAAGCAATCCACAAAATTAATGTACCAAATAATTTTCCGCTTCATCTGGCTGTCTAGCTTTTTAAAAAGCAAACAAACATATCCCCCACCCCAAAGATTTTGTTTGTGTTTCTTGCATGGTAATATGATTGTATATATCACAGTCTTCTGGATATCTGTATGCTTTTTATATTTAATATTTATAACATTGTCATTCATTCTGCTCTTCACTGCCTCAGTGATTCTCCTCTGCCAAGGGCATTTCTGAGCACAAGACCGTCAACCTTAAATCTCTGCTAAATAATCTATTCCATGATTTTCTTTTCATTATCTTTGTTTCTTACTCAGTTCCAGAAATCCAAAAAGCCACAAAGGGTTTACAGTATCAGTCCTTCGGTGTCTCTTAGTGAAGGACATTGTGACAGGAAAATGATTTCTAAATAAAAGTACAATGCCCTAATTGTCTGTTTACAGCAGATAATGCCATATCTATCCCTCAGGCTACACACTCCTGCATGTACCCTGCAGTACCGGTAACCTGCCTGAACAGTCACCAAGAGCCTGCCAGTCGAAACTTTTTTCCCATGCAAAGCAGAGCCTGACATACATGTTGGGAAGAGAAAATGTCACACCATAGCGCTGTTCAGCACAGAGCTGGACATGCTGTTGTGGTGTCCCAGGGGAAAACAAGCTATTTTATAGGTTACAATCAACCCTGTCAGATGGAGCTAAGAGCAATCTCTCCTCGACATTTGGCAAACCACAGCAGTCCTATCTCCACTTCTGGCCTTTCCACACGACAGAATCCTTCCTGCCTGTTGCTTTGTCTCGCCGTCCCTTTCTGCAGCCCTCCTTTCCCTCAGATCACAAATTATCCAATTGCTTTACTTTCAAAACCATGCCCAGTACTGAAAGCTCAACTTGCGTGCGCAGTCAGGCTCACAGTGGCAGTCACTAGCTAAACTAAACATATTGACATTTTCTGCCATGCTGATGCCCACATCTGAGAGAAGCTTCACAGAAGCATTCACAAAATTGCCGTGGAACTTCTAAAAACTATAATAAGCCAGAATGCCTTACAAGCAAAATTAAACCAAAAGGCACTGCCATGAAAGAAATAACAAATACTTATACAATGTGTAGTACCTTAAAATGCAAGCTATAAACTTAGAATCATAATTGGTTTTGCTCATGGAGTTCTCTATAGGAATTAAAAAACCAAACTAAACTAAACAAACAAAAACAAAAAACCCCAAACAACAACAACAACAAAAAAACACCACACCCTTAACATTTTGTTTGGTAGAAGAAATGGATATAATTAGAACTAAGATTTTGACACTGCAATGAAATCAGCATCAAATAGCAATTTCTGGCTCTAAGCTACATAAGAGCAGTAAGTTAGATAATGAATCTATAGATACACTGTATTTTTTCCACAGTAAATAAACAGAGACTGTCTTTTTCCACATTATCTTTGCACAGCGCAGACAGATTACAATGGATTGGAATTTTATCTACAGCTGAATATTTATAGCATTTTCATAGCAACAAAGTATTTATTCTGTTAAAAATTATAGAAAACAAAAGGAGTAATGTTGGCATCACAGTTACAGTGAGTGACCTTGACTGCCAAGTACTGAGCTGACATGTCTGACAGAAAAAAAAAAACAATAATGAACTTGTTTTTCTTTTGGGTTGTTCTTCAAGCATTACCTGGTTTAGCACTTTGGGGGAGGTGACAACTCCTCATTTGTATAGAAACATGCAGTTAAAAGAAATGTTGAGAGTGTGGGAGTTACCTATAACAGTGCTCAATGTACAATTAAGTTCAGCATCATAACAGGCCATTCTCTGGGTAATGATGACAATAAATTTTTGAAAAGGTGTTTTTAAAACACTGACAAAAGTGGCCAAAAAAGGCAAGGCAAGGGGAAGGGAAAAAAGAAGGGGAGGTTTAACTTCAAGGCTATTTTAGATTATGGTATTTGTGGTAATTTTAATGATATAGACATGTTGCAATACAGACAGGCTTATATAATTAAAGTAAAATCTTTATCTTGTAAACAGCAAATAGTAAAACATTGCGTTTTAGGTCCTTACGGTTTTCCTTAATAGAGATACATGAAACACCTGACATATAATGGCAGCATCTGTCTTGGAACTGAAATTTAAAGAAGCCCAAACCATTGTCATTCATTGGTGTGTGACATTATGTGAACCATTGTTCATTTCATGTGGTATCTCTCTCAGATACAGTCATTGCAGTGTAGAAAAACGTGTAAGCCTTTGCCTAAAGTGCCTTATTTGAAATTAGTCAATACAGACACATCAATATCACCTCAACGTAGCACAACTGTCTTGACAATTAGTATTTTTTATATTCAAAGAACTTGGTACAACTTCTTAAATGAATGATAAATATATTTCAGATCCATATGACAAACAAGAATAAAAAGGAATTTTAAGATGATGGGCAAGATAATATTACGTATGTCTTACATATACATACATATATTTAATCATGATTTTGTGGTCTCATTGGCTAGTACAGACTTTTTACCCCTGAATAATTGTATTTGATAAATATTTTTAATTATTTGCTTAAAGTTTAATGTGTAGAAACAGAGGAGCAATGTGGCCTTACAAACACACATCTGGAGTCTTTATGACTAATATAAAAATAAACAGAAATGTTTTCTTCCTGTGTATGCTGTGGATTATTATTCAATAATCTGTGATGTCATCAATTCAATCTAGTCCATCCTTGCTTTTTAAGTAGGTATAAAATACCTTTGAATTTGCTATAAATTAACTGCAGTGGTTGAGACTGGCCGTAGAAAGAGTTTTTCCCCCTCAGATTATGAACAGCCATTATTTCAAAAAGAACACCAGAAAAAGATTATGGGCTAGGGCAATTGTTAGGGCATTCTGAGAGAAATAGCTGAGATCTGCTCAACTTCAGCAGTCCTCTGGCTCAACAGGACATACTTGTCAAATGGGAATGGCATCTCTCATCCTACTGGTAGATTTTAAGGAGGGAGGTGAATCAGCACTGACATAAGTGATGTGACCTCAGTCTCCACTGAGGTCAGAAGTAAAGAAAGTTTGAGAATCTGTTACAGACCCCATTCATGCATACTTACAAAAACAACTACCATACAATTTTCTGGTGTTCTGAGGTGTTAATTAACAAAGGAAAAATGAGTTAGCAGTAATGAGTGATATAACAACAGGTAAACTAACTGCTTGGGAGAGGGAAAAAAAAAAGAAGGTATCTAGCTTCCTAGTCAGGTTTCCATAGTCATGAGCTGATTTTAATCAGAATATTTAAGATGTTCCCTTTAACCAAGATTTTTGAAAGAGCCAGATGCCTTAATTGTTTGGCATGATTTATAGCTTTTGTTTAGAAAGTGTTACAATGGAAAAGAAGAGTAAGACTGTGGACCCTTCAGGGCTAAATCCCAACAAGTATTTGCCTGAAAAGAAATTCCAATGCATTTGACACTGTAGTGGAAAATGAATTTTCCAATATTGTATCCAAAATCCATCTTAAATGCCATGTGACTTCAACGACACAAAACAATCAGAGAAAAGAAGGAACTTATAAAGTGGGAAAACATACACATTTATCTCATTCTTTCTGCATGCCCATAACTAAAGTATGGTTAGAAATACAACTGTTCATTCAATACTTTAACTTTTAATAGCCTTTAAAAATATAAAATAATAATAATGCATCAGGAATTCTCAGGACTACTAGCATGATATTTATTCATAACTCTATAGCAGATATTAACTCTTCTGAGGAAAGTCAGCCAGCTTTCTGCCTTTTGATAAAATGAGTAAAAAGTACCAGTATTTGTGTGACAAATTTAGACAAATTTAGAAATGGATATTAAATTTCATATTTAGAGTAATAACATTCAGGAGAGTCTTCTATGAAATAATCAAATTATTGATTTTTCAAGAGTAGAAATCTGTTTAACGTTGATTGCCCAAGATAATTTAGACACTTCTAGTGAGATGTTGTTATGAAAGCAGAAATAGATATCCACTCAGAGTCTGTATCAGAGAAAAAAAAATAAAAAAAACCCCAAACAAACAGACAAAAAAATGTTACAAATTTTCTTATCTAGAAGCATAAGATTTGAACGAGACGGTTAGCTTTTACTGCCCCTAATTAGAAATATCAAGACACCACAAACATCCCCACTGATATCCACAGATGCTTCCTGGCTTTACTTTTCAGAAACTGAAACCATGTGTTCCTCAATATTGTTTTAGATGAAGAGCTGCTACTTAAACACCTTGTGATTTAACTTGACAAATGCTCTAGCACATAGAGCATTATTTAGGAAGATCTTATTACTAACACACACTGTGGAAACTTCAAAGGATAAGAGAACAATTCCTTCCCAGTTCATCCCACTGCATATAAATTTAGTCTTGTCAAATATTGCAAGACTCATGTTCCTCCTGTTTTTGCAAAACCCTTCCAGAATCTGTGGCCCCTCTTTCACATGAAGTGGGGGAGATTACAAAGACAGAGCAGTTGTACAAACTCTCCTCTTACCTTCTGAGAAAGACACAGTAAGAACTAACACAGTCAGTAAGGAATTACTGGGGTTACAGAGGTTGCTGTTGGGATTACAGTGAGGAACAGAAGGAAGAGGAGGAGGAAAGACAGTCAACAAAACCACCAAGATTTATTATTTTGATACATGCTGTTAGAAACTGATTAGGAACCTGCACAATTTTCTTGTAAGTTATTCCTTTCCTGTAAATTTTTCCAGGTTGATGAGCAACATGGCCCAAAATCCACAAATAACAGCGTGATGAATTTCCAACTTATCTATATTTAACTTTCATTAAATTTATTATGTTTGCTGTCAGTTCTTGTTAAGCCTGAAACACACCTGGAAAACCAAAACTAAGGTAAAACAAATAAAGCTAGAATCTAACATGTATAAAGAAGAAAGAATTCTAACTGTTCTAAATATACTCAAAAAGTTGTCTCACAGGAAAAGAATGAATCTTCAGCAGTTAGTCACAAAAGCCCTTGATATTTTGTTATTATTGCCTGGTTGCCGCAAAAATATTTTGAATATCTTAGCTTTTTCCTTGAAGGGACTTCAGAATGACTAATCCTTTCAAATAAGAGTAAACAATATACAGTAGTAAGAGTATTTATTAATACTTAACAAGACAAAGGAAATCGGTGGTGTCATTAATAAAAAGAGAGCAGTCATATATTGCTCTGCAGGACTCCTGAAATAATGTAAACCAGCATTACTAATCACTTTTACAATACTTTAAACCTTCAGAATGTTTTAATATCACCAAGTAATTTAATTTTACAATATTACTATGGGATAGGGAGTTGTGCATAGGAAAGTGGAGCAGCTGGAAAATTAAGCAACTTCCCTGGCATTTTCAGTCCATGGGAAGTGACGAGATCAAAATGGTCTCTGTAAAGTAACATACCCAAATATACCAACTATCAGGGATTTACAGCATTAAAAACATCCTTTTTCTGGTGCTGTGTTAACGTATTTATTTATTCATGGTTCTTTATTGTCAGGACACCTAACTTTTTGTCTCATTTTTAATTTTGTGCTCATAAATGAGGAAAATATATATTTGAGTTTTCATGTTAATAAATCAAAAATAGACCAATGCAATAAGCTGTGCAAAGCACATGCCTGTGAGGGAACAGAGAAGGGAGCTGGTTATCTTCATATTATGAAAGCTTGGCTGCCAAAGTTGAAAGGATGGCTTTGGAGGTTTTTAGGAAAAAGGCTTCTCCAGAAGATATTTCAGGCTACATCTAACCTGCTGGACACATAAATGGTTCTGAATGCCCAGAGGTGAATCGATGCCCTGACCACAGCCTGGCCCTATGCTGCAATAAGACTTAAGTTTGCATAAGCTGTCCCCTTCATTTCAATGGGCAGGAACCCAGGCTTGGGGCCAGACTGAAGCTTTAGCATGCTCTTGTCCCCCCTGAAACGGAGGAACCATGACTCTCTAGCACGCTGTCACACAAATGTGCCACTCTCCATAAGAGAGACACAAAAAAGCCGTAGTATGCGACTAAAGAAGGATACATACCAAGCACAACTAAAGTTAAATTAATTTGCATCAGTTTTTATAGATGAATTAATCCCATAAACAAAATTCTTTCCTCAATCAGCTGTTTGTTTCTGCTATTCAAAGAAAGTGGAACTAAACAACAACAAGCCTTCCCAATTCACTTTATTGTCTATAAGACTCACTGGTTTGAACACAGTACAGATGAACTTGTCTGGTAGACTATACTACCGACACAGCGTGGGTGACCAGTATCATCTGTGGTTAAAATATCTAGATATAATTCCATTCACCCAGATTTTTTTTTCTTTATTCTTACAAATAAAACCTTTAGTTTTGTGTTTATCAAAATTCCCTCTTTTGAAGGACTTAAAAACTCTCTGCATTTCCTTTCTACCCCTTTGTATTGCAGGACAACACTTTAACTTTCACCAAAGCATATGAATTTCTTATGCCCTTGTTAAGTGCTCTTCAGTGCTTGAAACTCTGCTTCAATATGGCAGAATATTCCCCCTCAGCTCCTTGATGCAGGATGCTATGTGTTTAAAGTTTATAGTGACTTAAATTATTTCTGGCACAATTTTTATATTTAATAATAATTTCTAGATTCTTCTATTATTAGTTTGTCCAGATACCATTTCAGATGGTACATTTTTAGCTTACTGCTTTTTCTTCACTAATAGGATCTTCTCCGGGCATCTGATTTTAGGTATTAATAGATGGCTAAATAGACACGGTCAGAGGGTATATAGACCTTTTGTTTGTACCAAATCATCCACTGGTATGTTCTCATGCAAAATGAAACAAAGATAGTACTCACTTCTTCAAATATAATATCTTTTGGATGCAGTATGAATATTGCTCATCTCTTTGAGTTCTGACTGACTCCAGAAATTCACACAAAACTGCTCTAGAAACATTCTTACAGTCATTCATCCGCATTTTGCAAGTGAGATCAAACACACTCTTCTTAACCTGCTTCAATCCAAAATACAGTATGATTGGCTATCAACATATTCTACACAAGAAGGAACCTGTAATGTTGTAAGAACATTGTTATTATCTATATAATTTGGACCAATAGCAAATAAAAACATGACTATATTTTAAGGGATTTTCTGGTTGGTAGTTTTCACTACCTGGCTTCCTATTTAACCTGGCTTTTACATTAAAATTTTATATAATAATAAGACTCCCTGGAGCCCATATCTAATATCCTATTTTTCTGGAAAAAAAACTGCCTTCTGTTATGACTGATGCTTATATACAGAAGAACTTGGACTATTATTTGGTTCATTCTGAATACATTATTTATTTTTAATAAATATTATTTTTCATTCACCTTTTTGATCTTTTTGTTTTGTTTGTTTTATCATCTGCATACTGGGTCATGCACTAAATCCTGGAAAGGAAAGCAGGTGGGGTTTGGGTCTATTTAGGGTTTCTTTCAATGTGATGCTTTTGACTTCTATTTCAGAAAAATTATTTTGTAAATTACCTTTGCTTCAAAGTTTTGGTAGATTCAGTGACTGTGTTTCTTTCACTAAATATCTTGAACGAAAAAAGTGAGCTAAAGTAGTTGAAACATATTTGTTCACCATCACACACACAAAAAATAAGACACACTATGCAAAATTATTTTTGCTTTAAGATTAAAGCCTAATGATTATCCATAATTTCTCCTTGATGATATTCCAGATATGGGATATATTACATATTTTTGAATTCCTTCTTTTCCCCCTAGAACTGCTTAGTCTGATTTAATTTTGGTCTTATATATCCCAAACAATGAGCGTTTCTTTTAAATATACTACAAGATTTGAAAGTCTCTTAGCACTAATTTTGTGGACCATTTCATCCAAATCTTAATCCTAAAACAGACTAGAAGTGAACTGTAGTCTTAGGCCCATCTGTTACCATCTCTGATATTGTGAAAACCTATACTCAACCTTGAGTGTAGATAATCATGGAGATTATTATAATCCACCTTTGAAATCACTTCAACTAACAGAAACAATGGAAAAAAAAAATAGACTTCTCCTTATGTTTAAAATAGTCTCCAGTTCTTTCTGATGACAATCATTATGATGTCTTAAAGTATAGCATGCAAAGTAGAACAAAAACTGATGTCTGAAGATGCTAAAATGAATAAAATTGCCTCTGATCACTGAGTAGGCTGTTGGGCCAGAAAATTTTCAGGATGAACATCCAAAAAAAGAACCAAAACACCAAACAAACAAAAAAAAAACCCCACAGAAGGATTATTTTACTTGTTTGGAAGGCAAAAAGAACACAAACATTCATATAAGGCTACAAATATTTTAGTCTATCCTTTCTCGTTTACCTTATTTTCACAAGCAGGTTATTATTAATGTTTCCTGAGATTATAAGACCAATTCGTATGGTCTTGAAAAAAAAAAAAATAAAAATAAAGCCACTTCTACTTATCTATGGAATTCTTAGTTGAAATGCACAGTCAGTTTCTCTTTTCGCAACCTGCAAAAAGTGTGCTATAAGTGAAAGTACTTACATTTCTTACTAATTTAATGTGAGGTTTTGTCATCTTTGCTCTACATGTTTATTTGAAAATGAGAGAACATAGCAATTTTCTTAAATATGCAAAATGCAATCTGATTGCAGATTTCTGGAGATTTTCTGCAGATATATGTATATATGTGTGTAACGTATATGAGGTTTAGCCTACTAGACCGTTTAGGTTATAAGGTTGTTTGTACTTCTCAACATTGTCTTTAAGAATTTTGTTATTGGTGTAAAGACTTGAGTGTCTTTCCTGTTTAAATAATAAGCTGGAAAAAGGGGCACATCAAAACCTTTCATATCTCCACGGACAGGAGAGGCAGACTTTTAAAATCTTACATGATCCTGTACTTAGGAGTAGCAGTTCTTCTACCATAATGTTGCACAACGCTACTGACTTAGAACACAAAGATCTGTTCATTGCCCTCTCAGAAATTCAAAGATTCGGTGACAAATAAAATTTATGTTTTCCCAGACTGAAACAATACAAGGGTGGGCAATTGTTGAGAATAAGTTTCTGTTCTCCAGTAAACTGGAACAGGAAGCATCTCCTCAAGTGTATCTGGGCAGCAGGACTCTTTCGTTGTCTTTGCAGCAAGGTGGATGCCTCAGGATACCGAACCATAAGGAGTCTATGAATAATTACTACTTAAGGCAAGGTACAATACAGAACCTTTAACCTTCTTGTGACTTTGTCTTTCTGCACTATTTTGGCCCATCTGTTTTTCTCTACACTTGATCAACCAAGGTAAGATGACCTATACTTTTTCTAGTGGTACAGAAAATGTTCACAATTTATAGCCATGTCACTCCACTCCAATTTTTTTTTTGTCCATATCAGACAAAAAATTGATTTGCTGTGGTAGTAAACAGTGAAATAGTCTCTTCAGTGTCTAGTAATTAGTTCTAATACTAACAGACAAATTAAAAAGCAGCAAAACAAAATGTCTCCATCAGGCACTTATAATAACCTTCTTAATATATACAGTAGACGTGAAAACTAAGGTGAATAAATGAGGAGAATGCTGATTTTGGCATCCAGCTTACTTTCAGATAATCTAGCTCATCCCTCTTGTCTGACACCAGACCAAGCATAACATTAAAGAGTAATAAACTCCTTCCAGCAAGCCTCAGATTCCATGGTTCATTGATCTCAGACCTAATCTATCAATCCATTTACTGCACAGTAAAAGGTAAGAAACCCATTACAGATCTGTTATATGCCATGGCAGGTGGTATATGACAAGAACTGAATTCATCACAAACTCCAGTACCTAGTACCCCTTTTGTATGCTTTAAAGCACCAGGTGGTTAGCTTGCTTGCCTATCACAGCAGAAGATACTTTGAGCTTTGAAAATAAAATAAAAATTATTGATGTTAAGGAATAAAAATACTTATAAAACACTTCATTTTTCATACTATTAGGACTTCACAAAGATAGTGTTATTTTCATTTTTACAAAAAATATTGGCTTTGGAGAGGGTACAATAAGTAAAATCAGGCTAGAATGTAAAAGTCATGCTTTCAAATGTGGGCTTTAATCTTCATTCTCTGCTTAAACTATGTCTAAGGTAGCAGCCTAGTAGAATCACTATTCAATACAATTGTCTAAAGAAATGTCATTCTAAAATTATTACTTCCCAAAGGAAGAAAAACTCTTCATCTATCTGTTCTCAAGGTCATCAGCACATGATATAAACGCCCAAAAGCAAAGACAATACAGAAGCAAAAAAGCTTCTTTTATGTGACTATGGTTCCTTTCATACTCAATTTCTTTTCTCAGCTTATTTCCATTGCTTTAGGGCAACCGTTTTCGTGTCTGTAAAGAAGGTTTGTACATGACTTATTTCAAATATGTCACCTTGAAGGTTAAGACTCACAGGTGATGTTCCCCATTCCTCTGCTTGGCAGATCAAGGCAAAAAAAGAAAATTGTCATAACCTTAGGAGATATTTGGCTTCATTTTCAGCCGGTGTAAATTGTCACAGCTACTCTGAAGTAAACAGAATTACTCTAGTGTACACCAGATAAGAACCTAGCTTACATTATTTATGTAACTGTCATGTATGTTTCATATTTTGAAAATAGTATCATCCTGCAATACAGGATAATCAGAAGTGCCAGATTGTTACATGTTCATTTCTAGCAGAGACACTAGAAAACAAAACTAACAGCTAGAAACAAAGGATTAAAGCATAAGGTACACTCTTAGAAGGTGATGGAGAGGAGAGACAGAAATGCCCCAGAGAAATCTTTTTGTGATGAAGTTTGTTCACTGTGCTTTAAGGAACAAAAAAAAAAAAAAAAAAAACCCTCATCAAAATGACTGACTACAGGACCATCCTCAGGTGACCAACAGAAGTTTGCCTGATATAAAAATGCCAGAACTGTGAGATTTGGCTCACAGTAAAATCTGTGGGTTTTTTGTTTTGTTTTGTTTTTTGTTGTTGTTTTTTTCAGTGCTTATAGATCTATAACTGAAAGAAGACAATGCATGTCTCTGTCAGGCCTGCGGACTTTTCAGGATTCCTAAATTTGTTACAGATGTGAGAGTTTCAGAGAAGAAAGTGAAAAAATTAATTGAGACTTTCTACAAAAACTGTGAGAAGAAGAAAAAAAAAACATGTAAAAGAAAAAATTAAATATTTTTCCCTTCAGCTTCAGTGGAAAAATCCAATGACAGCAACTCAAAATGAGTTTCTAACTTTCCCCTGCCCCCATCTCTGAAGATCATATGGGAAATAGAAAAGCTTCAGAGAAAGAGAACACCTTCAGAGAACATTAGTCTTGTAATTTTCAAACTCAGTTTCTGTTAATTAAAAACAAAATAAATACAAAGCCCAAAACCAAACTAACAACAAAAAAAAAAAACCCAAACAAAACAAAACAACAACAAAACCACTGCATTTTTCAGATTCTTTAGATTCAGTTACCAAGGGACAGTGAGACCTTCTCATTTTTATACATCACTATAGGTACGTAACTGAAATAATGTGGTTAAATAATGATCTCAAATGGAAGTTTAATTTTCTGGTCTTAGTCTTTTGAAGTGGGAAATTCCAAGCCTAAAGTCTTGCCAGAAACATTATTTAGATCTAGGAGACATAAACTTGTAAATAGAATGAATCACTAAACAGTAGTGTTGTTCACCATATTTAATCCAGACCTAACTACTTTAAACAGCATTCACAGCTGTTCTGTGACAAGTAACCTAGATTTCTGGCTCAGCAAGCAGAAAGTGAAAATTCAAAGTTTTTAGGTATATGACTAATCAGTAAAAGCTTACATTGGAGACAAATTACAGATTTTTTTTGACATTTATTTGTTTAATTTTACCAGAAGTAAAATTATTTTTTTTCCTGAAAACTAATGTTGCCCTTTTAATACAACAGCTCAGATATTCAAGTTGCAGTGCCTAAATTCAGCTACGCATAATGCTTCCTTCAGCTCATAAATAACATTAATTTGATCTTGAAGTGTTCTGAATTCTTCTACATACAGTGATTTCGAAAACCCATTTGTAGAGAAAGAGATACTTCTGTCCAAGCACCCAAATAATGATTTATGTGTCCAAGTAGGAGTTCATGAATGTGATCAATATTTATTATCCACTTTTGCTTAAACCATTAACTAATATTCTGAGCCTTGCCAAACTATTTGTGTTAGGAAGAAACTAGTGAGAGTTCCACATCAAATAAGTTCCTGTTTATTTCCCAGGTCCGTGCTTGAAATTCAACTGCATTGATAGAAATGGTAACAGAAAAAAAAAAAAAAAAAAAAAAAAGAAACAAAAAAAACAACCACACAAAAAAACCCAACAGAATGTAGTATTCTTGACCAGAAATTCTGGCTTGTCTTTTCAGTAAGACACTCAGAATAAGATTTTCTCACCTTTTATTTCCACACCCCGTCCCCCTGCCAGAGCTCACACAACAAATCCCTCTTGTGTTTGTTGTTGTTGTTGTTTTGTTTTGTTTTGTTTTCCTCAGCAGTGTGGTACCTCTAACAAATAGATACCACAGGTTAATTTTCCAGATTCTGATTTTGACATCACTATCAAGAGAAACACTTCAGCTGATTCTACACTGACCTTTTTTGACCAGACTAATCCATACCTTGGGTGGTGGTCCTCTGGACAAAACTTTCTACCATTTCTGCTACATGAGGTATGGAGAGCATTCAAATTACCTACCTTTCTTGACTAGATTTGCAATTCATTGTCATCAGTTTCCAACACAAAAATATTCTACTTCAATAATAAAATACAACAGAATCCTCCCTTCCTTCTCTCCCCAAGCATGAAAATCTCAGAAAGCGAGTGGCACTTTGCTATACAGAAACCACAACTCAAAGCTCAAGGTTGAAAGAATCATGGTGGAACATGGAACAGTGGTTGCAGCTTCCACCTAACGGTTGGGTAGAGGAGAGAATTGGGAAGCGTTTCCATAAAGGCAATCAGCTACTTGCTACTGCCTCTCACACACCTGAGTAACTAAAGCTGGAATATTTGTTGTACCTTCAAAACAACCAGGCTACAAAAAAGATGCTCTGCATTCCACCCTTAAGCGGCAGACCTGTAGTGTACAGAGCATATTTGGATGCAACATCATCATTTCAGGCATTAACAGTCTTAGTTTGCTGTCATTGTTTCTCACAGCAGTGTATTGTACACATTTTTTTTCTTCCTCGGGTTCATTATGCATACAAATGTTTCTTCATACAGAGAAAAATAATACACAGCAGAAAATATATACTGCAAATATTTGCTGCAGATTAAAATTTTATACCACAGTTATATCACTAATATGTCTAACCTTTAACAAGCGATGGTTAGCCTCCTTAAGTGTATTCTCAAGCTTATGTTTTTTGTCTGGGTTCAGCGATGCACTTCCAAGTGCTATTCCTCCAGTTTCATTTAATCGCTTCAGTATTCCCTTGTGTGGTGGCAGCTTTTCAACTCTTAACTGGAACAGACAAACACAGCAGTTAAAATGAACTGTGGTAGAATTTTCAGCTCTCTTATCTTCACCTTTATCGATTTGTGTATCAGCTGAAGGAATAAACTCAATTCAAGACAAAATAACGATGGCTTTCTGAATGTAGAATGCTAAATTCCGCCTCCCCCTCCCCCCCCGCCACAAGATACTATATTAGTGGATCAAGCCTACAGAGTGTCTTAAAAGTGAAAATAAGGGGTTTCTCAAGTTCTTAATCACTGTTTCATAATAAATTCCGCTTCTTGACACTCAATATCTCATGTGTATGACTTTTGGTGATCTTTTAATATAGTAAAGAGCAAGCACTTTGGAGAAGGGTTTTAACATATTTCATGCTGTGAACACAATCACCCAGACTGTAAGTGGTGAAAAGCCCTCCAAGTATAACCTCATAATTAAAAATGTTCAGATAAGTTTATAAAATCATCAAAAAGTAAAGCCAAAGAATGCAAGGCATCATCTAAATGTACCACTTCTCCATCATGCATGCAGTTACTGAAAGCTTATATTCTCAAAGTAACTTTATATTTAAAGTAAGGATGATTGAACTAAAAGACAAAGTTCTTCAAGTTTGTGTTTTGCTTTGTTTGGTTGGTTTTGGTTTTGTTTCAATTAACATAAGCAGGTAGGTATTAAAGGAGCCACACTACAATCCAACTTCCGTTAGATCAATTTATTAGCAGTATAGTGGTCTAAAAGCTCTAACATATTCATTAAAATATTCCAGCCTTTAAAAAGAAACACTTAGAAGTCTGTTGTTTTGTTTTGTTTTTTAACATTTTTAAAAAATCATCTAGATGTTTAGTCTAGAAAATGTTGCAGTGATACTTCAGTCAGTTGATATTTATAATTATGCCTGCAATTCTAGATACTCCTGTGAAATTCTCAATACCATTTTATAAGTGAGAAATTATAAAAGATTAAAAAAGACACCTACAGAGAAATGTTTTACAGATAAAACAGTGAAGTTCTGAATTAAGATATGAGGATGAAAAATATAATGAGTAATTACCTAGTGACAGGATAGATATTTTCCTTTCAGTGCATTTTCCATTACTTTTGTGATTTTAGTATGATCATTATATATTTGTACCTGGGTTTTGAAATTCCACTGCTTTGATTATTCTAAAATGTTAAACGAATTGTGTTTGATGGCAGAATAATTCTCTGAAAATAGCTTTTAAATGGATAAAGTAAGAAAACATTAAGAATAAAACTTGCAATACCTTTACTTTGCTAAGGCAGTCTCTTAACTGGTCTTCATTCCCTGGTTCAAGGGAAATACCAGTAATGCTTTCTGCTTCCTCTAACCATAAAAGCAACTTGTTCAAGTCCTCTTGAAATTCAGCTAGAATACTCTTTTCTTCCTCTAGCCTGGAATAAAAACATGAAATTAATGTTTCTGTACATTCATTTTTAGGTTGAAATGCTTAACCATACTACAAGAAAGACTAGGGAAAACGAATACTTATCATTTATATTAATTATTTTTAAAATTGGGCCATAGATTTTTTCATATCAAAATTATCAGACCAGCATCCTTTTAACATGACACTAAATATATTTGAAAAGAAAAATTCAAATTCATAATTTGCAACATCACTAAATTCAGCTTACAGATTACATATGCAAGGGAGCAAACAAGCACATCAGAACTGGAACTAGAGCTCCTCAGACAAGATTTTTCTGTGAGATAACAGCAGGGCAGCCTGGTGTCAGAAACTAAGAATTCTAGCACCAAATTTTACCAAACTGAATCTGTACAAAAGTGACACTTAAACCCATTTAGAATTATTGTACAAACAGATATTTTGGTGATGGTGCC
Source organism: Streptopelia decaocto (assembly GCF_964273445.1). NCBI lineage: Eukaryota > Metazoa > Chordata > Aves > Columbiformes > Columbidae > Streptopelia > Streptopelia decaocto. The sequence goes on from NC_138663.1 coordinate 111,098,669, forward strand.
ACATACTTGGTGTAAAGTATTCCATTCAAGACTCACAAAAAGTAGGTAAAGTTTGTAGTCCATAAGAAAGAAGAGGATAGGCTTTATCTATTAGATATCTACTTTGTCTACACCTACAACCTAGCTGTTGATTTTTTCACCCAGATTCTCTTCACCAAATGCCAATTAGCATTTCTAAGGTGTAATACATTGAGCAACCTGGTGTCATGGACTATTTCCCTGCCCATGGCAGGGAAGCTAAAACTCTATGTTTTAGTGATCTCTAAGGTCACTTCCAACCCAAATCAGTCTATGATTCTATGATCTTGGACAATTACGAGAGGGAGAGTTTAATTCCGCAGTTTTTTCTTTTATTAATTAAAGGAAATCCAGATGACCAGTTAAGACATAAACATTGCAGGTGTCTAAAGTCAGATAAGACTACTTTCACCACAACTGTATAAATACATGGAGACTTGAACTTTTGTGCTTAAGCTTCTGAATTTATCAAAAGATGCATGAGAAAAATTTAAAGGGCAGAAGGGAAGAGCACTGGCAGAATGTGAGCCCTTTGGGACTGACATTATGGGTGGATCTCTTTCGAAGGAGAAAAATCATGTTTTATAGAAAGTACTTATAACTTATCCTCCAAACTTATTCACAAAACTGACATTACGCTGCGTCTTACCTGTATGGAAAGATTAAATAATTATTAATGATAGTAAACAACAATTAATGACCTATTATATAATCATAGTTTTTGTTGTTGCTATTATTTTATTAAAGGTACTTGAGATCAAAAGAAAAGATGTAAGATCCAACGGAGTTTGAGAGGTTAGGTCATTTATTGCATATGATAAGAGGCTCTAGTAGAATTTTAAGAATAGAACTCAACATTACAGTGGAGAATCAAGGTCAGTATTATTAATATATTATTTCTGAATGCAAAAATGTATTCAAGCAGAATGAAAATGGTTTTAACTTTCTCTGATCTCCCATACTTGCCATGATGGTCAGTGCCCACAGAACACTCTAATAAGTCAAATGGAATGATACCTATTGAAAACTACACCATAATTTATTTACATTTTAAATTTTTTTTTTAGGTAACTATGTTTTCTGTTGTCTGACTTAAGCAAAGATGTCTCTTTAGAAAAGCTATATCAGTTAGGTACAAGCAAAAGAGAATGAATAAAATGTGTCGGCTTCACATCATCTAATAAAAAACACTGAAAACAATTATTTCTTGATACACTTGCTTGCGCACACGCACACATACAGTCTGACAAACAGCTTAGAAACTGTAGATTAAAAGCTTTTATTCAAGCAGAACAGAAATGTAGACATTGCCAATAGTCAGTATCTATCTTATAGAAGTGTGTACATCCAAATGCACAAAATATTCCACCTCATATTAAGAAAACTAACTTGAAGTCATTAAAATCTTGTATGACGTCTTTTCTCTATGTATAATTTCCAGACAACAAAAGTATTGAAGTGACTTCAAGTGTTCCACATCAGAAACACTTATTTACAAGGAAAGAAAGCTGCTTCATTAATGTTTTAAGTAAGAGCATTTAGTTAGAGGGAAAACAAAGGAAGAACTACTGTAGGATTTGAAAAATTCCTTTTAAATAACATCACATGGTTACAGTGTAAAATGGGAGAAGTTTGGTCAGCAGTTAAAATTCTAGTAGTGAAGAGGTGAATGAGCATATAAACTGAATTCAATTTCATTTCACAGCAAAAGAATAATCTCACTTCATGGTATAAGCAAGAATTTTTTATAGATTAAGATTTTTAGAGGAGAGAAAGAGTCTTGCTGTTGGAATGCTGACTATGATAAAATAAAACCAGGAGCATGCAATCCAACTATTATTTTACACAACTTGCAAACTATCTGAAATTTTGCTAATGCTTTACCTGCCTTCCATCTTACCTGTCTTTATTGCATATCCTTAGCAAGGCATTCTTGCAAGGTGAGAATTGCTGTACTAGATAAATAAACACTCTATAGGCTCTATAGAGCTCTCTCCAAAATAGTAGATTAAGAAACAGAGTAAAGTACCAAAGACAATGCTCTTGACCAGACTCACTATGGCGCAGTCTGGCTGCACTAAATATGCCACGCCTTAAGGAGACCTGAAAAATACAATAGCCACCATGCATGTGACACAGTCTTTCCTGGATGGCAAAAAAAACAGGCAAGGAGACATCACTACTAAGGTGCTCTTTAAAAAAAAAAAAAAAAAAAAAAAAAAAAAACCAGCAAAAAAAAAAGAGAGAGAGAGGAGTGTTTCCATTCAATTTACAAGAATCAAACACTTTTTGAAAATGTCTCCAACTATTGTCCTAAATCCATTCTTTCTTTTGTAGTTCAAACAAACAAAAACAAAAAACCTAAGAAAGCAGCAACCTCAACAATATATGCAGTGAATACCTTGGATAAGAAAAACCTTATAAAACAGTATGATGCATTGATGTTTCCAAATAATTATGAATCATTAACTCACACTTTCAAGGTTTTTTCTTTACAGTATACTTTAAATATGTTCTTGGTTCATTTCTAAAATATGAAGCATTATTTCTTTGTTTACCTTCAAGTTTGATGTTTTTGTAGAATTTATTTAAGCATGTAGTAGTGATAATAATGAATGGGACATTTAACATTCTTCATCTACAATTAAATGGTAGATATTTTATTTCCAGAGCAAATTCAATGCATTTAGATAAGCAAAAAGCACTAAGTTCTTCTTGAAATATTGATTGTGAAATACAAATATTCTTAATATATTTTTTCAGTGATTGTGGCTGAAAAAAAATATATCTACATATATGGAAAAGCAAGTGCAGAATGTATTACTAAGTATTATGAAGTCCAATAATAAATCACACATTCAGTCATAATATACAAAATTCATGTAACAGAGATAAGTAAAAGGCAGTACAGGTTTAAATGAAGGATTATTTTCCTAGCTCAGCTGATATATCCATAGATTTCTATTATCTCATGTATTTCAGATGGATTGTAGCTAGAATTTTAGGTAAACAATAAATTTAAATTTGTCTCAACGCAAGACAATTTTTGTCAGCTAGTGTTCAAGAACCAGAGAGTGAGGAGTCACATGCTCTAAGGCTACAACAGTATGGGTATATAGGGTTTAGTCATCTCTTTTAAGAAACCAAAAGACACTATGAAAACAAGGAGAAGGACACCCTGAGGCGCTTATTAGGAAGCGTATACTGATAGGAAGAGAAAGGTGAACCCTATTATACCAACCTAAGGTCACAGAATCAGAGTTCTTTAGGTTGGAAAGGACCTTTAGGATCTCCAGTTCCAACCATAAACCTGACACTGCCAAGTCCACCACTAAACCATGTTCCTAAGCATCACATCTACACGTGTTTTAAATACTTCCAGGGATGGTCACTCCATCACTCTACTGGTGATAAGAGGAACAAAAATCTTAGAATCCCCTAGGCCTAATTTGGCAAGACTAGGCATGATGTAACAGAAACCCAATAGAGAAACAATAGCTTTACAGAGACTGGACATGAGCCAAAGCGGGATGTCCTTGGTTTGCAAGCTGGGAAAGCGGAATGTTCCACTAAATGAAGAAAGAGCTACATGACTTTTGCTGAGCAGTCGCACAAAATGACAATATGCATGTTCAAGAAATTAGGTCCATAAGCCAATGGTTGGTGTCACCTGCAAACTTACTGACGTTTCACTCAATCCCCTCATCCAGGTCATCAACAGAGAAATTAAACAGAGCTGGTGCCAATACTGACCCCTGAGGAACACCACTTGTGCCTGTCCACCAGCTGGATTTTACTCCAATCACCACAACCCTTTGAGCTTGGCCATCCAGTCAGGTTTTTTTTTACACAGCAAATAGTAATCGCATCCAAGCCATGAGCAGCCAGTTTCTCCAGGAGATGGTTGTGGGAAACAGTGTCAAAGGCTTTACTAAATTCTGGTTAGACATCATCCACAGCATTTCCCTCATCCATTAAGTGGGTCACCTTGTCGTACAAGGAGATCAGGTTGGTCAAACAGGACCTGCCTTTCATAAACCCATGCTGACTGGGCCTGATCACTTGGTTGTGCTGTATGTGCCACATGATGGCACTCAGGATGATCTGTTCCATGACCTCCCCCAGCACTGAGGTCAGACCTACCGGCCTGTAGTTCCCTGCATGCTCCTTCTGGCCCTTCTTGTAGATGGGTGTCACTTTTGCTAACTTCTGGTCAACTGAGATCTCCCCAGTTAGTCAAGACTGCTGATAAATAATTCAAAGTGGCTTGGTGAGCACCTCTGCCAGCTCCTTCAGAACCCTTGGGTAGATCCCATCTGGGCCCACAGACTTATGTGTGTCTAAGTGGTGTAGCAGGTCGCCAGCCATTTCCCCTTGGGTTATTTGGGCTTCATTTTGCTCCCTGTCTTCTGGCTCAAGGGGCTGGGTACCTGGAGCACAACTGCTATTGCTATTAAAGACTGAGGCAAAGAAGGCATTTAGTATCACAGCCTTTCCCTCAACCTCGGTCACTATGTTTTCCCCTGCATCCACCAGAGGGTGGAGATTCTCCTTAGCTCTCCTTTTGTTGCTCTTGTATTTATAGAAACATTTTTTGTTGCCTTTTATGGCAGCAGCAAGTTTCAGCTCCTGTTAGGCTTTGGCCCTTCCAATTTTCTCCCTGCAAAACTTCACAGCATCCTTGTAGTCCTCCCGAGTAGCCTGCACCTTCTTCCGAAGGTCATAATCTCTCCTTTTTTCCCTGGGTTTCAGCTGAAGGTCTCTGTTCAGCCAGGTCAGGCCTCTTCTCTGCTGGCTTGTCTTTTAGTACATGGGGACAGCCTGCTCCTGAGTCTCTAAGATTGCCTTCTTGAACAGAGACCAGCCTTCCTGGACTTCTTTGCCCTTCAGGGCTGCCTCCCCAGGGGAGGCCAATTAATCTCCTAAACAGGCGAAAGTCTGCCCTTCAGAAGTCCAAGGTAGCAGTTCTGCTGACCCCACTCCTGACTTTCCAAAAATAGAAAACTCAATCACATATATATATATATATATATATATATATATATATACTTACATGTATACAAATACATGAAAAACAAACACCCTAAATAGAAAAATAAGCCAATTAAGCCAATTAACAGCCCTGCTTTCCTGGTGTCTTTCTCATGGAAACGTGGAAACCTGCATGACTGTTTTCAAAAATTGTTGTTTGTCAAGGATTTCTGGAAATGCAACCCATATCAATGAAAAGCCCTGATGTTGCTGAGCTCCAATATTTCTTGTGTTTCTGTACTACAGCTCTGAATCACTTATGGAGCACTGTTACACACCCAGAAATTCTGGATCTTGGTGATGCATACAGGCTTACCCATTTTGGTTGTTTAGGACATGCAGAGAAGAACCAACTTTACAGCATTACATCTATTATAGTGTTCTCCCCTGAGAACATGTGTGTGTACTTTAGACGTCAAATGGTCTTCTTAAGACAAAATAGGTTAGCTAAAACCAGCTAATCAAAACATTTATGTTTGCGAAACTGAGGCAGATCCTAATCTATGCTGAGATCTGTAGGACTGCAACTATAGAAATGAAGAAAAACTAGCTCCCTGTCATCTTAAAAGCAGAAGTACAGCTTCAAATCTTTCTGAGGCAGTGTCCCCCTCTGTCCCGATTACATGGAAGTCTGAGAATCAGTCGTCCAGTGCTACATCATGAACCACACAATAAAACCTCTGTTCCTCAAAGTGAGGAGATTCCCCAGAACCGAAGCCCTCAGCAACATCTTTACTTTTTTTGGTTTTCTGTCATTTCAACTAATTTGTAAAGTGCACAGCTCAGTGGAAGCATTATGTGATGGTGCCCTAAGGATAAACCTGAGAAAGATACAACTTTAAATATGTTAATTCTGGCACAGAAAAGGCAGTGTTCAACTCAATGCACCTGAGAGCAAAATTATTGAGTTGTATACTATTTTGAACGAGAAATAAAAAGGATTTCTCATCTCCTAGCAGAGACAGCGATTGGCAACATTCGTTTTTCATCTTAAGCACACTGTCAGTTTTACCACCCTTATGAATTCAACTGCAACCCTGAAAACATTTAAAACTTTTCCTAGTCACGAAGAAAAGATTTTTACTTTGATGATTAATTTAAATGTTGATCAGTAGAACTGAGTTTTATTATCTGAGCATTGTGGGATGTTTTAACCTAAGAATTTCCAGGAATTCTTTTAGAAATGTAATATATAGAGATTGATAGATAGATATAGATATATAGATATATAGATATATAGATATATAGATATATAGATATATAGATATATAGATATATAGATATAGATACAGATATAGTTATATGTGCACAGAGGAATTTCAGAATTCAGACCAAAAAAAATGTTCCATAAAGATCTATTTCCTAAACCTACACAGGAACTTAATGTAGTATAGTAATTAAAAGGTCCACTACAATTAACGGGAGCTGCAGGTGCACTTCATAATTTACTTTAGAATTTGTTCTTGGCCTGCTAGAACATTGCTTCTGTTATAAATAACACCCTGCATGACAAGTATCATATTATGCAAGCAGCTAAAATAAAGCACTCTCTATATTACCTGAACCAGTTAATCAAATAAAAGGTTTTAACTTGATGACTGATTGCACCTTATAACAAGCTGATTTCTATCACCATAATTACATTTGGAACAACAGATACATGTAATTTCTAGGTGTTTAAATTCATGGTGGCAATTACAAATTAACAGTAAATTGTTCTGAAGGGAGTACAGGCTTCCACATCTGAGCCTAAGCAAACTGGAATAAGGAGCATGAGCATGACCAGTTGCCTCGGATGTGGCCAGAACAGCTCTTGAAAAAGCAGTTGGGAGTACATCTTGCTGGACAGGCAGGTGACTGAGGAGTAAGATGTCATTTCAACATCTGGTCCTATGAAGCCAAGCAGATCCATCTCCAGCACTCATCTTCACACTGTTATATGCTACTCTCTTGTCCTTTTGAACCAGCCTAAGTTCTCAAAGAGCTTTTAAACTGCTTCTCTGTCTGCAAATGGTTTAATTCATTAACCCTGAAATGTAACTCATCTTCTTTGATGAAAAACTTTGATGAAAAACTCTCAAACTAGAGCAGAGAAGTAGGGAATTTCATATGCATAGTAAATTTTGGTCTTCTACATGACTGCTATTCTCAGGCATTTTACTTTTTATTTTCCATATTGAAACACAGCAGCATTCTGTTTGTGTTTTTTAAATTCATAAGGCCCCTTGGTCAACTATTCTGACTATACAGACATTATACTTCTTAAAGTGAATGTATTCATATGCAGTATTTAACATTAAGAGGGAAATTAAATTAATCAAAATAATTATTCTTCCTAATAGCATTTCGTATATATTGTATTTTGTAGATCAGGGATTAGTTTTCCTAACAGTATTGAACTGAGATCGTAACAAATTCTTGTAGCAGTCCGCAAAATATCCTGGACAGATTTTTTTTTTTTACTGTAATGAATCCTTAGTTATAATGGTTAACTGTTACATAATGATTCTTGGCCCATTTCAAGTATGCTTATATTTTCATTTAAAGCTTCTAGAAACCATATTAAATGCATATTGCAGCTCATGTATTTTCTCCATAGTCAACAATGTGATACCAATACCATAGCAACCCGTAAATAGTTTGTGAAACATATCAGATGTTTACAGTTTGTAACTGCACACAAGTGATGTTGGACTTATTTGGGAGGTGTCAGAGACAGAAAATATGCAATCACAGGGGTAGGACAGATCTGTGCTTGTGACTCATATTCCCACTTGCACTTCCAATAATATTTTTGTACTTTTAATGTTTTTAACATTCAGCTGTTGACACTGTATTTATGGTATTTCTAAGATTAGGAATTAGTGCATTTAGTAGCTGTTACTGAGAATTTCGGAAACCACAAAAATAGTAACTTGACAATTTAGAGAAAATATTTACTAAGAGATAATGACCTTTCTCTAGAGAATGTGCAGATATGTTTCATTTGGGTAGGGGACTTTAAGTAAAATAACTGAAATGAAAATTACAGCAGAAACTTTAGAAAAGTGAGAGGTAAATACTAAGCAGTGAGAAGTTTAGTTGCACTACCTAGAAACACAGTGCAAATTTAAACCAGAGTAACTAATTTTATGCTGGAAAGAAAAAATATATTTATTGACTTGTGTCATAAATGTGAACTGTCATAAAATCTCGTCATCCTAAGCCAGTTTTTAAATTGCAATGGGAAGCTAATCACAGCCTTCAAAATACTGAGTGTTCAGGTGAAGTAAACCAATCACTGGTAGCTAGAGTGTTAAAGACAAAAAAATAATACTTTAATGAAGGTAAGGTATGAAAAATATTAAAAAATATATTTAATTTATAGCCATTATTTCTTATTTAGAACAGAAAGCTTGTTTTTTTTATTCAGAAAAGTATTTGAAAGTATTCTGGTAAACAGCTTTTGTTCTGTCATTCTTTCCTAATTACTTCAAACTCGCTTGAGTAGAGATCTGAACAGTCAGTCTGCAGGTTCAAGCTCATTAAAAGTGCAGATGTGTTTGTAGCTAAAATAATGAAAAATTCTCTTCCATTCAACAGATCCCAATTTTAAGAAATGTCAGATTGTGATGAATAAAAAAAAAAAACAACAAAACCTTATTACTTCTGAAACAGTGAAGGAATCTAATTCCTGGGCATCTGTTTTCAAAAATTACACAAGAAATTTATAACGAAGATGGAAAATACAAAGACCAGCCAGCACCACTGTTACAAGTCTGTCGATGACCTCATTTATGAGCCTTCACCTTATCAAGCTCCTATGTGAGATGTTGCTTCTCCTCATGATTATGATCCCTTGATTGGCTCTGCCTGGCCCATGTGTTCCAGCAGCAGGAGACAAGGTGCAGCACCACACTGCAACCACAGCCCTGGGGTTGTCACCACCTGGGCACCCCAGTGCACACAAGTGCCCTGATGAGAAGCCACCACCTCCTTAAGTCCTTCAAAATTCAAGTGTCCCAGAGGCACAACTCAGCACAGACATGCACAGCATAATACGGCCTGACACACCTCAGGGGAAAAAAAGACAGAGATCTTCTGGTGGTGCAGTTGAGAAGATTTTCAAAATGTTTGTTGTTGTATGAAGAGGAAGAAACAGGTTTTTTTCTCCCTTTTTTGTCTGGAGTTAGTAGCACCTATTCAAGGGGCCAGTGTGACTTACCTGAGACTCCAAGGCCTCCCTTTCTGTTTGAGTAACACTGTTCCAGACTACAAACTCAGACCTCTCCAAAACATGCCACTTGCAGCAAAATGGTAACAAAAACTCAATTAAATTCCCAATTTGCCAACTATCAGTGTATCAGGCTTTCAATCAAGCTTCACTTTATTCAACTGCCTGGTTTATTCCAAAATTTGCAGTAAGGTAAAATGACTGCATGCGCTAAAATTACATTCTCATCTAACTCTTAGCTGGATGGATTAAACTGCAAGATACAGAAACATTAAACACTGAATTCAAATTTCTACAGCTTTGAAACTCTTTGATAAAGGCAAATGAAAGATAACATCCTACACAAACATAACTCGAGCATAACCTCTTGATTTTCAGTACCAAAGAAAGGAGATTCAAAGCCAATATTAAGTCTGTGCTTTGCCTGGGATCAGCTTTTGACCTTTTAAAACTCAAAAACCAGCTTCTTTTTTACTGAAGAGCAGTACAGGTTCCTGAAATTGTTTTGTTCTGTTTTCTTGCCTGTTTTTATTTAAATTGTCCTTTTATGGTCATGATAATTCTCATTCAATAAATCTCCCAACCTACCACTACGATTAACATTAGTGTCTAGTGAACTTACGATCAGTTTCAGTTATTTCTAGAATTTCATGGGTATGATCTGTTTTACAGTTCCTATACAGGTATTTTAATGTATATTCCAAATTATTTAGGAAAACTGGATTAATACATTGAAACTCTCAAAATTATATCATGTATCGTCTTCTCTTTTCAAGTCAACCAAGCACAGGGTTGTTGATGATTACAGGAAATATTCTGAATTTATAGTGTTCCTTATCAATGCAGTGACAATTATACGTTCTCACACAGAATAAATTAGGAGAAGCAAAGCAAGCAGACAATCCAGAGGACTATAAAGGCCCACCTTGTCCAAGCACTGGGGGTGTCCACCCACCAGTCTTTCATTTACAGACCTTCAGTATTGTGTATACTGTTTTCCAACCAAGTGGACCCATGAACTCGAGTCACCTCTCTCCCCACTCATACCTATGGGCAAGACATGACAATGCTGCCCAAAATTTCATGGCTATTTTGGCTGCCTCTCCATACTGAGCCTGCAAACACTGTCAGTAATAATGCCAGGATCACTTTCTTGAGTTATAACTGTCATTTGCAAGCTCAGCATCAAGTGAGCATGATATAGCCTGTTTCTCTGAAATATTCATTGTGTCGCATTTATCTATGATGAAGATCATCTGCCACTCGTTGCGTATCCACTCATTTTTAGTTTCCTATGATCAGCTCATCATTTGAGTACCTGAGACAGCTTAATGTCATGGACATTCTTGGAAATGTCACCATACACCTCTGTTTCCAACTAAATTCTCACATTCATGCACCTTACAAAAATATGCTGTAGTTTCTGTTACTTCTGTTATCTGCCCCACCATCCCCCAGCTGATAAGTATGTTTGAATTTGGCTTGAGAAATATGTCTGAAATGGCTTATGCTCCATCTGTAAACTGTGCAGGATTATCAAAATCAAGTTCTTTCATCTCGGTAAGCAACAGCAAAATAAACAGCATCTAAAGTTTCCTTGTTATTTAAATAATGCTTAGCAACATTACACTTGAATTAGAAATCACTGTAAGATTTCATGTCTGGAACCCATTCAGTTGCTAATTTCTTACCGCTTCTTTTATCTTGAGATCTGCTGAGCCAATAAAATCAAATAGAAAACAAAATTTCAATTGATGACTAGTCTTCTGTCTGAACTGCTGAGAATCAGATTTCAAAGCAGAGTGCAATGTATTGACAACAAAGAATAAAACATTAATTCTATTTTTAAAAATTAGAATTTTATTTTTTTAAAAAAATTACAAGTTTTCTGATTTGTAAAAGATTCTAAGTGTTAATATGTTTTTTTTTCTTTAAATTAAATTTAATTAAATGAAAATGTCTTATACCCAGTCTTCTCTCCCTTCAACACCATTTTTTTGCGTTATGGTTTTAAAATACAGTTCTATCACTCTCAAAATGGAACAAAAAACTTAGAATCACCCTCATAATCGTTAACTTCTTTTAACTGTGAAAATTTTAATTTTTAGGAAAGATAAATATTAAAGAACTATTGAAACTTAAGTGATACAAAAATATAAGCACACTGGCTCAAGAGTTGGTTTGGAAAACAATCTATGCAATGGACAATGCCATGACTATATTTGCTCTTTTGGACTGCTAGCAGTGACATCTTGGACAGAAAAACAAACAAACAAGCAACACCAAAACAAACAAACTAACAAAAAAACCCAAACAAAAAACACACACACAAAAACAAAGCCCAAAAAACCAATACAGAGCAAGATCTAGAAGACCAGGGTGTATAGACTGAGGCAGTGGTACAGCCAAAGAGATATTGAAGTTAGTGTTCAGATATCTGGCATGGCTCCTGTCCAAAACCCAGATATGATAACGCAGATTGAGTTCAGGTACATATTTCTTGACATGACTTAGCTGAGCACCACTTTGCTGCAATTGCTAGTGATAGTCATACTCGATGGTATCTATGCAATAGTGGTTTCAATAAAATGACTCTTATACAAACATACACTAAGACACATATGGGTGAGAACCTGAGTGAGAAAGAAGTGCAGGAGAAGCAAGTAGACGTCACTTTCTTCAACTTTTCTTGTTTGCCCCAAGCTTTGTTCTTAATGAAAAATTAAGTTACATTGGGTGACATGGGTTTCAGGTTCTAAAAACCAAGAACTTGACTGTATCCCAAACCAAATTAGAATATCTAACTAACAACTGAAAGAAGTCAGAGCATAAGAGAGATGAAAATCCCATGACACCAAGTCTATATGAAGACTGCGCAGCAGATAAGCCTACAGTCTTTTCATGCCTAGGATCATCAATAATTGAGACCTAGTTAGAACACACCACATATTCCTGTCACCTAGGCTTCTTTTCTTTAAAAATCCAATATGTAAGAGTGAAAAGATGAGAGAGGAAAAGAAAAAGCATGTATTGGGAGGCAGGACCCATAATGAGGGTAGGATATGTTTCCAAGACATGGGAGCAAAAAGCGTTTCCTGTCTCTGACACAGCCAGGAAGACTGGGCAATGAATAGAAGTGCAAACTCCTCCATCTTTATGTGCATGGATCTCACTATAGTACATCAAAAGCATTTATATCAGTTTAAACCAATTCTATCTGTATTCCTTCTACAGCAATGCATTTATTCATGCAGAGTTCACTAGGTCTCTGCAATCATTGTCCTCAAAATTACTCAAGCTGTTGTTCCAGAAGCAAACAAACTAACCAGTCAACAAGCCAAACAGACCAAATGGAAGAAGGTATGTGCAAGTGTTTAATAAAGATTCTTCTTCTAGGGAACATTACTGTATTACTCCCATTTAACAGATGCTAGACTTCCTTAAAATACAGGATGTGCCAAGAAATTCCATATACTGTTAACGTCACCTTTGAGCCAAAACAGCATTCAGACACACATTTCTATTGTTAAATGAAGGAAAGTACAACGCCAATCTTAACTAGAACTGGAACATCTTTCATGTTCTCAGACAAAGCTCAACCACCAATCTCTTTCTTCTATGCTTGCTGCAGCAGCTTACAGGGCTATTAAAATGATGTGTTATTGTTTTGTAAGTGTTAGCACTTATGTAAAAAGTTAAGGCTTGGAAACACAGATGGGTTTCCATTGTACAGAAGAACAGCTTTTAGTGTGATAAATAAAGGCCAAGGACTCCCTTGTGTAACAAGTAGCATTACCATCAACACCTGGAAATACAGCAGAAAAATATTTAAAGCATCACTGTAGCTTCTGACAGTTATAGCCTACTTATTGTGTCTTTTTCTTTTAACACGCTCCAAGAGAAAATTTAATCAATATTAAACTCAATAGTAAGCTTTCAAAAGAGGTGCTGTTAACGTGGCAAAAATGTATTTCAATCAGAAAACAATTGGTTGCTTAAGGTATGAAAGGAACTAGTTTCTCTTTTCAACATGACTTTACTTTTGGTGATTATTTGTAGTTTTAATGGTTTTGTTCAAAATGTTGACCCTTCAAGGAGTGCTAGAATAACCACCTCTAAAAAACAGCAGGAGACAAAGGCACAGCAGGAAATCATTCCCAAAGAGGACGGGAAGGATCATGGCCCAAAACCACATGGAAATGTCTGAGTTCATTGTGATGTAGTTTAACAACTTTGTGAAGAGCAGTAAGTTTATATATATATAGGCATATATAGAGAGAGTATATATAGTATATATAGTTTATATAGTGTATATATATAGTTTATATAGTATATGTATAGTTTATAGTATAGTATATATAGTATATAGTATATATAGTGTATATATATAGTTTATATATATATATAGATAGATAGGCAAACATTTTCACAGCTTTTGCCCCACAACTGAAAACAAAGATAAATGACACATCAGAAGTAAAAAAAGTGCTGCATGTTACTAGTTCTCCTAGCAAATGTCAAGCATACCTCAATAAGGAATATTCTGATTTTTAAAAAACATGCATGAAGAAAGCTTTACCAGAGAATGTATTTTAAAGCAGAATGCCATGTCAATTTCAGCCTAGCATCTGAGTTAAGAATATATGCCTTTATAAATCTAGTATAACCTGTAACACAAACCATTGCCATATTATCTGTAACTCAAGTGCTCTAGCTTCCTGTGACTGCAGGAGTAAAACAAATTGATCCACAAGTGATTACAAATAACATTAAATTAACCTATGAAATGCAGACATTAATGGCAGTAATTATAAGAAGTGCAATAGATTAGGATTAAATGTATCAATTAGCTAAAGTATTATTAGTACTACCGAGAGATATTTTAATTACATACTATCAAATAGAAAGACGTTAAAAAAGACTGTACATTACATAAATGAAGCTCCATTCTGTTCTACCTTTAACCAAGCAATCATGTTTGTTTGTGTTTCGTTGGATTTTTTGTTTTGTTTGTTTGTTTTTTAACATTAGAAGTGGAATTATAAGTGTGGAATATGGAAGGGAGTGATGGTCACTGACAGGAATAAGTGGAAAAAAGAATTTTTAAAAAAGATCAGGGATGTGAAATTTTATTATTGATAATTTGTTATGAATATGAAAACAGTAGAAGTTGAGAGCTTCATTGAATGCCAGAAGCAAATCTAAAATAACCAATAATAATTTCACAATATTTATGCTCTTTTTTAACCTACCTCTTTTTCTTCTCCACCAATTGTTTGCAGATCTCCTGCCACCGGGTATTCAAACTTTCCAGTTGTTCCTTCAGCACCTTAGCATCTGCTGTTGACGACTGCTCAATAATCTCTTCACCAGTTACATTCAATGCTTTGAGAACAGCTTGCTGTCGCCCAATGCCATCCTGGAGCTCCTGAAAATTACCAAATGCATACATGTATTCATAAAAATGTCAAGCATGAAACAAAACCCTTCATCGCACACTGGCCAGATGGAAAGAGGTGAAACTTTGAGCTCTCCTCTGAATTCTAAACGAAAAATACGAAGCCAAGTAGACAGAAAGATACATCTCACATTTCAGTAACAAGTACTTTCCAGTGCATCTCTGCAGTCTTTTTCTTCCCCCTGTATTCTTGCCTGCTAGAGATTATTACAGCAATATTCTGCAGATTGATTAATAAGAAAAACTTGTAACAAATTTACTTCTCTACCTCCAAAGATACAAACCGTATTTATTTAACAGCCTATGAAGCACTTTAAAATTTAAAGTGTGCAGCATTTGGAGTTCCTATTAACCATCAGCACAAATAAGCAATCTCAAGAAAGCAAAGACTCTTTGAAGTACTTCTTTTGATTCCATTAAGAACACGTTTGACTTCAGTTGTGCGAAGCCTGATAATCCATTCTCCCATGGCTTTTTGTGCATGTTTGTTTTCTTTTGTGTGTGTGTGGGGTGGGGGAGGGATTGTTTGGTTTGGAGTTCGTTTGTTTTTTTGGCAGGCAGGGTAGTATTGGGGCACATGGAAGAGGGAACCTACACTTCTAAGGAAAAGTACTACTTACATTGTTTCTACTTACACAGCAAAATGCAAATCTACCAAAAGATAACCAAGATGAACCATTTTCTAAGTTTTACTAAATGCATTAAAATATATTTTCTACACCTTTTATCATAAAAAGCTATCATACCTGTTGCTACCTTACACTGTGTTTAAGAAAACCACAGTTCTGAATCTGTAGCTTAGATTTAAATACTGTATGCCTGTTTAAGAAAGTTCATACTTATAAATAAGGAAATCAACCTTTTCATATCTTTAATCATCAGTAGAGCATGAGTAATTTTTTCCTTGAATTCCTCAGAATGTACAAGCAGAGAAGTGGAAAATAATTTTCAACAGTTTACTGCTAAAATAAGCAGAAACTGAAATAACTTCAACAATTCATACTTATGATAGGTTTCATAATCTCAGGAAGTGTGTCTGAATCTTATCTACACACAAAAGCTTTCAAGCAAAACGCTAAATCTGCCTTTTCAGGAAGAAACAAAATATTTTAGCATATCACACTCTGGAACAACATTATATGTTTGTCTTCTCTTTCTAAACAAGCAAGTTAGTAAGTCTGCATACAAACATTAAATTTATCCATGAACTGGTTAAAATGGACAGGATACAGCTTTCAGGAATGTAAAAGATTAACATGACTACTATTCATGCCTTTTTAATATATCATGTGCATTAGATCATCAGGCATGAGATTATGACTGAAAGTTCACAAACTGAACCACACCTGAAGTTAATTTGTTTTAATATGACCACACTTCAGTTGCCAGTTATTAATGCGTGGAAGTGCAGAAAGTCCTATCCCAACTTCTGCACAAATTTTACACCAACATTTTGAACACCAACAGCAGCACAACCAGGGACACAGAGGTCAATATCAGCTCGCTGCTGTGGCATTTCCCCACAGCTGCAATAGTCTGCAGACTGTTTTACTATGTTTTTACAAGATGAGAAAACTTTTTTTCTGCTGGATCCTAGCAAGCTACAACTGCCCAGTCACGTCGCCTCAAGCAACCTGCTGGCCCAAAGTGTCCCAGCACACTTTGCTTTGCCTGTAGAACATGTAAGATTTCAAGATACTACTGTAGCAGAAGCTACAAGACCTTCTAAGATCCAGAAAAGCCTCTATGAGGTATCAGATTTTCTTGTCTTTCTACAATGCACATTAATACAATAATACCTGGTCCAACCTTTGGCTGTTGTTTTGAGGTACACAATTCTCTATTAGGAGTAAATAGCAGTTATGGACAAGTAGTTTGCCTAAATGCAAATATTCTCTATTATTGTGAGGCAGAAAAGTCACTGGTCTTTCCAATACACACCTCAGTTTTGGTAATGCCCAGCTTAAAATTAATATTTTGGGTTTTGTACTCATTCATTGTATTTCATGTTGATTTTAGTGCAAGAGCCTTTGCATTATGCAATAGGGAGAAATATACTGGTAAATCAGTACAATAAGATGTCCAGTCTAAGGAAAAATATATCACAATAAGTGGTTTATTTCCAGTGAGTCATCTGAAAAAAATGTGCTATCGCATGTACCTGAATGAACTTAATATCCATACAACTTACACACAAAAAAAAAACCCACCTCAAAAAACCTCTCTACTTATGGAATAGGAGATCAAGGCAAGGAAAGGAAAGAGGGGAAATTCTAGTCCTTGAACTCCAAAGTGTCCAGAATTCAAATTTGTAGAAATTTGAGGTTATCTTTGCACCAGCCTTTCGAAATGGCAAATAATCACCAGTCAGTATATTATTAGAAAGTAAAATGCTAATTACAAACCTCTTTAAATACTCTTCCTGAGCCCTTTTCCTGCATTCACAGTATCTTAAATTAGTTTTTCTCCCTCCCCTGCCATAAAAAGTCACCAAAAAAAAACAAAAAAAAAAAACAAAAAAACCAAACCAACAAACCAACACTATTATATGATTTGCACACTTACTTCAATTGATGTAAAATTGACCAAGGGAATTTTCTGATTTTTCCATGGTATATTATACAAAGTAAAAAGAGAAAATAGCTAACTCAATGACAGAAATGGTCTTTGAACTTAAGACCCCTATTGCCAAAATGGGAACCTTGTGCAGTATGTGTAGGAAGGAGAAGTGTGAACTTCCATGAGATCATGAAAGGACTCTAGCCATCTGGATATCAGATCACCATGAAAATGCCAATTTGAGATTTTTTTTTTTCCCCAAGTGCTCTATACATTTTACACTCTTCACATGCTGAAACTGAAACAACATGTGCTGATGAAGTTTGTCTAGATTCCATGGCCTAAGAAAAAGCAGATTATTCTTGCTACCGGGTACCACACAAAACACAGCAACCCATTAACCAATTTAGTTGTCCTTTTTTTTTAAAGTAGTTTTGTTTAAAGTGGACAACTATTTTGCTCAAAGTCATGTTTTCATGCACTCATCCCAGAGCTATGAACCACAGTCTTTTCTCTACTTACATTCAGTATCTACAACTTGTCAACAGCTATAGTTCCCTATTCATTCCCTCTCTATCCTGGCCACACACCTGCATGAGGGCAAGGTGCTGGGAGCCTACAAGGAGCTGTCCCCACAGCCTTACGCTGACATTGAACCTGCTGACATTGTCCCCCACAGAAGGAATGCTGTTTGAATCTGCTTCTTGTAGTTTCACTTCACATTTCACCCCTCTGCACAGAAATGGCAAAGTGAAAAGGCACTTCGCCCTCTGGATTTGCAGCTTCCTTAGGCCAAGATACTTGTACTTGCAATTATACAGTTTCTAATCACTTTGCGGACACAGTGAGCAAACAAACATTTTAAAATGGGACATTTATATACTATTAAAAATAAAACAACTCAGAAAAGACAAGACTTCATCATATTTGTACACACCGAGATAATAATAATTTTGAGTGGATTGCAGATATGTCTACATACTTTGTGTTTTCACCATGTTGCATTTTTAGCTACTAAGAAAAGCAGATTATAATATAGATACCAATCACTATAATTTTTCTTTCTTGTAATACCCAAGCATAAACAAGTAGGGAATGACACATCAAAGTAAAGTTTAGAAATTCTCTCAGATTAAAAATTGCAAAAATAGTTGTTGCACCCTTTTTCTTTTAATGTTCTTTCCACAGTTTTAAGAAACTGTATCATTCAAGGAGCCAAAGAAACTTTCTCCTGAATATGGATGATCAATGTATATCTTTAAGTCAGGTTATTAACAGGACACACAATGATGCTCAGTTAAATGACATCTAAGAGTTACACTACACAAATTTCTACATAGTTGTAGAAAAACTGCACATGGACTTTAGAGACATTTTTATGGATCAAGATCCAGTAGGTAATAGTTTTGGATACCTAAAAATGCCTTTACTTTGTGTGGAGCAGGCTGATTCGTTGTGAATCATCTCGTAACACGTGTTTAAAATGCAGCAAAATACTCCTGTTGATTCAATCACACTATTTTACCTAAAAAAATGAAAGCAAACAATATGCTCCTCACTGACATTGCATTCTCTTTTTAAAGCCCTGACTGTGCCTTTTTCTTGGTTTAGACAGCTGCCAGTAACCTTATTTCACCATGAACAAATAAAACTGTCAAAAAGTTACCTCATCAAATCCAATCCTACATCAAACAATTTTATCTACTGCATAAATAATATGTAATTATAAAAAGTCCTTTAGTTGTATAGATTTTTTTATTTGAAGGAGTTTTTTGTGGTGTTTCCCCCCACAAACACTTAGTGGACACTTATTCACAGTTCAGTATCTATTTTGTCATAATGATACTACACATTTGCTTAATCTACCATCTACCATCATCAAGAGTTTGTTACACTTTGTTATTTTTGTCCTGAGAAACTATGATTAAACTTTTGTAGTCAAAGAGAAGTAACATATAATTGATGAAAAATTTTACCAACCAGTGTCAAGGAAAATTCCTTACACCATGACATCCCCAGGTGCCACATTTTTTTCCTCATGCCATTCACAATGCTTGTGACAACGGACCAGGTAAAACAACAATGACAACAACATTATTGGTTCAGACAGATTCCTGGTAATAATTAAAATAGTGAAAAATAAAATTATTTGAGTGGATGATGATTTGAAGTAAACCAGTTTGATTGTTTTTCCTGTATTATGTATTTTAAACATTCAGAGTTCTTACCCACTTACCTAAGTGGGTACAAAAATGGCATCATTTCTTTGCCTTTATTTATTAGTTGTTAGTTAATTTGTACATACATCATGCAATTCTTCCTACAATCTCATTTCCGCATGTCATTGAATGAAATAGCATTTTAGTGTTAAACTTAATCATAAACTATTCTATGAGCAATCTTACCAGTATTTTCCTCTTTCTATTGTAGCAGACAAACATGCTTAACAATAATTTATTGTTATGGAAAAGCCCTGTAGCAACATGAAGAAATACCACAAAGAAGCTAATTTCTGTCAGAGGCACTAGCTGGCACAAAATGTTTTCAGAAAAAAAAAAAAAAAAATTGTATTGCCTTTCCTTAATTTAGGGTAAGCTACAGATCCTAAATTCATGTAAACATATCATGCACCAACTTTAGAAATCTGCAGTCTTGAATTTGACATTAATGTACTATGATTCAGTCATTTGCATAAATCTCTCTGCTTCCTCAAATTGTTTAAAAGCATAAGGTTGACATAAGAGTGTCTACCCAGATGCAGCAATATAAATCAGAGTGCTGTGAAAACATTTGGTAGAAAACTACCCCAAATACAATTTGCTAGCATTTGGTTACCAGAATGAATTTGCCCATTAAAAGTAGGTACCTCTGTTCAAGATTCTATTAGAAACAAGGAAGAAATTAATTTTCCAGACAGTTAAATCACATTGATTTAATCTGGAGACACATTACAGGCACTTTTGGGGGATTAAAGCTATCAACAAAAAGTAGATGTTTTTTCCTACGTTGTTTTGCTATAAGCAACTGTGCAATCTTCATTATTATGTGTGCATTATGTTTGTTATTGTGTTATTATTATAGTATGAATTACGGAATCTCAGGGTAGCTGATAGAGATGCAAGGGACGAAAAAAAGTAAAAAATTGAAGGCAATGTTTGCTAAGGAGTTGACAATAATTCAAAGAGAAATGTTTTCTTCTTAGCATAAACTATAGGAATTATCTTGGTTTGAATATTATTATCAAGTCTGTGAAAAGAGCAGCATTTGAAAGAGTTGACAGTAGGCTCTGGGCAGATTCTACCTGTAGAGAAGAACTGGGATAATTTTTTCAGTTGTACTGGGTTTGTACAACAAACCCAGTTGTACATGAGAAACCAAACATGAGAAACCAAAGGAACACTTTTGTGTTTGATTTCCTTTAACCTTGCCTGTACAGAAAGTTACAAAGCACTCTCTGGGCCCCAAAAGCATTGAAAAAAGACATATTATTGGTTCGGATGACAGCTGACCATGGCAATTTAGTCATTTTATTGAAAAGTATTTAGATAAATGGTATTGTTTTCAAATGTTGACACTTTGCAATCGCCTAACTCCTTGAGGTTGTATAAAGATATTCACCAGCAGATTAATAAACAAGAAAGTCCATCTCTACCATTATTTCCAGTGAGATGTAATTGTTAAAATGGGCCATATTCCTTTAAATTTGCATTTCACTTCCTTTTCTAAAGCGACACAAAATTGTGATGAAAGTAATTTCTATATTAAACTGTAAAGTGAATGACCAGAGGTCTATTTTGTGTTTCTAATCCAAATCACACAGTTTCTTCTTATTGGTATATTAATTCTACTTAATTTTAGAACTGATTTAGAAATACTGCAGGGAGAGAGAAGATACTTCTTTTTTTGAAAAAAAATCCATTTCTACAGCAGTCTAACTATAGTGCTTCAGGTTAAATACGTAAAACTGAACTATAAGTTGAAAAAACAACTCACTGATTTTATAGTACAAGTGTATGCCACTGAAATACATACGTTTTCATATTGACTTAGCACCAAAATGTAAAAACAAGCCTCTATTAAAGAACTTTTCTATTTACCTCTACACTAACTTGGGACCAGGGCCTGATTTGATACCATATCTAATGTGCAATTTCTGATATTTACAACATTTTGATATTTTACCTGTACTGCAAAGCTATAACTACCGTGATAACTGAATAAACAATGTCAATGATAAGAAAAATTGCGCCCTCCATTGTCAATCACTTTCCAGCTATCACAAATCAAACTACTCACATAATAGGTCCCAGTATATTAAAAATAACAGCATGGCCTAGTTTCTTCAAACATAGCCTATCCTTAAGTTTTCAAGGACGTCAGCAATGCTGATGGAATTACCTTAATATCAGGCCAGCTTTTTTAACCAGATATGTGATTTTATTTTATTCCAACTCAATGGGAACACAGTTTTTCATTTTTGTGCCATATTTAAATAAATTGTTTTTTCTTAAATTAAAAGCAGATACTTATTACACTTTCACGACTTCACAGCTTTTCCTGATTCTTACAGAAATATCCATACACTTGCATAACCTAACTTATGTCCCATACACCTGCTATGTTTCAAAAACTAGAAAACTTCTGTTTGCTTTCCTATGGAATCTATACCTTGAAAGCCCCACCCCTAGTCTTTAACTCGGTAACACTGGAATAAATGCATGTGCCTCAGCAACCTGCTTGCATTTCAATCACAATGTTTAAGCTCTTATATATGATCCCTTTCTTTTAAAATTACTAGATTGTCATTTGGTAGTGCCTCTGACTATGAAAAAAAATAACATCACCCTGGAAATATTGAACAAGTGTCTGATGCTGGTCATTTATAGCCTCCCTTTAAGACAAACTACTGCAGATATTCCCCCTTTCAGCACTTGACAGACTGTTTATATAACTCTCAATTTCTGAGTTTCCATCCACACATTTTACACTTCATTTTAAAGGAAGTTAAAATAGTATATGCATTTTTTCAATCAGAAAATCCATACATATTTGTTCTACATCACTAATATTAAAAAATACTTTTTGACAGGCATGAGAAATGTTTCTGAATATTTCTTTATTCTATGGAAACTGCCCAAAAATCAGTCATGTATCAGATAAGGTAGGAAAACCAACCACTAAAGATGTCGTGCCTACTTAAAAGGAAAAAACAATGGCAAAAAGACTTGGACTGGTGATCAGTGCATTCTGACTTGACTGCAACTGTAGCAAGTCATAAAGGAATAAATGTACCCTGGGTAACATCCCAGACAGCAAAAGTGGCTTCCCAGTTGTGAAGAATTAGTGTGATAGGTAAGAGGATGAGTTGGTTCAGGCTGGCAACTGTTTACATAGAGACAGATTCAAGTGCAAAGGAAGTAAAATGGTATGAGGTACCATGTACAGCCTCACTTAATAATTTACCCGTTATACATTGCTGCATCACGGTCTCACATGAAAACAATATCTGGACAAACCACAGGCCCTGGTTCAATGAGATAATGTAGGCAAAGCTCAAATATTGCCTGAAATTTCAGTTAGGTTAAAACTAGAAAAAATAAGCCAACTAGCAGAAATACTAATTTTCAAAAAGAGGAGAAAGTCTGATTATAGCGACAAAGTTATTGTCCTGCTTTGCGCTAAAAGTATAGTGTAGTGTAAAGTCAACTGTCTTGACCTCAGGACAGACCCAAAAATCCCTACCCAATAATTTATCTGAGGATTTTGGCAGCCAGAATTAATTGTCCACCTTGTGTTTCTCCTCCTCCTCCCCAACACCATTAAGGCAGAGTTTGCCCCAAGCCTCTGAGCAATAATGACTGGTGGGAGAATATCAGTGGTGACGGACAGATGACAAACCAACCAGTTTGTAAGACGCTATTGCATCACCATCATTCTTCCTCTGTTCTGATCTTGCTGGTCCTTTCTTTGCATTTTGTATCTCCACCACCTCTGGATTCCCCAGAGATGCTGCTTTAGCTCTTTTGGTGCTGTTTGAGACAGGATTTTCTGTCCCAATTGAGTCATATTAATTAAAAGATACTGGTTTTACTTCCTATGACATGCACTGGGGTGTTTTGCTACCTCTGCTACTCTCTGTTTTTTCAGTATCTATTAGAGTTAGACTGTGTATCCATCTTGTTCCTTCTTCCAAGCACAACTATAGCATTTGGGGTCTGATCTTTTATTAATTCAAATGCTTTCTTAAGCATGCCAGTGTTGCTACTCAAGGGATGCCCAATTTACATATTCCCATAATTTCATTTCTGATTACTAAATTCATCAGCTTGCTTCAAAGTAGTTGATATTATAAACAAAATAAGACTTTCAGGAACTGATGTTAATTGCATTTTTAATGCTTACATTTTTCTCAGTACAGCAGTGCGCTTTCATCATACAAATCAATATGTTTATTGAAAAATTTGCCTTCAGTGGAAAAAAAACATCTTGACATCCTGATCTTTCAGGTGAAGAGAAGCAGGCTGAGTATTAAACATCAAGGCTTAGAAATATTAAAAAAAATAATAATAATAATGAAAAAATAAATAAATATATATATACACACATTAAAAGTGTTTTTTTTTTTTTTTTCAACAAAGCAATACATTAAACACTTTATCAACAAGAAAGTAATTCATTAAAATCAAATCAGCTGTGATAAATTTTATGGATACTTAGTACTCTGCCGGACAATGATTAACTTCAGTTTGACTCTTCTCACCTCTTCAGCCAGAGGTAATATTGAAACAGCTGTATCAAATCTGAGATAAATATGTGTTGAGAACAGACTAAGGAAAGGGAGCAGGGAAGCAAAAACATTGGCCTGAATAGTAACTCAGGAAACATTACTTCTCTTCCTGAAGATGTGTCACTATTTCATAGTCTTGTTACAGCCCCAATCCAAAAAATTTCCTTGTTTACACTTTTTTCTCTCAGGAAGTATTTAATAAGGCTATGGTGGTTTACTGTAGATTTGACACATACAAACATAGGAAGCACAAGCGTGAAACTTAAGTTGTTTAACATATTTGCCTTTCCTAGTTCAGGGATGCTAAGGGCACTCAGTAACACTCTGAACAAGGTTCCTACAAAGTAGCTTTGGGGAAAAAGACATGTACTTGTATCATATAACCTTGCCTGGGAAAGATACACACAAAATTAAGTAAAAATCAGCCTCCTTTCACTTTCTAGGAATAATGTATAATGTCTGCTAACTTCAGAGTTTCTAAAACTGTACTATTTAAGCATAGTCACAAGTAGTTTCTAAAACTGTACTATTTAAGCATAGTCACAAGTAGTTTAGAAAAGACAAGGCAGAATTAAGCCACTGCTATTTATAACTCATTTTGATGACATCCAGTTACTGTCTGTGGTATTGTCTGAGAATAAAAGCAATATACCAGCAGTATATTAATACTGGATTATTTTAATAAAGCATGAATACAGTTTGTAAGACTGTTGTGATAAGAGAAAGATATTGACCACTACCTTCTTATTTTATCTACATTGTGCTTCCCACAGGAAAATCACTGTGTTTTACAAAGAAACATTGGTTTTATTCAGGGAATTTTGTGGAGTTTCCTTGGTTTTGTACAAAAATTTGTATGCTTAAATTTCATACTGAATTTCTATGCTGGGCCTTATTTTCAGTTAGTACATTTAATTTTGCTTTAAATAAATACTTATTTTGCAAAGAAATAATTCATTTTTTTAGTGACAACATGATTTTAGATGGTTGAAATTACTATGTTTTATAATCATAAGATGACAAAAGCACATTACATCTCATCAAAGAGCTATGACATACAGAAGCCTTCAGTCAACCCTTTAAAAAACCCAAGTGAAAATTAAGTTTTATTACAAAAGAGTCCTATCTTGTATTATAGTACGTAACAGTTTCTCCCAATATGAATTTTAAAATGAGTACACATATACAAATGATTTTGTCTACTTATTTTGTATTAATACTAAAAATAATACAATAAGAATAAACACACAAAAATGTCACCAGAAGTAATGCTATTTTAGTGGTCTGCTCAAAAATATAATAGAACCAATAAAGTTATTTTCTGTATTGCAGCACCTCTCACAGCAGGAGGAAATGGTTATCAATGGCAGAAGAATTTCTTTTGGTTCAAAATTAATATATTGATTTCTAGCTGAAGGGCAAAAGATCTACCTCATCTCTCAAAGTCAGTCAATAAATCACTGAAATCCCATCTAAGAAGTCAGACAAAGCTAAATATTGCCAATAATTTAATAAATCACTAGGAAACAGGAAAAACAACTTAAACTGCCACTTTGCAGCCTTCAAAACTGATTTTGTTGCTTAAAAATGAGAATAGATCAAACTGTACTTAGCATATGCTGCAAATACTTTGGGCAGAATTAAGTATTTACAGTTCCCTGAATAATTCTGATCAAGTCTTTCCTCTATCTGCACATAGTTCTGCTTCACAGTAATTTTTATCAGAAATAGAGTATTTTTCTTCAATCCATCATAAAACTTCATACCTAATACACAGTATACATTGTATAGCTTCTGCAGAAGGCTGGCCATGAAATTCTAACCCTAACACAAAGTAGCAAAATATTTGCTTAGATACAAATTGCACTTCTCTATTTCTGTTCTTCTGCAGAATCACTAATAGCTACAGGATTGAGTGTGCATGCCTTTGAGAATCCACCACTATGAACAATTTTGCTGGGCATGGAATAGAAAAATCAAATAGGGGGTTCAGTTTGATAGCTCTAAACAAGAGTTGACAGATATCTACCTGGCAATAGTTCATAATGTTTCCTTATTTAAAAACCCAATGTATGCATGCCAACAACCTCACGTTTCTCTTTCAGCTTGTATTCAAAATGTTAGTGTTTTACTCTCACGCAGGATTTGAAGGGTAAGGAATAGATCTTATCGGTATACTAAAATTAAGGACCCTCCTCCACTCTCCAGCTCCTCAGGGAGGAGCTCCACCATGACTTACCAGAAACTGCCTTATGCACAGAACAAGTGTCTGCATGAGACAACTCATAACAATTAGAATTGTGTGATCTATAGAACTGCCCACCTGTCCTCCAGACCCTCTCATCTACAGTAAACTGCCATAGAGAAGGCAGAAAAGAAAACAAACAAACAAACAAAAAGAAACACAAGGCAACAAAATCTCCTATCACCCCCCCTACAGCTCCAGTTCTTCCATCTCTCTCACTAGGCAAGGCAGAGTAAGTACGTGACAGTCTGTGGACCAAGATTCATTCACTTCTTAGCTCGTGGGTTGCTACTCAAGGAAACGTTTAACTTTTGACCTCTGCTTGTTCTCTCTCTCAGTGCCAGCACGGAGTCATGTCCTACCCAGCTACTGATATTCTAAGGCTTGTAGGAACTTAATTACTTGGGAAGCTCTACCTCTGCTTCCAATTTCATTAAAACTGAACTGTGAATTAAAAAACATCATTACAGACCATGCTATGAAAGATAGATTGAAGACAGACAATGAAATCTCATAAGCTCAATTTACACAGGAAAAGAGGCTGAAAAATCCCTCCAGGTCGTCTCAGTTCAGCAGTGCCAGAAGAAACAGAAAGTGTGGGGAGCTCAGCAGAACCCCAACCCTCACTTGTGCTTATGGAGGCCAGCGGCAGTCATCTGTGCATAGGGCTCGTACTTTTGGGAGACATTGGGAAAAACAGCTCACCTAAGGTTCACACACAACCTCTTCATGGCTTTTCTGCTTCCTGCTTTACAGGACAACTAAGGATGTTTTTTGTACAGAAATCTCCCACTGTGAGTCTGCTAGGAGTTATAGTCTCAAAATAAAACATTGTTATGAAGCTGCCATCTGAAAATGCTTAAAGCATCATAATTATTAAATCTGTGGTTCTCATATACATATCCTTGAGTGAAATTAAAGTGTTTTCTTTTAATTAATTGCTGTATCAGAAAACAGCAAATAACATGAAAGAGATGCAAATAATCTCTTTTCACATAAAGACAGATAGAAAGGCAGGATAAATACTAGCCCATCAAAACATCTAGTGAGCTTGTCAAAGTTAACACATGAACTAAAATGCATCGTCCGAGTGACCAGACAGAAAAGGAAACCAAGCGTGTAATTAAAAGCAAAACTAATTCTATTGATATTGCCAAAAACCTACACTGAGATTTTCCTTGTTGTTGTTTTACATGCCATTACACTTGTGAATATCCTTTTTTTTTCATGAGAGCTAGTCTTGAAGCATCTCAGGTGTTTCACTTTGCATGATACATATGCTGTAAATCTTGATTACTTCCCAATTAAGGACACTGCTGATTGTCAAACTCCACTCTCCTTAATATGAAAATGTCTTCTGAACATAACATCAGCCCTCAGGAAAAAAGGTGCAGTGAGTTGTGGCAAGACAAGAAACAGTTACCAGCAAATGGAGGTTCTGCACAGTTTCTGTGAAAATGGACATTCACAAGACAGAATAAAAGGTAAAATGTGATTTAGTCACAGCTTACAGATGAATGAGACACTTTTCCTTATTCCAGACTCCCTGTTTTCTGAAGGGTATGAAACTGAAGAGGATTATATAAAGTGCAACTGATGACAAAAAGCAATTTTTTTATAAGTTTTCCAGTTCCTGATACTAGTCAAAAGCACTGTGCCATTCCATATAACATCTGCAAAGACTGAACTTACATAATTCATTTCCCTAGTGGTGAATCAAGAAGATATCTACTTGCCCAGGTAAATAACCACACAGGAATGATGACAGGAGAATACTTCCCAGAAGGACTGGGAGTGATAACATGCATAGCGCAATGGGATTTTAAATGAGAACACAGTTTTTGTAAATAATGTACATTCTTCAAGATACTCCAGAGACACTAGACAACACAATTCCTTTAGAAAGATATCGTGCTCAAAATACTGTTTTTCTCAGCATCCACAGTCTCCACTAGAAACTTAAGTCAGACAAAAGAAAGTGCTTTGAACCCCCAGAGGAGAGCATGTTAAGAAACAGATCTACAAATATAAAACAGTATTTCAGAAAGCTATCCTAGACCAAGGACTGTGTCATTGCCATTTTCTTGTTTGAAATTCCTTATTATAAATCACTCCTGCAATTTGTAAGAGAAAAAGGGAACTTTCACTCACAGAAATATGCATTCTGTTTTGAGTCCTCCACTTGGAGGCCTTGGGGTGGCAGTGGCGGGGGGGAATCTTGCCCAACCTACTCCTTGAATCACTGTAAGCATATTGTAATTCAGAGTTTTAAGTCTAACCATAACAGATGAGCTGTTTTTTTTTTTTTTTCTGTTTAAAGAAGTGTTGTGTTTTGAATCATTTGAATAATTCTGAATCAGTGAGAGTTTACTTCATAGTGGAAGAAGACAAGTTATCTTCACTTCAACTGAAAATAGAAAAAATCATACCACCATCTCTCCTGTCCTTAAATATTAGCTTCTCTTTTACACCCTATTTCCATTGCTATACCTTTATTTTATCTGATAAGCAGCACGGAAGGATCTTGCCAGGGAAAGCAAGAACAATATCCTCACAAGACAAAAGCAGCACTATGGTACAGTCCTCCCCTTTTCATCGACTTTCTTGGTCCTTACTCGTGCCAAGATTTGAAATCTTTCTTTTTGACAAGACTTCAGCTGAGCCAAAAATAGTATGTAAACAACCCAGGCTTTAAAGACAAATCACTCTTTCCATTGATTTCAGAGAAAATTCTAGATGTTGCAAGGAAAAAAAAAATGGAACATAGATGAAAAGCAAACATCTTTCACAGTCATGACTCATAATGGTAACACACATGCAGGCCTGCTTTCTTCTCTGGGAAATGTTGTTAGAGTAAGTATATTTGTGCTGCTTTCTCATTTACATTACTAGTCTGTACCAAATTTGTTAATGTGTTGTTTAGAATAGTATATATCTCTGAAGTTTAAAATACATTTTACAGAAATGTACCACTGACCATAAAGAAACACATGCACTTCCCTTTAAAACAAAACAAAAAACCCAAATATGACATGCAACAGAATTGCCTTATAATTTGCATTATAATTTGCTTGTTTGTTTTTTAAAGACTCATTAAGAATCAGTTCTGGCTTTAGAGAGAAAAAAAAAAAAGGAAAGTTAAAAAGTTTTCCAAAATCTATGCTGTCCCTCTCTCCAAATATGAGCCTATCAGGAAATTTTTCAGCCTGGTTTTTATATTTATGTGCTTCTGCAGGAAAGATACAGCATCATCTTTTCTCATTAAAAATAAAATGTTTGATTGAGGTTTTTGGAATAAAAATTTGACCTATTCATCATCATTTCAAAAAACTGTGACACTATTGCAAACCTGATGCATTGTAATGTCTCACATCTAATGGCTAAATTACGTTTCACTAAGAACAGAAGCACTGAGATTTTATTGTAGAGCGAACTGTTTTCAGATGGCTACATGATTAATGTAGTTTTTATAGACTTTACATAAAAACAAGATATATTACTGTTTGGGGATCAAGCTAACTTTAAAGAGAGGCTTCTTAAGTAAATTTGACTTCCAGGATGCAAACAAAAGTGATTATCAAATTTCTCTTTGTCTCTAATGTGGTTTTGGGAGGAGCTTCTACATAATTCTCATGCTTCCAAATTCAATTCTTTGTCACCTTCAGTCTTCGATGCACAAACATTCAATGTTTCCAACAAAAAGAAGATCCCAAACCTTTAATCATTACAAAAAACACAGTACCTTGACCTTGTATTTTAAAGTTAAATGGACTGACACTAGAAAAATTAAATTGGTTCTTCCTCATTTCCATAATATCCTTTAAAAAGCCTTGCCTAGCCTGGAGTATATGTCCTATTTCTTTATCTTTCCTGATGACCCCTCATGCCTGCAAGTCAGCTCGTTTTTCTCTGCTGAAGACTGCACCCTACCGCTGCACGTACCCTAAAATTTCCATTAAAATCTAGGTCATCATCATTCATTCTTATCTGCAGCAGGCTGCCGAACAGTGAGATACCAGCAACTGCATACGAACTAGTCTCGAAGGACAATATAGTTACACACATCACCATCCAGTATGGAGAAGAATTCTAC
The DNA here is from genome assembly GCF_964273445.1 of Streptopelia decaocto. Lineage (NCBI taxonomy): Eukaryota > Metazoa > Chordata > Aves > Columbiformes > Columbidae > Streptopelia > Streptopelia decaocto. The sequence continues at coordinate 111,129,073 of NC_138663.1, forward strand.
CTGCACAATAGGTTATCACATACAGCACATTGGGAATCTTAAAAACACTGGGTCTGGTGTAGGATGCTGTTATTAATTCTCTTGCAACAGGAAGTCTTACTTAAACAGCAGTTTACCAGTAGGCAATTAGCTTCTCAAAGAACACTTTTATTAAGTTCACTTTACAATGAAATGATCTGTCTCATCAGCTATTGAATATTTGCTGGTTAAAGCATTATTAATTTAAATTAGAATATTACGAGTACCTGAGGGTATTTGTACTGGTCTATGCGTTTAACCTTCGGGTTTTTAAGTCCCTCTTTTTCAGGCTGATTCCTAAGCAGCTCTCATACCCAGAGTACATGGACACATTTCAAAAGTATTTTAAGTTAGCTGTGCCCATTCCTGTTTTTTTATCTTTTCTGCTCTGCAAGGAGAACTCTTAAGTGTGTGCGCATATAGATGTGTATGTATAGACACTTAGGAGTGCATGTAATTACATATAGTTCTGTAATTTATATGGTTATATAAATATACCTTCTATAATACTGCACAAGAACTTCAGTCTTGCCATGCTATTTTGCTGCATCTCAGCTGTCACAACTGTCATCTTCACGCCTTATTCTGCAACATGATGACCTTTTTTGTATCCTGAGTCCAAACATGCATTAAAGTCAGAGGACAATGCAATGGATATGCTATGTGTACTTATGTACAGAACAGAAGAGAAGGCTGATCTGTTTGCAGATGCTGTTGAGATGGGTTGCAGTATTCTGTGTAGCACTGTTGGAACTGACCTGTTGGCTAACACCTCTGTGGCTCAGTAGCCAGCTTTGCTACTGTCTGCACAAAAAAAGAACACAGAACCTCTAACTGCAGTCATGTCAGGATCAGACGGTCCTGCAGCACCTGAGAGCATTTGCTATTAGCAACTACTGCTACAAAAGAGCTCAACATCTCTGAGAAATATAAGACTAGATTGTTGGCCGAATCAATCTGATTTGATATTTTATTTGCTAAGTGACATGTACTTTTTTGTTGCTACAACCTTTCCCACAGTCTTTCCAGTAGCCATCATCACATGAATCTTTCTGGCATGCAATACAAGAAGCTTTTATTCTTTTTGTATTCATAGGCTTTTTCCCCAGGATAGCACAAACACATCAATGTTCTTTGCTCTATGGTACAAGGTATACTCCAGCTAGTTACCTCTGTTTCTCCCAGTTATGCAGCAAATACATTGCATACAGTGTATACATTGGCTGAAAACAGAATAACCCGTTCATGAATCTCTAATTCATGACTCTTTGTTTAGAAGGTTCATCAGAATAAGTATAGTCTATCCTTTTTCCCTTTTTTTTTTTTTTTTTCCCCTTCTTCTTGGAGGGCAGAGGTCTGGATCAGGAATAGCTGCAACATTGCAACAGCATTTATCAAAGATAGCAATAAGAAAGCTCTGATATGTCTTCAAAAACGCAGATGGATAGGAGAACTGATAACTATCCTTCATCTACTAACATCAAAATATAGTTAATACAGTTGATACTTATTATAGCCAGTATCTATCCTGGATCTAGATATAGTATATTTCTAGTTGCTAGACAATATTTACAGCAGGTTTGTGTTAACTTTTTTAATAGCTGTCTCACAATTAGGACTTTTCACAATGGACTATAACTAACTAGGTTGGACATACCCAAGGCAGTATCAAAGTGTTCTTTCTGATAAATAAATGATCAATTGCAAACCAAGCTTTCATTGACTGGCATAAAAATAGGTAGATCATAGAGTACATGTTCTTTTCCCACTGAGAAGGCTAACGGTACTTTTAAAGAGAAGAAAGGTCAGTGAGCTTAAATTCTTCAGTGATGCCAAGACAACATGTTAACTGAGGCAGCTAGGGAAAAAATTAAGTCCTCTAATGATTGCGACACAGCAGTGACAGAATCCAGGCAGAATGAATCCCATTTAACTAGGACTGTGCCCACAGCATGGCTTTCTGCTGTGGGCAACATGTCACAGAAGATGCTCTCACCAATTTCAGCAGGCTTCCCACACTAAGTATGTCTTTCCCTACTGGTTCTACAATGCATATGCCTTATGAAGCATATATGGGTCAAACAGTATCCATATGACAACAGGATAATCATTGGCTTCATATTTTTGCATATAGGTTACACAAGGAAGTCAACAAATCTACAAGATGGAATTCAGAGCAGCATATCTACACAATTTCATCCTGCAATCAAGAATGAAATAGTCCTGCAAATTTCAAACTTTTTCTTGCAGATGATTTGAAAAGGCATCATTGGGACGGATGAAAGAAATCTTGATTTTTATGTTGAGAGACTTACCCCATTATTATGATTTCACTCTCATAGCCTGCTTTTTCTGCTTTAGGACAAGGATGCTATGTTTGCTAAGGAAAAATACTGTTTTTTTAAAAAGTCTAGAAAGAAATACTTGGTTGCAGAAATTGAGTAGATACATATATGGTTATGTAACCAAAAAGTGGTACGAAGAGTTAAACTGTCTTTAAATGACATTCAGAAGATATATTTGTCATTTATTTTACTCTTATATTCTAGGTTTATACTTTACTAGTTTTAGTTAGCATAGTTATACTCAAGAACAACAGTTTAACTGTATAAAAATGTAATGTCCTATCTCAAAATATTTTGATATGATTTATGATAAATTTCAGTATACCTTATTTAGGTGCAATCGTACATCTGAATTCTATAGTCGGAAGATCAAGTAACACAAATGAAACACATTTTGTTAGGAGGAAACACACATTATTGATGAAGTGCTATATCCATATATCCTTGGAAATGCTATAAGTGAGAAAGAGGGATGTGTTCATCCACAGGCTCAAAACAGTACAGCAGTAAGAGGAAACAGAATTAACTTTAATCACTGTTCCTAAGAAAACTGAAGTCCTTATAATATTGAGGCTGAAACACCCAGTAACATCAATGAGATTAAATAAAATAACATTTTAATACTTAAAAACCAAACAAATAAAAACCCAACAAAAACTCTAAATTCACACAAAGTATATCTACTATTATCAATAACAGATCCTGTTTCACTGTATGCCTTTTCTCTGGAATATGTGTGTAGATTATTTTGTTAGTTACTTGGGATGTGAATTGTCTCTTTCAGTATCTGCTGATCACTAAGTGTGTTTTTCGTGCTATGTAGTTTAAAAATATCACTTTAAGTAACAAATCTTCCATTTCTGCCCCTGTTTCTGTTAACATTAAAGCATTTTTAAGGCACTTTGGTGACAAATCAAAAATAGTTTACAAAAACATATGCAAGGACATGACTGTGTTTTATAATTTGGACCGAAGAAGAGTGTCTTTTTCTTCTTAAAAGGCTGTCATCCTTAATTTAAGTCAGCTTACAAACCACTCTGGTTAAACAAATGCAAAATATGTGCATTTTTTTTCTCATTAATCTTTTACTTCTGCTTTCTGTATTACTTCAGTCCAGTATGATGGATCTAGAGTATAGTGGAACAACTGTCAAAGAAGGTATATAATAACCAATAGCAATACACTATCCATTTTGCTTCACAAAGAATCCCACTCACTCACCACCACCCACCCTACAGAAATACTACAGCATCTTTTCCAGGTACCTTCATCAATTTATCAGAAAGAAGTTATTTCAGCATTACTTTCTGCATTTGAATTAGTACTTTAATTGAACCTTAACTGCTCATTCCTACCTTGTACTACCTTTTATGTCCACACGTTTTCTTGCTTATTTTTAATCCTGAAAAAAAATCCTATTCAGTTCACCATGTGGCAGCACAGCCTAAAGGGGCTAAAGCACAGCTAAAGGGGCACTAGAAATCTAGAGGCAGCTGGGGATAGATGAAGCCTGCTTCATACTACTGCTGAAGAATACCTGAGAGTTAACTTAGGCTGCAGTTTCTCATATCTTTTGACATTGCTATTTGCAGGTGTTTTGTATTAACTCCTTAACAAAATGCCTGTGTTAGAAGTCAAAGACTTACAGGTCTACATGCAAAATACCCTCTCTCTCTTCCCATCCCTTCATCCTGTGGGAGGGATGCTTTACAGAGCAAGCTTCTCATGCATACATGCACTGGAGGGAAAACAGGAATATGATTTTTCTGAAACAGCATCCTAGGCACAAACTAGCAGCAGTGATGCAACACATCACAATTTTCCTGCAAAGCTTTGCTATCTTCCTCATTAATTTCACAATAAACATCTATTCAGAAGATGGTCTTTTCCCTTCCACTGTAACTATGAGATACAGAAATGCTTATGCAAGACTTAATATGAACCTTATGAAAGCTTTCAAAAGGTTCAGGTATGTATTCTGCATGAGTTTTTGCATGACTCACAATGCATGAATTAGCATGACCTAGTGATTACCAAAGCTTTGTGTCCAGATCAGCTGTTCAAGAATGAAATGAACACGACTAAAATTGTTCTGAACAGCAGGTTGGAACTTCATTCCCAAATACCTACCCATAGTACTTTTAAGATGGAAATTTAGCAAAAATGAACACAAGGTGCATATTAAATACTTTGACACTTTGAGGCTATCACAGAAAACTTATTTGGAAGTAGTTTTCAAAGATTTAGTTTAACCTTAGGAACAGAATGACTACATTGAAAACTATAACATGCTTGAAAATAGAATGAAGTGATTTGGTTACATTTTTCCTTTTTTTTCTTTTTCTTTAATTTTTATGCCACTTTAATAATACTTATGTTTTCCCTATACTTCATTGAAAGTAAGAGATGACACAAAACTTCTGCTTGGTAAACAGAGACTTTCAAAGGTACTGAAAGGCATGAAAAGTACAATCCGTTCATATAACTTCTCACAGAAATCCCATCCTTAGGACAGCAAAAGGTATTTCTCAGAAATAAGAGCCTAACAAGCTCACAAAAAAAATAAAAAAAAAAAAAAACCCAACCAACCAACCAAACCAACCAACCAACCCCAAATCAACCCCAAACCAAAACCAACCAAACAGCCCAACCTACCAGAACCACCACCACAACACTTTTTAGAAGAGTTTGAACTTGAGCTGTTAGAATTTTGACAAAGGAAAAATTACCTACTGTTACTGTTACCCTAACTTGAAAATTTGAGTGATATACTTTATTACTAAATAATATAATTTGGTCAATCTAGAGACCATGTTAAAAATCTTGAAGTGCTGAGAATGGCTGGATGATTACAGTACTGCCAAATATTGAAGAAAATCTTTCTTTCTCCGTTATTCTTTATTGTTTGAGTTAGTTTTCTTTAACTTTCCTCTTTTTAGTCTCCTGTTAGAACTCATTTAAGATGGGAATGTTTTGGTGTTTTTTGGAAGAAATTGAGGGGATGGAAAAGAATAAACCAGCCCTCAGGGAAGGAGAATGGAGAAAGTGAGCCTCATTCAGTTGCTTTAATGTCTGCGTTAACAGACAATAAAGAGACGTTTTCAAAAAAACGCAGTGATTCTAGATCTTCGTGGATAGCATTACAATAAAGTTAATGGTTCTTTCACCTGAATACAAGAGCTAGTCTCTCTCCTTAAAAATGAGAACCCATCCCTGCTTTTTGTTTCCACAAACACCGTAGTATGAGTGCATAAAATGTATTTTCCCAAAATAATTGCCATGCCGCATGGCAGTACATATGTATATTTCTGTGTGTCAATTTTAATCGTTTATTCCCTTTTTATTTTTTATATTTTCACTTTCTGTGTATAGATATCCAGTTGTTTAATATCTTAAATCCCCATTGTGATTATATTTCTAAGGTACTCTATACATTTTGGGTTTATTTTTAAAAAAGCCAGTGCAGCTTAATCAGAGAGAATCCTCCTGAATCCTTACAGAATAAAGAGAGGCACATGCAGGTGACACTACACCCAACAGTGTCTGTAGCAAGAACATAAACTATACTTTAAAACCTGCACCCTGGGCTTCACTAGGCAAGATGACCTCCCATCTTCAGACAGATTAGTTGCACTGAACGCTGTTTTGGACACTTCTGAAAGTGAATGTTGGTGATCCGACTTCAGAAAAAAATGTCTGATTCATTTGTTGTCCTGAATTCTTTAATAAGGACATCCATTAGATAAAGTTTCAGAAAATTAGCCTACAGCAACAAAGGAGTGTGTTCCTGGATTCAGAGCTAGAGGACATCCAGTTATGTTCCTTCCCCAGCAGAAGGAGGTAACAGCTCATCTCCCTCCTTGCTGACATGAAGAACTGACAGTCCAATTTTCCAGCAACATTTTCAGCAACAGCAAAAAATTAGAAACTTTTCTTCTTCAGCTAAGGTCATACAAACCATTTAGTTCCCCATCTTCCTCCCTTCTCAGCAGGCAAGAATAAACAAACCAGGATCACACCTTGCCCAGGCCAAATAGACAACGTGGTTTCTCTGCAGGGGGAAGCAAGTACAAGCAATTCCCCAGGGGCCATCGGAAAATGAACAATCACAACTTTTTCCCACCATAAAAAGCAAAGAAGTAGCAAGCCAACCCAAAACCTTACCACAGCCTTGGTGTCTTAACTTTAGCACGGACAAACCATAAATTTCACACTCCACAGAAAAAAAGTTGAATGACTTTCTGCCAGGCTGACAGCAGCAGTATTTATTCACCCCCCTCCCACCCCTCCAGGAGAATGAAGTTTAATCCACCTCATAGCAAGGAGCTATGGGACCAAGTGCCCATTGAGAGAACCCAGAATCAAATACTAAAGATTATCTCAGTATTCTTTGACAAATAGTTGACTGCAACAACATGAAACAGCTATCATCGATGAAACCTAATGTGTATCTCCCCTCCCCCCTAAATTCTGACAGTCTAATAAGGTATAACCATAAAACCATCTACATCAAGCTACTGATCAGGATGAATCAGTAGAGTCTGAAAAGGAATTAATTTAATTCATATCTACTTTTCTGCCACAAAACCAAAGAGTTAACATTTGAGAAATTATCTGTCCTCATTTTTGCAGTTGTAAAAGGATTTTTTTAATACAGCTAGGATTCTCCTTCACAAATCCTTTGAAGAAGTGTGAAGCATTCAGTTACTTCTTCTCATGTTGTGATAAATAATAGTTTACAAGGATAGCACAGTACCTTTAGCTCTTTCTAACAATGATTTATATCAGCACATAATTTAATTAGCACAAACTGGCAGAGTAGAAAAATGGTTTCTAGAAAAACTAAGTGCAGATTTGGTGGTACAATACACAAAAGCAGAATGTCACTAAATTAATTAAAATTTACTTAAATCATTAACTAGTGAATATTGAAATTAAAATTAATAATTTCTAACAGAAACTGTTCAAACTACTGTGGATGTAGCCTTTATGGGGTCCAAGAAAGCTGGCATCAGGAGTTTTTACCAATAAAAGAAACAGGATGGTACTGAATTATTTAGCCAGATGAATACATTAGGAACAGAATGTGAAATTGTTTGGGTTTTAAGAGTTTACAGTAATCACAGCCACTACAACTCTGCATTGTAAACAGTGCTGACCAGAGAATGACAAAAAGATAGGGAACAAACATAATCTACCTGAATCACAGAAGAAAGGCCAAGAAGAATCATCTGCATGTTTCAGCAGACCATTTCGAAGTTAGATAATCTAAGTTTGTACTTAATTACTATGCCGAAAACCAAACAAACCGAACCAAACCAAACCTCTATTACTCTAAGTATACCTCAAAAGCTGTAGATAGAGACAGTTTTTAATAATCAGAGGGCAAAAATATCTTGTGACAATTAAATGCTTAATGGGAATCTGTAAAACATTGGTTGCCTGAACAAGAAGTTATAGCAAAAATCTCAGCTTATGAAAAGGCTGTAATATTGTCAATATTATCAAGAACTAAACTACCCTGTTGGCCTCAACTCTGACTGTGAACTAAAACAGACTTGAAAAGGGCAGTTATTTAAATGCCAATTTACTAATGACTTTAAAAACACACACACACACACACACAAAACCTAATCAACCAACCATCCAGATCCCACAAACAAAACCCAGCACACAACCACAACCCAAGTTGTCCTCTAGGCTCTGAGCTTAATCTTACTATAAAAACAACAGACGTAACTACCAAGCTAAGCTACCTTTATCTCTCCTTAAGGGGTGGATACTTTGTTCCTCCATAAGACAACAAATTTCCTGTACATATATAACTTTTGGCAAACCAGCACAGTCACAAGCATAATCTGTCATGGGTTAAAAATCATAATAGTGAATATAAGTATTTTATTTTGATTATGACACATTTAATTTTGAATTTTAATGCAACAGAAGATTACAAAGTAAAACATTAATATTGTTCTGCAAACTTAGACATGCGACATTTGTTCAAAGGGCCTTGTGATATTCTCAGAACTCTCTACACAAAATGGTGTCAATATGTTTTTATATTTTAATGGAATTCTATTATCCAAAGACAAAATTATTTTCACAAGCAGCTGTGCTACTCAGCTTGCTAAATAATTGAGTTTAGCTTTGCCACTTCTCAGCCTCTAGCACATCTGCTCTACTGACAGAAGGGAGATCCAAGGACAGGGATGACATGACGAAGTCTAACAATGAAGCACAAAATGCAAGAATGAAATTAAAGAAAAATAGTACATGTATTGTCAACATCTAGCAAAGAGTTGTAACAAAAAGCATTTGAAAATCTTTGTTGGTTAGAAGACACTGCCTGCAAGCAGTGATCCTGAATGTTTAGCACTGTACTTTGTACCTAATTGTTCTCCTTCCCTTCATAAGTAACCTCATATAGTAACTGTCAGTTATCCATCTTACTTAAAATACATAAATTTAGAGCATTTCAAAACAATTTAAAATTGTTTCAGAACTTGTTTTGAAAACACAATAACACAATTGTAGCCAATTTTCAGTTTTGCTGACATATCCGCCCACTTAAAATATGTTAAAGCACCTGGAAGCAAAAATTTAAATAGCTCATCTCTAGCATCTTCATCAGAAGTGTGTATATTCCAAGAGCACCTACTTCCTATGACAACATATTTTTTACTAATTATGACACTATCCATCATGCTTCTTTTATTCTGAACTTAACAGTACATTAAACACATTTAGAGAGCAAAATGTTTGCTTTACAAATGTATTAAGAGAATAATGTTAGTTCATTAACCTGCAAGTTAGTTACCATGGACTTGATAACTACAGTTTAAGTAGACATGTAGCATTTTCTTATTATTTTTAGACAGATCTATCTGTTGTCAAGAAGGTCTTTAAATGAACTTGATCTGGATATTACATCAGATATTATTTTTATATAATGGCAGGATTTAGGGAAGTGTAAAATTGCATTCTCGGCCAAAATACAATGCCTAAATGCCAAATAGAAATCTGAAAGAGACATGAATATTTAAATAAGATGTATAGCCTTTTCCCTTACTATAAGATTGCAACTTTATAACTTTTTTTATGCTCAACTCATATGTACTTTCAGTTTCAGAACTATCTAATTTTACAACTAGCAGAGGCATACTACAGATGTGTTAGAAATCTGCCTGCTGTTGGTATATGTTCATACACACAGTTGTAAGACATATAATTTGAGACTTTATTTGTAGGATTTTCAAACAAATCATATCAAAACATCTAAAACAAACAAATTTTTTAAAAATATAGACTATTTTGAATAGAGACAATGTTAACGGAACAGGTCCATGAAATAAAGTTACAGCATCCGTGACAGTCCTATGCACCTTTAGAATATGTATCCATTTAGTAACCCAATGTACAAAGTGTTAAAGCTTTCTTCCCCAAAAGTTTCACTCCATGATTTTCGTGTAACTTTTTGGCCAAACAACTTAAGTATCCATTTTAGTGGTCTTTAGGTAAGTGAAGCTGCCTGCTCTGTTGAATTTCACTGCAGAAATTTTGACCCTAGTTTCAATATATTCTGAAATTCATGCTTGTGTTTTCTGCAGTCCAGCTAAAACAAGCATTTTAAAATAATTGAAAAACACAATTTACAAATTAAATATCTACAGTAAAAATTACTGATTCAACCTAGGCATCATCATCTGTCTTTCTCTTTGCCTCAGACACATACACACATATCCCACATGGCAGTCTCAAAAAAAAAGCTTAGCTTGTTTCCAGTTATACTACCAGTTACAGTCAGGTTTCTTATCTTTACTTCTCCCATAAATAGAAGAATATTTCCAAGCAATGGAAATTTTTAAGTACATCTCCTATTTTTCTGTGGAGGAAAACGGGCAGGGCAGGGCAGGGCAGGGCAGGGCAGGGCAGGGCAGGGCAGGGCAGGGCAGGGAAGGGAAGGGAAGGGAAGGGAAGGGAAGGGAAGGGAAGGGAAGGGAAGGGAAGGGAAGGGAAGGGAAGGGAAGGGAAGGGAAGGGAAGGGAAGGGAAGGGAAGGGAAGGGAAGGGAAGGGAAGGGAAGGGAAGGGAAGGGAAGGGAAGGGAAGGGAGATAAACACCACCAACAACAACTTCATGATGTTCTTTCTAAGTGCACAATACAATTTTTTGGTGTTAGTTCAGATCCATATAGGCTACACATATATGTCTGAACAACTATATTGTTTTTAGCATATTGTGGACCTTTTGCTGTGATTATCATTGTGTGCCTGTGATGATTATTTTTTTGTATCTGAATGTAATTATCTAATACCATTTATCTTGTAGGAAATTGAAAATGCATAATAAGTCTTACAAGTATTAACCCTACAACAATTCCTCTAACATTATCATCACAGCTCTGCAAGAGCTACTCCTTCATTATTGAAGAAAAAAAAAAAATCCTAAAAAAAAGAGTTTGGAGTGCCTCTTTTCTACACTATAATTTAACAACCTGAAATTCCGTCATCTTATGCCAGTCTTTACAAGAAGCCAAGCAGCTTTCATTCACCATTTTGTGTAACTAAATCCTACAGGTTCATATTATGCACAACCTAGAAATGCTAATATTGCACGACAATCACAAATTTACCGTATTTTCTTTACAGCACTACCTTAGCTGGCGTGGAAGTAAGTTTTAAGTAGATTTCAATTAAAAATAACATGCATCTCAAAATACTTTTTTGAAAAATGCATGAAGAACTGTGATAACTTCTCAATACATTAAATATTAGAGTGAGATTTGCTTTGTAAAAATAATGTTTACACCAAATATGAACTGATTGTAAGAAGTTCTATTACATGAGCTATGTAGGCAGTTACACCATAGCAACTGTTTCTGAATTAAACTTCACATATCTAAGTCTGAAATCATAGCCAACAGCTCTATAGTAAATGGAGAAAAACAGCACTAACAGGCTGTCTAACCTGTCTTGGGTATTTAACTTGAAATGAACTTGAGTGAACCTCTGTCTCTGCTCAGTTAGGGCAGGTCCATCCCAGCTGTAAAAACCATGTTGAAAAACTGAAAAAGGAACATGTTATAAAAAGCCTAAAAGTTCTTGATTTTTCTAACCTCATAGATAATATAGGGATCTTCTGGAAAGTTTCTTTATGTTGTGAAAAAAAAAAGAGAACCTAGTAAGCTCTTCTCTATGCAAGGAAATTGTGCCACTGTAGAAAAAAAAAAAAAAAGGCTTTAGAAAATGATTTAGTTAAATCAATGCAAGCTCCTCTCTGTGTAATGATGGCTTATATTTACTTTATCTAAATTGTTATAAGACACTCTTCCCCAAACTAAGATTGTCTACACAAGAGGGCTGATCCAATTTATCTAAGTTCATTCAATTTTCTTGCCTACACAGGTTTAATGGACTCCATCGTCACTGGTAATGTAATAAGACAACAGCACCACTAAAGAAAAAGCATGTGCTCCACAAACCAGCAATTAAAGGGCGTAATATTGTTCTCCTTGATAGCTATAACCAGGTTTTCATATCCAGACAACTACAGCCCTGTTTAAAATTTAAGGTTGTGTTAAAATGCTCCTAAATATTAGAGGGGTAGCTGGTACCTGGATATCCTGGGGAGGTGAATGCCTCAGTGCTGGGCAGTAAACCTGAGTGGTGGCAATTGTCATGGGAAGGATTGCATGGGAACAGCAAGACTCCTACTGCCTTGGCAGGGCTTAACTGCTTTGTGCTGTGTGTACTTAGGATTATAAAATACAGAAAATAAAGGTTCAGGAAGAAGGAAACCTTAACAGAGCTTCTGGTGCAGTAGTCACCAGGATGGTAAGACTACAGTCAAGGCAAGACTGTTAATGTTGTATTTGCAGACAGAACTGAAACCACAATCACCGAATAAATGTCATTTGTTAGCAACCACATGATAATCTGTGGGTAACCATAACAGTTATAATAGTGAAATAAGTCATCTGCAGTTCAATTTTACTTGGTATGGTCTTAGTTTTATTAAATCAAGGATAGGTTAATATCTGAAAACCTAAATGATCAATTAATTCTAAAGAAACAGGCTAATCTTATTTCTAATCCATTTTGTCCCTCCCTTGTATTCAACTGTTGTCTAAAATAGTGTAAACAAATTATGTGCTAAGACTTTTTTCAATTAACCTGTTTTTCCTTTTTTTTTTTTAATGCAATTTTTTTTTACGGGTACATCGATACAGTAGTAGTTTTCAGCTTGTAATGTTTCCTAAATCACATTATTCTCCAGGTGATTACTGGATATGAGAGGAAATCCAATAGAAGAATGTCACTTAATCTCTAAGAGAATAAAGTGTTTACTTTCAAACTAGTTATTTAACAAGTTTTATTCTACTTTTAGTAGAGGTTTTTTCTTGTTTTGTCAATATCCTGCAGAATTAGAAGTGGAACCAGGTTATGCTTACACAAAAGGTATCCTTGTCAGCCTAACAACACAGCACTGGCCACATGGCAATAGCCACTCTAATCCAAGTTTGCTCCAATCTGAATGCTGTCAGTGAGCTGTAGGAAGTGGTAGATGCTGGGAAAGTAAGTGGAAGGCAGATCAAACAGAAACATTAAAACCAAAAGGATGTTGGGAAAAGATCTGATCTTTCTTCTGAATGTCATTGATTCTTTTCCAAAAGAAAACAAAAAGCAAGAATTTCTTCCCAGCAGGGTGTTAGCTAATTGGCATTTGTTGGTATGGCCTGCAGAAATCAAAGCAAAAAGTAAACAGAACCTGAAAAGACAGAACATTTGTATTTTAGCTATTAATAAAAAGATTCAAGATGGAATCTGAAGCGTTCTTTCAGTTAGATTGTACTTACATATTTGTGTGTTACCTCTGAGGAATAGAACAAAAGCCACTTGAATTCACCCCCAATGGAGACATGGTGTTCAATCATTTATGTTGGCAGTCACATCTTTATCATGCACTGATCTATGCACAAATGCAGCAGCAGGACAGATCCTGGTAGGTGTTTATTGAAAAACCAGAAATGCACTTTCTTGCAGACTTTCAAGACAGCTTTTTTTGAAACAACATTGCTTTTTTTTGAAGTGGCATGCTTTCTGGCATCTATTACACATTTTTACTCTTTGTTGCAGCATGGGTATTTTACCTTTTTTAAAATAAAATCTTTCAACAACTGCAGTGAAGCATATCTTTCATACTATAAAGTTTCTGAAGTTTTGTTGCTAATATTTATTTCAGAAAGATGCAGCTCACAGCTATCAAAGTGGAATGTAAAATAAAAAATATTTCAGAAATAGATTATTCTGATGTTTGAGTACCTTGCCTGGGTTTACATTTTTTCCTTACACACAGCACTGCTAGCACACTTC